>NW_020954592.1:13757873-14175965 GCF_900497805.2 Vombatus ursinus
CACACACACACACACACACACACACACACACACACACACACACACACACACACACATCTTTCCAGTCTTCTTATACCTTACTCTCCTCCATATACTCTTTGATCCAGTGACACTGGCCTCCTGGTTGTTCCACAAACAAGAAACTCCATCTTTCAGCTCCAGGCATTTCCTCTGGCTGTCCTCCACGACTGGAATGTTTTCCTTCCTCATTTCTACCTACTGGCTTCCTTGACTTCCTTTAAGTCTTATCTTTTACAGGAAGTTTTCCCCAATCCCTCTTAATTCTAGTGTCTTCCATCTATTAATTATTTCCTATTTATTCTGTATATATCTTGCTTTGTATATATTTGTTTGCATGTTATCTTCCCCATTAGATTGTAAGCTCCTTGAGGGCAAGGGTTGTCTTTTGCTCTTTTTTGTATCCCCAGTGCTTAGCATGGTGCCTGGAAAATAGCTTAATAAATTTTTATCAATTGATAATTGATTATCATCAAAAAGGTTAAATTCTATTTGTAAACATCAATGGATAGCATTTTGGGGAATTAGTCCCCATAGTAGATTTGGCTGCCTTGTTTCTTCTTGATGAGGTGCAGAGTTACAGGTGTGATATCCCATATAGTCCCAGGATGTTTGTATTTAGTCTATGGATTCCAAGCAAGTTAAGAATTTCTTAATAGAATAATAATGTTCAAAGCTCAGAAAATCTAATTGCTGGGCAAGTAATCAATTGTTATTATAGTCTTTAGGACTTTTACATTTTTTACCCAAATAGAATTTGTTTCTGAAATAATCAGTGTATCTCTAAGAAAGATAATGAGTGTATCTAAGAAAGATAATGAGAAACATAGTTTCATGTAGTACTCCTATTTTAATGTACAATGGAAGAGGGAGGAGGGAAGGAATAAGCATTTATTAAGTACCTACTATGTTCCAGGCTGTGCTAAGTCCATTACAAATATCATTTCATTTGATTCTCACAGCAACCTTGGGAGGTAGGTGCTATTATTATTCCTACTTTGCAGATGAGGAAATTGAGAGAGTCAGAGGTTAAGTGACTTGCCAAGAGTCACACAACTAGTCATTTTTGAGGCTAGATTTGAACTCAGGTCTCCTGACTCTAGGCCTAACACTCTATCTGCCTTGCCACCTAGCTGCCTGGTTTTCTACAGGACTCAGCAAATCAGTATGGTATTATTGATTTAACCCCAGAAAAGGCAAAGGCCAAGAAGCATTGGGGCCACCATGACTAATAATGATAGTAGCTGACACTAAGATCAGAGATCTAGGCTAAAAAAGGACCTCAGAAGTCATCTAATCCAACCTTCTCATTTGATAGAGATTTGGACCTCTTTTGCAGTTTCTTGGACATGACACTCCCTCTCCTATCTCTGTCCGTTGCATACACCGTGCCCCTATGCCTGGAATGCTCTCCCTTTTCCTCTCTGCCTCTCAGTTTCCCTGGCTTCCTTCAAGACTCAACTCAGGTCCCATTTTCTACAAAAGAAGGCCTTTCCAAGTCCCCCTAGCTACTGGTACCTTCCTCTCTTAGGTTACCCTCTATCCACTCTGCATATATCTTGTATGTACCTAGTTATGTATGTATATATCTATTAGAATGTGAGCTCCTTACAGGAAAGAACTGTTTTTGATAATTCTTTATATCTACAGCATCTAGTACAGTGCCTTGCATACAGTTAGGTTTTTTGTTTGTTTGTTTTTGCTTTTTCTTGAGGCAGTCAGGTTAAGTGACTTGCCCAGGGACACACAGCTAGTAAGTGTCAAGTTTCTGAGGCCGAATCTGAACTGATGTCCTCCTGACTCCAAGGCCAGAGCTCTATCCACTGTGTACCGTGGCTGCCCCTGTAAGTTTTTAATAAAATCTTCAATGAATGATTGACCGGGTATCAAATCTGTAAACCTCAATGACAAATTCTAAATACAAACAAACCTCTTCTACTTTCCCTGCATCTCCCTGAGAGCTAAAATCTCAGACAACATTTTACTTCTTTCAATGACAGACCATATACATGGGGCCAAAATCAAATACTTGAAGACACTGAGAGTTTCCCAGGAGAATCACATCAGAATCATGCTATGGCCAAATGGAGCATTATGTGGCCATTAGAAATGATAGCCAAAGGGAGTATGCAGAAATACAGATAGATCTATATGAGAAACCAGCCAAGGAAAAAACAAAGAACTCAGAAACATGTGGACACATTGATACCAACTGTGTAAAGAGCAGCTTCATAAATTCAGTGTAACAAATATTTATTAAAGCACCCACGATGTGCCAAGCATTATATGAGATACTGAGAATGCAAAGATAAAACAAGCACAGTCGAGAAGTTTCCTATCTATGACAACTTATATAATCAGAAGCATAAGAATAGTTACCATTTGTACAGTGCTTTAAGGTTTGCAAAGTGCTTTGCAAATATTATCTCATTTTATCCTCATAACAATCCTGGGAGGTAGGTGTTATTATTATCCTCATTTTAGAGATGAGTAAGATATAGCAGACAGAAGTTATATGACTTGCCCAGGGTCACACAGCTGGTAAGTATCTGATGGCAAGGTTTGAACTCAGGTCTTCCTGACTCCAGATACAACACTGTATCTATTCTGCCACAGAGTGCTAGCCTGGAGTCAGGAGGATTCATCTATCTGAGTTCCAAGCCAGTAGTATACTACCGTCTGGTTTTTAGTATTATCAACTCTGATTCACTCAAAAGGTTTCCATCTTCACGTGTAATGGTTCCTCACCTTTATTCCCCATCCTCCTTTCTTAGGAAATGGCTTTAAATATTTCAATCCTTCTCATAGGGGCATTACTCCAATGGGTAATGCTCCACTTGCAAGTACTCTTCCCTCAGTTATTTGAAGGTGGGGAGGGAAGGGTGGTGACATGATCAGACATGTGTTTTAGGAAAATTACTTTAGTGACTCAGTAGAGCTTCCTGTTGCCTCCAGGAGCAAATAAAAAAAATACTCTGTTTGGCCTTCAAAGCCCTTTATAACCTGGCTCCCTCTCGCCTTTCTAGTCTTCTTATACCTTAATCCCTAGCACATACTCTTCAATCCAATGACATTGACTGTTCCATGAACAGGACATTTCAATCTCTTGGCTGTCCCCCATGCCTAAAACACTCTCCTTCCTCTGACTTCTGATCTCCCTGGCTTCCTTTAAGTCCCAGCTAAAATCCCACCTTCTCCAGAAAGCCTTCCCCAACCCCTCTCAGTTTCAGTTCTTTCCCTTTTTAATTATTTCCTAACTATTCTGTCTTTAGCTTGCTTTGTATGTATTTCTTTTCATGTTTTTATCTCCCCTATTAGATTTAAGCTCCTTGAGGGCTGGGAATGTCTTTTGCCTCTTTTTGTATTCCCAACATTTAGCACCACGCCAAGCACAAAGTAGGTGCTCAATAAATGTTTACTGATTGATTAATTGACTCAGGATTATCCCTAGGAATGCTAAGGGGAGAAGTAGCCAAGTCTGACCAACCAGTGAAAATCAAGATTGGGAGAGTAAGAATGAGTGCCCAGGCCCTAGGTGCGCCATAAGATTCACAGTGGGCTTCGTAAACTCTGACCATCCCAGATATTCAGTAAAATAATTTGGGGGACAGAGAGAGAGAGAAATAGGGAGAGAGAGAGAGAGAGAGAGAGAGAGAGAGAGAGAGTTGAGGGATGACCTCATTTAATCCCATTTCAAAAAAAGAAAAAAAATACTCTCAAAATAACCCACTCTCTGCCACCAAGGAAACAAATTAGCACCTCCTCTTCTTTGACAAGGTGCAACTGTTCATTAGTTAATGGTTCTCTTTTGATGCCTATTTGATTTGAAGAGTTTTTTCGAGGCCTCTGCCTAGAGTTAATGAATAGCTTTGCTTCCGAGCTCTTGGGAACAAGCCCCTGCCTCCTCCCCAATCATTACTTAGCAGTCTTAGCTCATCCTCCTGGGACAGCAACTTGCCCTTTTAACCCTAATTTCATTTGCTAGGTTTGTTCTGTCGCTGTCACTGTAGCTTTATGACTGCCATGCTGTCTCCTAGAGGGACCTGTGGGCTAGGTTGCAATGTGCCTAGCTTGGTCAAAGACTGTTTTTCTGCTGTTTATTGGGCAGGTGACCTGGGCTAGGGAACTAGGAGGTGGCAGGTTGAAGGCCAAGGCTTTGGGGCAAAAGAAGGGTCACGGAGGGGAGGAGGGCTCTCTAGGCAGGATTCCAAGATTTTAGAATTATTAGAAACTTTTCTAGAACAGACTAGTGTAATTATTCTTCCCTCTCAGGTGCTCTAGGAAAGGTCAAGTTAGAATAGGACTTATTTTGGGAATAATACAACAAAAATAGTCCACATTTTGGGCTTCTAGGTGGCTTAGTAGATAGCATTCAGGGCCTAGCATCAGGAAGATCTGAGTTCAAATCTGCCTTCAGACATTTACTAGCTGTGTGACCCTGGACAAGTCATTTAACCCTGTTTGCCTCAGTTTCCTCATCTGTAAAATGAGCTAGAGAAAGAAACGGCAAACCATTCCAGTATTTTTGCCAAGAAAACCTGAAATGAGGTCATGAAGAGTCAGACACAACTAAAATGAATTAACAACAACAACATATAAGGGAACTGAGGCTAAGACAGGGTAAGTGACCTGCCAGTAAGGGTCCATGGTCAGATTTGAAGTCAGGGCACTCTATCTGATGTACCACCTAACTGCCCTCAGCTCAGGAACTTAGGAAGAAGGTGCTGCAAATATTATTCCTGTTTCACGCATCCACCTAGACAAACTTTCCTAAATTTTGCTCCCTGCCCTCTTGGCTTCTGATCTGTCCTCATCCCCTCTAGTTGTAGGTGACTGTCCAAGTAAGCTAATAAACCCATTTGAGCTTACATGTCAATGTCATCACCACCCACACCTCGAAGAAAATTTACCTTAACCCTAAGAAGTAATTGTACAATCGAAGGCTGTAAAGATGGTATTTGGAGGCAGATGAGACAAGTTAGGAAAATGAAACCTACTACTAAGTTTTTGAGTTGACAAAGGAAATCTCATGTTCTCATACCCACCTGGTCAATTACTGGATTGTAATCTTCCCCAGGCCATAAACCATGTTTTACGCAATTTTATCAGCACAGAGTAGGTGTTTAATAAATAATCATTGAGTGAATAAACTCACAACACACACACACACACACACATCCTAGTTGATCCCTGACCACTAAATTTGAACATGGTCAGTCTATTGACCCCAAACATTGGAAACCATTGATCTCTAGCTCAATAGCCTAATTGAAGGTCTATTAGATGTTTATGTGAAAGGCATTAAATAAGGATCATGATCAGAAGTACCTTGTTTCTCCCTTACTAAAATATAAACTTTCTATCCTCAAGATTATAATCTGGTAGAGGAGATGAAACAGGTAAACAAATAAACACCCCCACACAGAGATAAACCAATTACTAGACAGTGGCTAAAATGCTGGACTTAAAATTAGGAAAACCTGAATTCAAATCCTGCCTCAGATTCTTGCTAGCTATAAGACCCTGAGCAAATCACTTAACCTCTGTCTGTATCAGTTTCCTCATCTGTAAAATGGGGGCAATAATAGCAGTTACTTTACAGGGCTATTGTGAGGATAAAATGAGATAACCTATGTAAAGTGCTTTGCAAACCTCAAAGTGATTTATAAATGCTAATATTATTGTTTTTGTTATTGTTATTACTACTACTACTACTACTACTACTACTACTACTTCTGCTACTGTCTAAACTTGCCTTGTCCTGGGGAGAGCATCAATCTAGGCAGACCCCATTGTCATCTTGGCTAGGGACCCTGGCTCCTAGATATTTAAATGGACATCTGCCAAGTGGCATAATTGCTTGTTTCTTTCCAGAAACAATTGGACTTTCAGTACCCTCAGTGCCCCAAACCCCTTCTCTTGTTCTTCCACCACAGGGAAAAAAATTTCTCCCTTAGAGGAGACCTTTTTAAATTTTCTTTCTCTATCATTAGACTTGGCTGGTTTATTTGTAAGACCAATGTGTATTCTGCTGCCCATCTTATTTTACTGGGAACTGAAGCTGTTAACTTCAGGGGAATGGCGGCAAGATAATTTCCTCGCACATAAGAGTCATTACAGATAGGTAGACAATTTGAATTGGAGAAGTCCTGTCCAGCCTAAATGAAGATGTAGACCCGGTGGTATTTAATTTTTATTGAGCGTCAAGAAGGGCTCTAGGCGCTGTACAGATCCCAGAGTTAGACATGGTTCCTGCCTTCTCCATGGTAACAGTGCTAAATATGGACAAGTTTCCATGGCGATTAGTATCACAGGCTGCCGTCCTTACTTTTAGGAACTATATATGCTTGTTTCCTAGTGTACCGAGTAGAATTCGAAGACACATTAGCATAGGGTCAACTGACCCTGAGAACTCGCAATGACTTAGGGACAAATGCCTTCAAAAAGTGCCACAATTCTGCAGCCCCCAAAACCACTTCCTCTGGCAAACTTCCTCCTCCTCTACCTTCGCAGGTTAGGTTAAAATCTGAGGAAGTCAGGTGACAGATTAGCTGGTTAGAGAAATATGTAAGCCAGCTTTGATTTGTATTCTTTACCTCTTAGCAAGAGATCTGCTTTTCATTATTGGCATGATCAGGCTCTGGGGAAGAGATTTCCTGCTATTGGGAAGAAAGACTGGTAAAAACACGCCTGCGTACACACAGAGACAATGACAAAATCACTTGTTCGAGGCATTGCTATCCCCGTCGCTTCCCATGTGGCACATAATCACTCTTGTGTATGTCTGTTCTATTTTTAGGAGACTCATTGATATAAAAAGATTTTTTTAAAAAAAAACCCTTCTGTCTCTCTCCTGAGAGGATTCTAATCTGCATGGGGTTTTTAAAAGCTGATTTTTCAGGAAAGCTAGCCATTGCCATCTTTCTAAGAATAAATAAGACTGATCTTAACATCTCTTAACTGGACCACATAGCTACATAGAATAAAGTTTTGGGGTTTTATGTTTTAAGGTTAGTGGTTTTTTTAAGTCCCAGCTAAAATCTCACCTTCTGCAAAAAGCTGTTTCCAATCCCCCTTAATGCTAGCGCCTTCCCTCTGAGTTTACCTTCAATTTATCCTGTGTCTATCTTATTTGTATATAGATATTTGTATGTTGTCCCCACCATTAGATTGTGAGCTCCTTGAGGGCAGGGACTGTTTTTCCCTTTCTTTGTATCCAGAGTGATTAGCATAGTGCCTGGCATTATATAAATGTTAGCTATTATTTTTATTGCTATTTTCCCTTTCTTTGTATCCTTATTGACTTGACATGACTTTAAGAGGTTAAATAGAGAAGCTGAGTCCCAGCACGAAGGGAACAAGACTCTGAGCTGTAGTTTGTTCGTTTGACTTCACTATAGTAGTTTAGTCATTAAATCATCTGTGTTTATAGCTCAGTAATCTGTTAAATTCACTAGTGTCCTCCACCCACAGATGATTGTGTATGTTTGTATATATTAAAAGAGATATCAGTAATGTTTACATATATAGATAATCTCCATGCTACAGTTAGCTAAAATATGGAAACATTTAAAAGGATGGGTGGTTGAGTTTTTTGGAGGGATTGAGGTTTTTTTTGTTTTGTTTTTTGGGGAGATGGGGTTGTGATAGCCATTTTTAAAGCAGTCTCAAATATTACTTTAATGGAGATTTATACCATGCTTAACATATATTTCTGTGTTTCAGGCCAAGTTATGTTGGTGCAAATGCCTTTGGTCAACCAGGAACAACGGGGATTCTGGTAACAGCGATGTAAACTCTCATTCTGTGAAAACTCACAAATCCCATACAATGGAGGAATTATACAAGGACACCCAAAACCTACCCATGGATGTTACCAGTTCTCCTCCCTCTTTGGCCAATAACAAACTAGAAAATGGGGTGGCCCAGCTGATCACTGCTGAGGCATGGAATATCAACTCAACAGACTTGATGAAAAAAGCACTTTCGCCACTGGTGACTGTTCCAGCCCCTTCCATCCTGACCCCTCCAGCAGAATCACAAAGTGGGGTAGCCCTGAAAGTCGCAGCGACTGTGCTTCAGCCAATTTGCTTAGGGGACAGCCCAGTGGTCCTGCCAATACATTTACAAGTTGCAGGAAGCACCACACCTCAGATCAGTCCCAATAATAATACTCCCTATGTCATGACTACCCAAGGTCCAGTGCCTCTGCCTGTCCTCCTAGAGCAGCATGTGTTCCAACATTTAAATTCTCCACTGGTCTTGCCTCAAAGTGCTCCCTGCCCCACCAATCCCATTCACAACAATCTTTTCCAAGGGGCTTCTGCCCCTGTGGGACAACCCCAGCTGCTAGACCAGAAACCCCCTAGTCAACCCCAAGAACCTGCATTACCCCCGGTATTTCAGACACCAGGGTTCGCTGCTGTTCTTCAGGACTTGTTTCCTTCCCAGGGGACTTTAGGTTCCTCACCTTGTCAACCTCCTCCAGATTATGCTTCGGTCCCACCTCAACCTTTCAGCTCTCCACTGTCTCCTCTGGTCCCACCAGCCACTCTCCTGGTGCCATATCCTGTGATTGTCCCCTTGCCAGTGCCGGTTCCTATTCCCATTCCCATACCTATAGCTGTGCCCCATAGTTCTGAATCCAAACTCAGTCCCGACTTCCCCAAGCCACCCTCCTTCGGTATGTATTCCTGCAAAGGAACTCAAACGCCTCTAGAGAAGGAAGAGATAAAACCCTTCAACTTTCTCCAGCAGAGGGAATTTTCCCAACTCAGCCGCCACACAGTGATCAAAATGGGCAATGAGAACGAGGCCCTGGACCTTTCCATGAAGTCAATGCCCTTGCTCAAAGCAAGTGAGGTCAGCCCCCCGCCATTCCCTGAAGATAGTGCACTAGACCTATCCCTCTCTTCCTCCCGTAAGGCAGGAGGTTCTGGGCCTCTCCCTGAGGCAGTTGTGTGTCCCAGTTCAGCCATGGACAGCCCAGCCCTTCCCTTGATGGAGAAACTGTCGGGCACTGTTATCCCTTTCACCCAGCCTAAGCCACATGAAACCTCCATCAAAGACAGCCGCAATGGTAGCAGCAGCAACTCCTCTGATCTCCTAAGGCAACAGCAGAAGTGGCTAGTGGACCAGACCAGCCATCCAGGCTGTGAGCCCAAGACTGGAAATAACATTGAGATTGTAAGCACGTCACAGACCGCCAAAGTGATCGTCTCTGTCAAGGATGCAGTGCCCACAATTTTTTGTGGCAAGATCAAAGGCCTCTCGGGGGTGTCCACCAAAAACTTTTCCTTCAAGAGAGACCTTCCCCAGGATTCTGTGCTGCAATGTTATGATGTCAAGGGCCAGGCAGAGTCCAGGGAAAATGCAGAATCCCTTAGGAAACCCATCAAAAACCGGAGCGTAAAGTTAAAGAAAATGAACTCCCAGGAAATACATATTCTTCCAATCAAAAAGCAACGGCTGGCTGCCTTTTTTCCAAGAAAGTAAATTATGGCTTTTTAAAAAAAAATTAAGATTATAATATTATGGGGAAAGATGCACTTGATTTAAAAAAAATGCATTTAAAACTTAAACTATCTTTGTAAGTTATTTTTTGGGGGTAGTGGGGAGGTGGGAGGAAAGGATCAGCTCTAGATTCCCTGTAAGCTGGTTTGGCTTTTTTTTTTTTTTTAATTTTCAACTTTTCCTGAAAGAGTAAATAAAAGCAACCTATTTTTCCAGTGGATTGCACATTTTTGCAGCTTTAATGGAATAAAGGATGAGTCAGAGGGGGTAAAAGCTATTTTCACTGCCATAAAGTGCTTTGATGATGTAATTCCTAATAATGGGTAGGATGAATATTTCAAAATAAATGTTTGTATGTGCTAATTGGTTGCAGCATTCTGTCATTTGTAAGTTTGCTTTGATTAACTGGGTAGGTTTGGCCCAAAGTCTGTAAACTGTGAAGCATTTATCTGGGTTATAACTCTAAGCTGTTAGGTTCCAACAGACTGAGAAAAATTTTATTACCCAATAGCACCATCAGAGAACTGCCAGACATACTACACATGATCACTTCAACCCTTTGGGGCCTCTCTTTCCTAATCTGCAAATTGGAAGGGTTCTAAACCCTAAATTCTATTGATTCTATTTGAATTTTCCTTAGAAACAAATAAGGAAGAATGCCTCAAAGAAAGGAAGTAATGTTAGGGAGGCAAGGTCATAGATGGAAGGTTAACCCTGGCTCTAAAGAAAGAGAACCTGGATTCACAATCTGCCTCTGGCACTATATATGTAACTTTGGGCAACATTTAACCACCCTAGGCCTCAATTTCCTCATTTTTAAAATGAGAGGACCTTGGAGGGCACTTTCAACTCTAAATCTATGATCGGACGATCTCTATTGCTGAATCTTCTTTGAAAGCACCCAAAATTCAAAGGCACTACTTAGACTGGTATGATAGAAAACCCTTATGTGAAAAGGATTCTTGGGGTGGTCATGCAAGATAGGAAGAAAGTTGGTTGCCAAATGGGTGAGGAGAATTCTCATTTTTCCTAGCCTGAATTAAGATATATGAGACAGTTAATTACATGTGGGTTAGTATTTTCCCAGCCTGAATCAAGATATATGGGACAGAAAGCATTGTTCTTTGTTAGTTTAACTATTTCTTGAGGGGTGCCCACAGGAGGAAAAGAAACACTGTAACACTGTCACCTGCCAAGGTAAAAGCCACCCACACTAGCGAGCAAGTGGGAATGTGAACTTAAAATAAACCTGATAGGTGGCACCTGACACACTGTGTCTGAAACTGCGCCAGAGGTAGGTTACTTTTGTATATCTGCTTTCAAGCTTAAAACGTGTTCACGTATTGCAATTCATGAGTTTCCCACTGTTAGTATTCAACGCTAACAGGAAAAAATGCAATTGGGCAACTGTTCTATAGCTTTTATTACCAGGCCTTCCTCATACAGGGTTACACTTTTAACTGTTCCTATACCATACACATCATTGTAGGGTTATGCATTGCTTGCTTTTTTTTTTTTTAACATCCCAGTTTGTTTGTTTGTTTGTTTTTTTAAGCGCAACATAATGGCAAACAAATAGCAGCTTTCCTATCAGGTTAACTGTTCTCTTCTGCTACCTAAAGCCAAACCGTGTCTTTTCCGCTTTTAAATGGTGCAGACTCTTCCTATTTCTGTCCTCTGCTTAGGTTTCTTGAAGTTTTTTGTTTGTTTTGTTTTTGTCCTGAGCGGTCAGTCTTTGTTCTGATTCCAAATAAGACAAAAATGTTGTGTTTGGGGACAAGTTTTAATCGCCTAATGCTTGTCCCTGGAAAGAAGGATGGGCTTATGGTTGTTTCTGCTCTGTAGTGACAGCTCATCTGCCTGTATCCCTGGGTCCCTCCCTCTGCATTCCCGATGTGTTAAGAAGACTCTTCGCTCCTCTGGCTTCCAAAGGGAAAAGAAAATAATCCATTCTCCAGGCAACTGCTTTAAAGGCCCCTCTGGGTATAGGTGCGTACAAAAGTGTTAGAGGAGTAATTAGCCACAAGATTTCCCTCTGGGGGTTTCCTTTGGTTGTAGCTGGAAAATTCAGGCTCTTTTTCACTTCAGATTACAGGCCCTGGGAGAACAGGCTAGAGCCAGGCCTGATGCCACATGTTGTGCTGCCCTAAAAAAACTCTGATGGAGTTAGTCCCACCCCAACAATCACAGCCAGACTGTCTCTTAACTGGCCAATGACCACCACCCTCCTCTGGGAGGAGGCAAGAAGTGCTAGAGTGTGATCAGCCTGAGTGAAGGCATCTTGGTCAGACAGATGTGGGGCAGAGAGGATACAACCTGCTATAGTCATCATCTCCCCTCGATTTCCCACCTTTCTTTAATTGTGCTGCTGAGTGGCAGGGACCCTAGCAGATCCTCTGTCTACACAGGAAGTAAGGTGTTTGAGCTGTCAGGTTGTCTTAACCTGCCTCCATTTGCAACTTTCTTCTGAGTCAGCTCCTTGAAGGCAAAAACTATTTTCTAGTTATGTCCAACTCTTCATGACCTCTTTTGGGGCTTTCTTGGCAAAGATACTGAAGTGCTTTGCCATTTCCTTCTCCAGCTCACTTTACAAATGAGGAAACTGAGGCAAACAGGATTAAGTGACTTGCCCAGGGTCACACAGCTAGTAAGTGTCTGAGGACAGATTTGAACTCAGGGAGATGATTCTTCCTGATCAGGACTCTGGGTCATCTAGCTGCCCTGGGCTTATTATTAGTTATTAATGTGCCCAACACATAGTAAGTAGGTGCTTAATAAATGTTTGTAGTTGATGATGCTGCTGCTGCTGCTGCTGGCAGCCAGTAGAAAGCTCGAGTCTCCCGGGAAAGTGGACTCTTTATAGGAGGGATTGGCTCAAAAAGTGACAGTGGGGTCCTATAACATTCTATTCCTTCCATCACTCCTCCAGTCATTTCAGAAGTGACAATTTTTTTTTCAGCTGGTAGGCATTTTGTACCTGCAAATAATTGATGCACCCAAGAACTTTGTCAAAAAAACATACGTTTCAATATTGAAGCTAAAAAAGAAGACATTAAGGGAGGAGGAATACATATCTCAGCAAGTTTTAACTAGCATTTTCCTTCCCTTAATCTTATTATAAAAGGTCTTATTATAAAATGTAAAGGTACTTCTCCAACCTCCCTTACTACCAATTTCTTTCAGCAAAGAGAAGGCACAAATTTGTGGTCATTTTGAGTTTCCTGATGTGCTAATGTGTAGTTCACTTTGGCATTTTGCCCACCATTGCCCAGTTGACAATGATGAGCCCTTGGGTCCAAAGATAACTCAAAATAAATTATTTCCAAAATTTTAAAATACTTGGTTTTGTTTTGTTTTGTTTTCATTAGAGTACTAACAATGTTTGGGAGGAGATTAAGGTTCTATCAAAGTGTACATAAATTTGAAAGTGTCAGCTTCTGGACAGGTTCACTAATCAGAAACTACTGAGCTGTGGATCTCAAGTTCTTTGTAGGTGACTAACCCACAAACACTGGGTCTCAGTTTAATGATTGCATTTGGCTCTCAAGTTCAGTGAGTCCTCAGTGGCCCATCTACTTGCAGAATTTGGGGAGTTTTGTTTGTTTTTGTAGCTTTTCTTTGTGTTTTTAGTATTCTACCCTCTTTCCTACCCATACCTCCTCTGCCCAAAAAAAGTTTAAAAAAATTGACCTGCAGCACAATCAGAATTTCCAAGACTTTGGAAATTTAAGCTTTAGAAGAGAATTCAAAATTCAGTTGGGCCAAACCATATATAAAGCAAAGATTATTTCTCTTATGAATTGTGAAGTGGTGGTTCTTCTTAAAGACCTCCAGTAAAAGGGAACCTTTTGAAGTAGCTCATTCCACTTTTGGACAGGTCTAATTGGTTTTTTTTTTTTCTGAGACAAAACCTGCCTCCTAATGACCTGCACTGATTGCACCTAATTGTTCCTGCTGGAGTCAAGTCTATCAAGTCTTCTATCACATGAAAACCCTTCTAATATTTGAAGGTCCCAATCAAGTCCCAAGTCATTTCTTCTTTAGAGTATCCATCTCCAGTTACCTTCTACCCATCCTTCTCTGACATGACCTTCAAGTCACCTCACTAGCTTTTTGAGAAATGGAATTAATCGCTGGAAAAGTCAAACATCACTCCCCCAAAAAAATTAATGCACAATGGATATTAGTTTTTATTCTGAAATTATGAAAGGGAGTAATTAACAGAAGGCAACACCCATTTTGTCAAAAGTGCCTTTGATAAGCAGGATTTGAGCTGTGTATAGTAAAATCTAATTGAACCATAGAAAAAAAAAAGAAAAGGAAAAATCCTGATCACATTCTGATAACTGAATGATTATGAGTAGTTATTAACAATGATACTAAAGACATCTAGGTGGTGTAATGGATAGAGAACTACCTAAAGTCAAGAGAGACCTGAATTCAAATACTGCCTCAGATATTTACCAGCTGTGTGACACTGAGCAAATAATTTAATCTCTGCATCAATTTCCTCATATGTAAAATTGGGATAATAATAGCCCCTACCTCCATCAACCCTCAATAAGTTAGGAAAATTCAGTTAATTAGAATCATCTTTAGTAGGATTTCACCATTGAAAGGGGCCTTAGAAATCACTTCGATCTGAGGCTCTTTTTTTTTTTTGTATCATCTTTTGGTGATCTAGTAAAGCCTATGGATGCTTTCTTTGAGTAATATTTTTAAATGCATAAAATAAAATATGCAGAATTACAAAGGAAATCTATTATATTAAAAAAAGATGTTAAATAAAAGTTGTTATGATCATGAAATAAAACAAATCAAAAGCTTTGTAAACCTTAAATCACTATATAAATGTTAGCTTTTGTTATTAAATCAGGAAAAGAGTTGAAGATACCCTCTCTTTTTTTTTTTTTGCCCTTCACTTCAAGGCAAAACTACTATCACTTACAGAATTTAAAAGATGCACTCTAGCAGATATAAAATGGAAAAAATCCCTTGTCATATTCAATCTATAGCAGAAAAATAATCATCCAAATAGTTAAAGATTAGAGAGTCTGTTTATATTCTGAGATGACAATCTCCTCCCTAATTAGCTCATAATATCATAGACTTCTAATGCTGTAAGGATCCTTAGTCAACATTTAGTCCAATACCCTTCATTTTACAAAGAAGAAAACTGAGGCCCAGAGCTTTCTAGGGGATGGTGATGTGTTTTGTCCAACTGTTAAAAACCAAGTTTGCAAACTAATGTTGTTGGTTCAGTCATTTTCGACTGTCCGTAACCCTTTCGGGGGGTTTCTTGGCAAAGATATTAGAGTGGCTTGCCCTTTCCTTTTCCAGCTCATTTCACAGATGAAGAAACTGAGGCAAACAGGATTAAGTGACTTGCCCAGGGCCACATAGCTAGTAAGTATATGAGGTCAGATTTGAATTCAAGTCTTTCTAGGCCCAGTGCTCTATCCCCTGCACCACCCTAACTGCCCCAGAACTGAAGGGCCATGGTTGTTATTACAGTAAAGCCTTGTTCATTGGAGCTAATGGTGTGAAAGGCCAGTTTGAAAAGTAAAAAATCTACATTGTAAATAAATTAATTTTTATCACTTACCAGTATATACCAGCTACTAGTTACCCTTAAAGCAACTGATTCAGTGGTAATGAGAACAGTAAAGCTGGAACCCTGGAATGCCCAAGTCCAGACTCGTAGTGGAGACAGCATTGACTTTGGTGTCTGGGTCTGAATCCCAGATCTTCTCTCTGTAGGGTGACCTAGGAACAATGCTAGGTGGCCCAGTGGATAAAGCACTGGGCTTGAAATTAGGAAGATATCTTTGTGAGTTCAAATCCAGCCTCAGACACTCACTAGCTATGTGACCTAGTGCAAGTCATTTAACCCTGTTTGCCTCAGTTTCATCACTGGTAAAATGAGTTGGAGCAGGAAATGGCAAACCACTCCAATATCTTTGCCAAGAAAACTCCAAATGGAGTCACAAAGAGTCTGAAATGACTGAACAATATCTTTGCCTCTCTGAGTCTCAATTTCTGTATATATAAAATGAAGAGATTGGACTAAGATCCCTTCTAGACCTAGGAGTGTGAAAATCAAAGAAAAATAAAAGCCTCAGAGGACACTTTATAAGTTTTAACATATATATGCCCTCAATAAGTTAGGAAAATTCAGTTAACCAGAATCATCTGTAATAGGATTTCATCACTGACAAGGAGCTTAGAAATCACTTCGACCAGAAGCTCTTACTTTTTTTTTTTGTATCATGGACCCTTTGGTCAGTCTAGTGAAGCCTGTGGACCCCTTCTCTGAGTAATATTTTTAAATGCATAAAATAAAATACACAGGATTACAAAAGAAAGCTATTATATTGAAATAAAGATGTAATTTTCCCCCTATCCAAGTTTATGGAGTCTCTGAAATCTATCCATAGACCACTTCTGTGGAACTCAGATTAAGAATACCTAAACTAAACCAACCCTTTTATTACAGATGAGGAAATTGAGTCAGAGAGGTGAATACTTAGTTCAAACTGAAGTCTTCTAAGTCCAAATCCAACCTTTCACAGTACCATGTTGTCTCCACTACCACACTGAAAAACTGAGCTATCATTCAAACAAACTGTCCGAGTATTAACTAGCAAGGCACCAGCATGATACACCATGAGACAATATGGTATTCAGCGGTTGAATTGCGCTTCTTGTACAACCCGTATTACCTTGGACAATTTCCTTTATGTCTCTGGGCCTCAGCTTCCTAACCAGTAAAATGAAAGGGAATAGACTAAGTGAGTTCTAAGGTGCTCTCTTTAATGTTCCAGTGGCTCTCTAACATCAATGGCGGCATGGGTATTCCTTCCTTCTAGCAATACAGATTATGACCTATCCATGTCCAACTTTTGCTTACGCCCTACCATAAGTTTGCCACAGGGTCCCACTCATGCTAGGGACCCTCCTCACTTCCTCTTGAAATTAAGAAAATGTCAATGGAGAATATAGGTAGCCTGTCTTTGTCCCTTGAATATTTCTAAAACAACTTCCTCAATTATACTTCTCCATCCTAATTCTTTGTTTGCAATGTGTCTGCAGCCTACTCATCCATACCGTGTCCCTCTTTTTCCATTGCCCTCTGGGTGAAACTCATTTTTAATTCTTTCAGCTTCAAAGATCTACAAATAAATTTTTAAAATTATTTAAGCTAGCAAGCCAATTGTTTATATGTAAGTGATTTATTTAAAGCCCGTAAAAGTTTGTTCTTAAGCATTTTAAGCATTCTCCCTTTCAATCCGTTTACACTGTGAAGAAAAAGTTTGCTTAGCAAAAGAATATTGTGCCAAGTCCCTGTTCAGATTGTCCCCGATTACAAATTAATGAAGTCAAATTATTGAGCCAAAACTTGAGGCTATTTCAACACAACTATGTACAATACATCCAGATATGATCTCAGACTCACTCTTTTGTCAAAAGCAGATGAAGATCTGCTTTAGAAATAACTGCTTTCCTTCCTTCAAAAAAAAAAGTTTTAAAAAATAAAGAAAAGCAATAGCAAAAATATTTTCATGTTGTCTTTGGCTTTTTAAAAAGGAGGCAGGGGGCAGACTGTCTGGGCCATTCAAAAAGCATTTATTTTCTTACCAGAAAGAAAATCTAAAATGGAAATTGTTATAAAAACAAAAGAAAGGAGGAGGGGCTTACAGCTGCTGGGGACAAAGGAACAGGGAATATTAAATAATTCTCTTGTCTTTGAAGATATTAGCGGTGTATTGAGCAAAACTGGCTCCAAGCACTGCACTTCAGGCAGAAAGGCTGGTGATGTTGTTAGGGAAATGAGGCTGTACTTGACTCCAAACAAAATAGCAGCCGTTGTTATAATTTCTCATGAGAATTTAAGCCTTGTGCATGATGCCAGTTTTCAGGCATTGCTATTGGCACTCTGTTGTCTCAGAAAAGAGCAACTCCCTTTCCTTCCCTACAAAAAACAAATTCAATTCTTCTCAATTTCTCTGAAGATTTAGGATTAAATTACGATGAGACTTGGTATCTGTGGAGGAAAGGATACCTGTAGAGATCCAAGTACAGTCCCATTTTATTCCAGAAACTCCAAGAGGTTATCAACAAACCGAGGTTATAATGAGCAACAAGTATGTGCCTGGCACTGTACCCAGTTCATTTTATAATATGGAAAATATAAACAATTGCTTGAAACAGGGCAGAAGGCATATCATGGCTTAGGACCTGGGATTTTTTTTTTTTGTCTCATGGAGAGATGAAAGTCCTACTCCAATGGTTCGTCATCAGGAAAAAACGAACCTGAGTTCTTGAAGCTATTAGTGGAACACAAGCCCTGGTAGGCTCACTGAATTGGATAGATGTTATATATGGGTTGTACTAGCTTAACTAAATCTGGTAAGTTTTATCAACAGAAGTTTGGCTACCAGGTGATTGTTATTTTCCCCTACTATCATAATGTAAATTAATAAACAGACATTTAGATAAATAAATAAACAAAATAATAAATAACTGAATAATAGGTGAATAAATGAATAGAGAGATAGATAGATAGATAGATAGATAGATAGATAGATAGATAAACATGCACTCTCCTGTGTATTACTCCATCATCAAATCCATATCTTTTCACTGGTTATCCCCTATGACTGGGATACTTTCCCTTCTCACCTTTATCTCCTAGCTTTCCTCAATTCCTACTTTCTGCAAGAGGCCTTTCTCAGCCGTCCCCACTGCTAGTGCCTTCCCTCCATGATTACCTCCCACTTATATTGTATATATCTTGTATGTACATAGTTGTTTGCATGTTGTCTCCCCTATTAGAATATGAGCTCCTTGAGGGCAGGGACCATGTTATTGCCTTTCTTTGTATCCCCAGTGCTTAGCACAATGTCTGGAAAAGCATAAGCGCTTAATAAATATTTGTTGACTGATTGACACTAACAAAATCATGGATTTTTTTTTGCCATACTGAAGGAGTCAACCAATACTGGGAAATATCCTCAACTAGGAAGCAGGTTCTAATAACTCAGATCTCTAACCTCCCAAGTCTGCTATTTTCTCACCACCAGTCCTGGTCTGATAAGGAGGAAAATAGTCATGAAGAGTCAGAAATGACTGAACTACAACAACCCATTCCCCCTCCAGGATTAGTAAGAGCGAAGGGAAATAGAGACATTATTTCTACATAGTCAACCACAGTCTCTGAGACATGAACTATTACCTATACCTGGGTGCCTCAAATACACAAAGAGGGACCAATGTGCCATTACTGAGACTTTGAGTGAAGAAAAGCTTTCTCTCTTGACAATAGACACAAAAAACTTAGCAAAGTAGAGCTCACTGTTAGTACATCAGACTAATGGGAAGTCTGATGGACTGGCTAAAGAATAAAAAAGTCTAGATTGCTGAATATTTTTCAAGGAATACAATTTTCATTAACATTTAGGTACCTACAATACTTGGAACCAGGCCAACAATCTGTTACCTAGCAGTGGTATTTAAGGGAATTACTTTGGAATAGGACTGGATTATTTATAAATAACATATCAAGCCTTGATAAATAAACAGGGGATTCTAAAGTAATCCAACATGTTTCAAAATTAGATGTTCTCTTGTATCATTGGAGAATGTGGCATGCTATTCAATATTTTTATCAGTAATTTGTATAAAGATTTATCACATTTGGGTAAGATAGAGATGGGACATAGCTCCTAGACTTATGATTTCAGTAATATAGGGAAGTACCTGATGAGGGAACTCCCTCAGGTGTACAAAATATACAAAATTTTGCTCCCTCAGAAAGGTGCCAGGCTGGTACCTTCTCTACAACTTACAGTCTAAGAAAGTTGCCTGGGAGCACCAAGAAGTCATGACTTGTCCAAAACAGGTAACAGATATATTGAATGGCAAAAATAGACCCAAAGAGTCCAGAACAAGTAAAACTACTGAGATGATCTTAGTAAGATATAAGTATAAAAGTTCTCACCTACTAAAGTCCTATCCTGATGCTTCATCTTGTCATGGAGGTAACCCTGAGTTCTCCAGAGGAGCACAAACCGTTGAATGCTTTACTCATTTAGAATTGGCCTGGAGCTAGGCTGTTGTTTAAGGACCAGCCTGGCTAAAATTGAGGTTCATCACCAATAGGAGAATGAATGGTTTGGTCACAGCAACTGTCAAAAACCATCTATCAATTCAATTCTATTCAACTTAACAAATCTGTTAAGTGCACAAGGTTCTGTGCTGGATGCTAGGCATACAAAGTCAACAACAAAACAGTCTCTGTCTTTACAGAGTTTACATTCTATTGAGCAAATTCAACATTGCACAGATAAGTCATTACATGTTAAAGAAAGGAGAAGGTATTTAAAGCTCAGGCAGAGAGGGAGGACGATGAAGGAAGGCTTCACAGAGGAGGTACTATAAGAGCTGGACTTTGACAAAAGATGAGGATTCTTGAGGGGAGAGCCAAGACAGTGAGTAAGGAAAAAAGGAGTACAGGAAGCTCCACCCCCACCAAATACTCCTCCAAACAGATTTGGAAAATGCACCAGAATGAATCCTGATCGAGCCCAGGTCAGTATACGGATACAGATAAAGAGATCTGTGGACACCGGAGATGGGGTCTGACCAGAAGACCACAGGGAGCATTCTGGCACCCAAGGACCTTGTCCAAGGGGAAGATAAAGTCCCAGCCTGAGGTGTAACCTCATGCAGGGTACAGGAACTGGCGCCAACTGGCAGCTTTTTCAACTACGACTCGGTTTTAAGTCATAGACGTGGGACAGGCTGAGGAAAAGATCTGCGCCCAAGAATAAGGAACAATTCAAGGCTCTAGCTCAGAAGCAAATAGTAGCAGGGTGGTTCAGACTCCAGGAGCAAAGCAAGGTCTCAGTATTAATTTCTAACCCCACCTGAGGTCTGCAGAGGAATAACAAGGGCAGAAATCTCACTTCAAAGGACAGCCTGCAGGTCTGTTACTCTGAACCAGCAGACCTTCCCTGCTGGCTGATGGTGACTGAGTCAAGAAACAAGTCTACTGTTGCTCAAACTCTAATCCAGATCTGGAACTTGCAGAACTCAGATGAGAGAGGAAAAAAACAGACTTTGATCTAGATAAAACCACTTTGAGAGCACTGGTAGCTTAGTGCTATAGCTCCCCACCCTCAGCTATCCCTGAGATTCTAAAATAACACAAGACTCAATGCCCCCAAAAAGCAGCAATAAGACCAGACTGTGCACAGAGCCTGGCTCTAATATAAAGTCCAAAATCAAGAAATAAGCTGGAAGAATGGGTGAAGAAAAAAAAAAAGAACCCCACCACAAGAGCTATTATGATGACAGGGATGTTCAAATCACAAATCCAGAAAAGACTCACTCCAAAACAACATGTATAAGCAAAGCCTCAAAGAATACCACAGTATGGGCACAAATTCAATTAGAATTCTTGGAAGATATGAAGCAAGAGGTTTTTTTTTTTTAAGATTAAAAATGTTTTTATAAATTAAATAAGCACTCTAGAGGAAACAAATCAAAAAAGAAATGAGAGCCAGGGGAGAAAAAAATTGGAAAGGGAATTAATAGCTTGGCACAAGAAATATAAAACCTTGCCCAACAACAGACTCTCTGAAAATTAGAATGGACTGAATAGAAGACAATGATTCCAACAAGACATATTGAAACAAAGTCCACAAAGTCAAAAGACTGAAAAAATTGGAAAAACATGTAAGATAAATCATAGTAAAAACAAGTGACCTGGAAAATAGATTGGGGAGAAGATGGTGGAGTGAAAGTCAGCATTTTTGCCCAACTTACCCAACACACTTCCTCCACAACAACCTAGAAAGTGCACCAGACCAATTCTGATCAGTAAAGTCAAGAAAAAGTCACAATAAGTCATTTTTCCAGCCCAGATCATCTTAGGAAGATAAACAGAGATGTCTGCCGATGCTACAGTGGTAGCTAATCAGGAGCACAGTGCAGTGCAGTGGCAATAAGGTGGGGAATATTCTAGTACCCAGCAATGATGAGGGGGCTGAGACTGAACACCAGGGCATGAAGCATTGGGGCAGAAAGAGATACCAGGAGACCCCAGAACCATTGGATGCCAGATGGCATCTCTGTCACCTATTACCCAGTTCTGGGTCATAGTTCCAGGATAGAGAGGAGTGGTTATAAGCAAAAGAGGCCAGAGCTCTTGACAGAGGAAGGAACAAGTTCCAAAAACTTAGCTGTGTGATTATGAGCCCAAGTAGAGAGAGGACTCAATTTTAATCATTAACACTACACAGAGGCTGCAGTGGGATAACCAGGACAAGACACCAAGACAAAAAGAGAGTCATTCAGTTCAGTCACTCTAAACCTGCAAAACTTCCCAGAACAGTAAAATAATGAGTCTAGCATGAGTCTACTGAAATTCTTTTATTTATTTATTTATTTTTAGTTTTCAACATTCACTTCTATAAGATTTTGAGTTCTAAATTATCTCCCCTTCCTCCCCTCCCCCCTCCCCAAGACAACAAGCAATCTAATATAGGCTATAGATGTACAATCATATTAAACATATTTCCACATTAGTCATGTTGTAATGTAAAATAAGAATCAGAACAAAAGGGAAAAACCATGAGAAAGAAACAAAAGAGAGAGAAAATAGTATGCTTCAATCTGCATTCAGACTCCATAGTTCTTTCTCTAGATGTGGATAGCATTTTCCATCATGAGTCTTTTGGAATTGTCTTAGATTATTATATTGCTGAGAAGAGCTAAGTCTATCAAAACTGATCATTGCACAATGTTGCTGTAACTGTACGATGTTCTCCTGTTCTGCCCACTTCGCTCAGCATCAGTTCATTTAAGTCTTTTCAGGTTTTTCTGAGACCTGCCTGCTTATCATTTGTTATGGAACAATAATATTCCATTACATTCATATACCACAACTTGTTCAGCCATACCCCAATTAATGGGCATCCCCTCAATTTTCAGTTCTTTGCCACCACAAAAAGAGCTGCTATAAATATTTCTGTACATGTGGGTCTTTTTCCCTTTTTTATGATCTCTTTGGGATACAGAAGGGAAAAAAAACCCAGGACTAGATAGATTTACCAAACATTAAGAAAAAAATAATTCCAATACTACATAAACCTTTTGAAAAAATACAATTCTTTCTAAGGCACAAATTCTTTCTAAGGCACAAATATGGTCTTGATACCTAAATCAGGGAGAAACAAACAGAGAAAGAAAACAACAGACCAATTTCCCTAATGAATATTGATGCAAAAAAATTAAATAAAATGTTAGCAAAGAAATAAAAGCAATATATTACAAAGATCATACCCTATTACCAGGTTGGATTTTTATCAGAAATGCAGAACTGGTTTAATATTAGGAAAACAATAAGCATAATTGACCATATCAATAAAAAAAACAGCAAAAATCATATGATTATTTCGATAGATGCATTAGAAGCTTTTGACAAACTACAAGACCTATTTCTGTTTAAAAGAAAGAAAAAAAAAGACACAAGAAAGCTAGGAGACGTTCCAATAAGATCAGGGGTAAAGCAAGCATGTCCATTATCACCATTTTTGTTCAAAACTGTACTAGAAATGCTAGCTATAGCAATAGGACAAGAAAAAGATAGGAGTAAGCATAGGCATTGAGGATACAAAACTATCACTTTTTGCAAATGTTATGATAGTTAACCTAGAAGGGGATGGTTTCAGAAGAACTTGTTTAAGACCTGTATGAGTTAATACAAAGTGAAGTGAGCAGAACCAGAACAATCTACATAGTAACAGCAACATTGTAAACATAATCAACTGTGAAAGACTTAGTAATTCTGATCAACTCAATGACCTACCACAATTCCAGAGAACTCATAATGAAATACACTATTCACCTCCAATAGAAAACTGATGGTCTCTGAGTATATATTGCATCATATTTTTTCTTTTTTTTTAAACATGGCTAATGCAGAAATTTGTTTTACATGACTATACATATTTGTTGTGAGTTTTGTTTTTCTTGCTTTCTCAATGAATGGGATAGGGGTAAGGAGGAGAGAATTTGGAAAAAAGTAAAAAAGTCTCTGTGCTTTAAAAAAGAAAATAGATCAAGAGGAAAAAATTTCAGAATCATTGTATTACCTGAAATCCTTTTTTCCTTCTTTTCTTCCTACTCTCAGGTTTGGTTCATTTGTTGGTTAGTTTTGTTGAATTGCCTTTTTTTTTCTCCTTTCTTTTTTTATTCTTTGTTATAAAGGGTGGTACTCTGGGAAGAAAGGAACACATATTGAGAAAGTTGGCATAAAAACCCAAGATATCAGTACAATATTGATAGGTCTTTATGGCATGGACTGTTTTTGCTTCATTTGCTTAGCACAGTGCCTGGCACATAGTAGGTACTTAATAAATGCTTGTTGAGTTGATAACTCCTTCGCTCAAATACACAGCCTGTGATTTAGAAATAGACATTATTTCTTTGTTCATTGTTAACTGCCCAGGATAGGGATTGAATCCATAAGAGTGTCCTCATTCGTACACTAGCCAACTGATGTGTATCCAGGTTCTGTAAGTTACTATAAAAACCCAAATTTGGCAAGCAGAAAGTCAAAGAATTATCCCTTTGCAAAAAGATTTACTAATAAATAGAAAGTCCCCAATTCTATGTTAAATATGATTTGATTTTTTAGAAAACACTTATAAATTTTCAAATTGCATACAGCAGTTTAACTTCACAAACAAAAACCTAAAACTGCATAAATTCAAATTTACCACATAAAGCAAGATCTTCTATATGTGACCAAAATTTTCAAATTCTGTCAACCTCAGAAGTGTACATTTAAATCCACGTCAGAAAGTAGGTGTTCACCTGTTTTGACATCAGTTGCAAAACATCCAAGCACAGCTTTCCTTCTGTTCCTCCTCAAATCTTACAGACAAATGTCCTCTATGCTTGGAGTAAGCACCTCTTCACACCTCTCCACCTACTAAAATCCTCCTCTTTCAAAGTCCAACTTAGGGTCCACTTCCTACACAAGGCATTTCCTGGTTCTCTTAGCTAGAAATAATTTCTTCCTCCTTAGATTTCTCATGCCTCTCTGTTTGACTCTCCTTTGAACTTAATCATATTCTAATTTGTATTGTACTTATTTCTATATCTGGATCAGCACAGGGTCTTGAACATAATAGACATTTAATAGAACTGTAGTGTTGAAATAAGGCAATTGACCATGGTTCCCTCAGTTTGTGCTCATGACATCATCCACTCAGATACTTCCTTCAAGATCATGGGGTTAGAGTACAGCTAACTCTTGATTATGTTGTCACATGGGATAGGGACAGCAAAGATAATAAAAATCCACTAAGAAACCAAAAGCTCAGTTATAGCCAGTTGTTTCAACTTCATTCCCTAGGGTTGATAATCCATAAAAACAATGAGTTCACATTTATTTCATGTTCCAAAATAACAAAACACTTTCACATATATTATCTCTTTAAGCCTTGCAGCAACCCTTTGAGATAGGTAGTGTAAATATAATTCTAATTACACAGATGAAGCTGTTGCTATTCCTCCAATAAGGCACTGCATATCCCAATTCCCAAGCATTTTAACTAGCTGTCCTACATACCTGGATTGCTTTCCCTCCTTATGTCTGCCTCCTGGTTTCTTTTAACTCCCAACTAAAAAGGGGAGAATGAGGTTGATGACTTTGTACAGCTCTGCCTCACTTAAATCCAATTCACTGGCAAGTCATCATCCTCATGATGCCATCGGTCTTCTTCGAGAACAAAGGACAAACAACAATAACAACAAAATCGTATCTTCTACAAGAGGTTTTCCCTAACTTTTTCCTCTATTTTCTACTTATCCTGTATATAGTTTTCTCTGTATGTATTCATTTTCATGTTGTCTCCACCAATAGATTATAAGCTCCTTGAATGCGGGACTGTCTTTTGTCTTTCTTTGTGTCACTAGCATTTAGCACAGCACCTGGCACACAGTAGGTGCTTTAACAAATGTTTGTTGACTGTCTTCAGACTCTGAGGTCAAAGGAAATCTCAGAGATTATGTAATTGATCAAAAATTTCTTTTACAACATGATCAACAAAAGTTTATCCAGCTTTTACTTGAAGAAGGATAACTCACTTTGTCCGGAGGCAATCTATTCCATTTTTAGATAGCTCTAAATTACAAGGAAACTTTCCTTACATTTACTTGAAACCTATCTCACTGTAACTTCCATCTGTTATACCTGGTTTTACCTTCTGGGCCCAAGTACAACATATTAATCCCTTTTCCACAAAATGGCACCTAAATACTTGAAGATAGTGATCCAGTATTCCTTAAATTCTTTCTTCTTTATGCTAAAGAGCCTTACTTTCCTCCACTGATCTTTGCACGTAATAGTGGTCTCACGGTCCTTAAGGTGATATATAAATATTAATTTTATTACTATTATTGTTATTTCCATCCACTAAAGCTCTCTTTTTTTTTCCTCACAAGAACTTGCTTAACTATGCCTCCCCATTATGTACTTGGGAAGTTTTTGTTTTTTTTTTTCTAACTCAAATGTAGGGCTTTACATTTATCTCTATTAAATTTCATTTTATATTCAATCATTCTGAGCTCATTGAGACATTTTCGGATTCAAGCTCTGCCATTCAACATTAGTTATTTCTCCCAGTTATTATTATTTGCAAATTTGATAAATGTGCCGTTTATGTTAAACGAGACAAGGACTGATTCTTCAGGCATTCCACTAGAGACATACTTCCAAATTGACATAGACCCATTTGGGTTTGGTCATTTAACCAGTTTCAAACATATCCAACTTTACTATTGTCTAGCCTATCTTTCCATTTTTATCCACAAGGATAACATAAGAGACTATGTCAAATGCTTGCTAAAATCTAGGTAAATAAACAATTAAACATACTTATCTCAGTAGAAGAGTGTGAAGATTACAGGTAAAGAAAGTGGCAATTGGTTTTGCTTAACTGTTTTTCTTTGTCCCAGGGGAATTTTCAAGGGTGGAAAAATACATTGGGGAATGGTATAATGAGGCCTAAAAACCATACTTATCAATAAAACTACAAATTAATTTTTAAAACTTAATATTGCTAAATTAGCCCCTTCTTATTACTTACTTATATAGTTCACAAAACATTTTTCTTATGGCATCTCTCAGAGGTTTAAGTGATTTGTCTGCTATCACCCACCTAGTGGTTAGCACTGCGCCTAACATATAGTAGGTGCTTTTTACTGACTGACTGGGAAGGTGACATTTGGACCCATTTGGACTGCTGACTTTCTGGTCTAGCCCTTTGTCTACATGGCTGCTTCTTAAGATATAAGAAGGCATTTTGTAAGGAAGGACAGAGAATATATTTGAATATTCTCTTCTGCTGTGTTATCATATAAACCACTCAAGCTATTTCTCAAAGAAATTGACATCAGGGACAGATTTCCTCTCTAGCTTTGCCAACTAAAGTGTTTATTATTAAAGTATTCATGCTACATTATGGAGTTTCTTTATTACAGAGAGTATAAGGTAAAGAGCAATGAGTTAAGTCCTGCAGGGTCTAAAACAGGCAAGATCTATGCCTCTCCTGGTTCACCTTCTGGAAAAAGCAATCTGGTGCCCAAGAATCACAAAGTGAGAGGCTTGAGTCTTAAGTGAAAGAGACAACAGCTACCTGTCTGGTGTAGGAATAGCACCCTCTGCTGACTCACTATCCTAACTATAACCGTTGAGAATGTGACGTATTTGTCTTGTGACAGATTTAACTTTGGTAACATAGTGGGAAGCTATATGATTCAATCTCCTCCACCCCACCCCACCCCTTTTTTACAGGTGAGGAAACTGAGGCCCGGAAAGTTTAAATCACTTGTCCAAGATCACACAAGTGACCTTAAACAAGTTATTTAACAAAAAGTGAGTGAAAAGATGATTCTGTCAACAACTTATGTCAACTTTTCAAATCAAAGACTTCTTTACCTTTTACTAATTGAAATGTAAATACTTCCAGAAAGGAGGAACAGAGAAGAGGGTGGCAGAGGGGGGAGAGAAGGAAGGAGAGAAAAGAAAAAGAGAGGAGGGGGAGAGAGGTTTACCAGCAAGCCTGTGAGGGGGGGAGGTTGTTTTTTATTTAAAACTCATCTTTCCTTAAGAAATCGAAGTGGCTAACAAGGAAGGTTAACAGAGTTAGAGAGTTGGATTAGCAAGGCTTAACCATCAAGCCAGTTGCAATTTTGAGAGTTGAATTATCATCATCTTGGATGAATTAAGAAGACATGTATATCCAGGCATGGGGAGGCTGGTCATGTTACTAATTAGAGCAAAGAAATTTCTTGGCAGTAAGGGACTCACACATTTCAAGGGTTGTGCTAGAGGGATAGTAGAATGAAAACAGGTGCAGTAGGAAGGTGAGAAAAGAAACAGCATTTTTAAAAAATGAGAATGATTTTTCCCTCCCAAAGAATAGCAAAGTCCACGAGAACTCTGGAATTGAAGACTTTATCGTAGCATTCTTCATCTTTAAAACTAGACTCCAACGAAACAGTGGTATATAGAAAGAGAATGACAGAGGGGAGACAGACAGGAGAGATAGTATTGATGGGGATGGGATCTGAACCTCTACAAGGAAAATATCATATCTTTGGGATCTGGACCCAGAAAGAAAAAACTCTGGACTTTCCCACATGGCCAAATCTCTGGGTGTCTCCTGAGGCTATAATCCCATCAACTGGCCTTTCATTATTGCCTAAACTCAATCTCCCAAATCCCTGTTACCTTTAACCTAGCCCAGCCCTCCACTACCTATTATCTCCCAATGGATTCTGCCTACTTCCCACCCTTGACCCTATCTAGACCCCATTCTTGACCTCCCAGTCACTCCCATTAAGGTCTTCCTTAGATCTCTCCCACAGTCTTTCTGTATATAAGGTTCATCTTGTCTCCATTAAGGTGCTCAGCTTCTTACAATCTAGCCAATAGCTCACAGATGCACATATTCCTTAAGAGTCTGGCAGATCTGGCTAATCTGGCAGATCTTTAATAAACCTTGTCTCTGACTGAAAGAAGGCTTGGGTTGAATTCTTTTGGGCAGCACCTGCATGTTGTGATTTTGGGGTCCCAGCACCCCTAGCCTTCTAGACCTCATCACTATGTGCCAGGCATTGTGCCAATAAGTACTTCACAATTATTATCTCATTTGAACCTCACAACAACCCTGGGAGGTAGGTGCTGTTATTATTCCCATTTTACAGATAAGAAAACTGAGGCAAAACACAAGTTGACTTGTCCAGGGACACATAGCTAGTAAGTATCTGAGAATAGGTTTGAATTCGGGCCTTCCTGACTCTAGATCAGGCATTCTATCTACTGCACAGCTAACTTTCTACAAAAATGTCAACTTTGAGGAATTAAAGTTTTATTGATATCTCTCTGGTTTAACTATATGGTATTTGGGTGCCCTGATATAAAGGGTAATGAAAAGAAAAGGAGATATTTTGTAGTAATAGCTCTAGTGGCAGAAAGAGACAATCTCATTTCTCTTTGCATTCAACCAGTCTTTCAACTCTACAAAACACCCACTTTCCATTGATCTACAGATCATCCTTTATCTTGGGAGATCTGCAATTCATGACCAACCTGAAAGCTTCTATGTCCTAAGGCCAGCTCACTGGGGAGTTCAGAGTTGTTTTCGCTTCAGGACATGGGCTGAACTCCCAGCTTTTCTGGTTGATTCTAAAAGCACTGCCCTATTTTTTTTTAACTTGACATTTTAATTCTGAGAAAGCAATGAGGAAGGCAGTCATTAAAAGCAAGAAGCTTAAAAGTTCAATTAGAAATACTGCACGAAGCTAAGTGTCCTGGACCCTTAGGCAAGCTATAAAGCGATTTTTTTTCATTTCCTTTTCAATAGAAAGTGAGTGGTGTTTGACTGATTACTTGCTGTAATTAACCCAGTAACTCAGGTTACTATTACTGTGCCATCTACCAAGCTAAGGGAGAATTATAGAAGAGAAGGTAGGACAGGCTCTTTAGAAAAGACGCTAAGGAAATTATCTGGATGACAAGCTTAACAGAAAGCTTTTCAATGAAAACATTTGCACCTCAGATATTTCCACTGGGTAATGACATCAAAGACAATAACAAATTGGAGAAAAAAAATTAGAACTAGTAAAAAAAAATACATAAAAACAAAAGATATCAGAGAAGAAGAAATGTTTGTTAGAAATTACAGAAGAAGAAGAAAAAGAAGAAATGTTTCTTAGAAACTACTTTGTCCATTCTACATTTCTCAGTGGAGAGTAGGGGTGGAAGTCCTATTAACCATGGTAAAATACTCTCAATTTAACTATAAAAGACAGAAAACCCAGAAGCTTAATTTCCTCATATTTACCTTCACTCTGGCATTCAGAGCACTGGATCATTCTTGGTCATCGAAATGTCTTGTTTTAGTTATTGATTCAGGTTATCTTCAAATGAGATAAAACTTTGACTACTCCATCCTGGCAGAGGTAACTTTCAACTTGGAAGAACCAAAGTTGGTCCTGTCCAAGTTAAAAAGCTGGTGCTACCAAACCAGAAAAGAGATAGTCATGCCAGTTACTGAAGAACAATGCAAGTTCAGAGACTCATCACCAAATTGGACCCCAGATGTTTTTTTTTTTCTGGCCACAACAATAGTCTAAGATTTCTACCAAACCATAAAGGGGTTGACATCTGCATTGGTGGGCTAGTGTGAATCTTTTATGCATTTTCTCCATTGTTTATGGAATTCTGTAAGACCTTTTCATCTTACACATTTTCTCTAGGATGAAACAAAGACTGTTCTGTGTCGAACACATGCATTTGTTATCTTAAATGCTTGTATAGAAATTGGAGAGAACTCTTTTGCCTACATCTCGTGGAGATAGGAACTATAGGAGATTTCCCAGAGTAAACTCAAGATGGAGTCAATTATGAGCCAAAGAATGAGTGATCTTGGCCACGGTGAAGTTTGGACCCATTCTGTGTAAGTTCCGAGCTTGGGCACTAGGCGATGGGATACATTTCTATCTACTAGGATTGTAAAGGTTGGAACTTTGTAAAGTTCTTTTGAAGTTTAGGACACCACCACTAATTCTTAGCATTAAGAACTTCCAACATTCTTTACAACAGAACAATGGTTCTACTCCCTCATATATGGGGGAAATGACTAATTCAGCAATGGAGAGTTGGATGAGAACTCTGGGCTAATTATACACCCTTCCCACCAAAATCATTGCTTCTTGACTGAGAAACTTTTCATGTTAGAAAGCATTCTGGTTTCACTGACTACATAGCAATTGATTGTATTGCTGCAGTCCGCTCTGGCCTCAGGATGTCATTTCTATAGTGTCTGAGGCTTTTAATGGAAGGACTACTACTGATTATTTGTGTGAAGGTTTCACTCTATCTTTTAAAATTAGATTTATACTGAAATCAATAAAGCAATGTGGAATTTTCAAAAAGATAAATGTTTACTCATTCAGAAGGTATTACTGAGGTCCTGACACTTAGGTGCACATTGTTCCTTATGACCTGATTAAGTTACAGACATGGATTGAAGCAATAGGGATCTATGAACCCATTCCATCCCATCTCCTCCTCTGTCATCCCTACTCTTTCATATATTTTCAATCTCTCCCTATCTTTTGGCTAATTTCCTCCTGCCTACAAACATGGTCATGTCTTCCCTATCTTGAAAAAACCCTCACATGATACTTCCATTCCTGCTAACCATCATCCTATATCTCTTCTGTCTTTTGCAGCTACACTCCTTGAAAAGACCATCTACAATAGGTGCCTCCACTTTCCCTCTTCTCCTTCTTTTCTTAACACCTTACAATCTGGCTTCCTACCTTATCACTCCACTGAATGAAACTGCTCTCTCTAAACTTACTAATGATCTCTTATTTGCCAAATCCAATATCCTTTTCTCAATCCTCATTTTCTTGGACCTTTCTGCAGCCTTTGACATTGTTGATCATTCTCTTCTCCTTGATACTCTCTTCTCTCTGGGTTTTCCAGACACCACCCTCTCCTAGTTTTCCAACTACCCATTTGACCACTTCTCTGTCTCCTTTGCTGGATCCTCCTCCAGATTAAACCCTCCAATTGTAGGTGTCCCTCAGGGTTCTTTCCTGGACCTTCCTCTCTTCTTCCTCTATACTACTTCACTTGGTTATCTAATCAGCTCCCATGGATTTAATTACTATCTCTATATTGATGATTGTCAAATCTACCTTTCCTGACAGAATCTCTCTGCTGACCTTCAATCACATCTCTAACTGCTTTTCAGATATCATCGACTGGGTGTTGAATAGACATCTTAAACTCAGTATGTCCAAAACAGAACTCATTTTTCCCCCCTAAAACCTCTCCTATTCTTACTTTCCCTAGTTCTGAGGAGTGCAACATCATCCTCTTGGTCCCTCATCCTCTCAACCGAGGAGTAATCTTGTATTCCTTACTATCTCTCACCCTCCATATTCAATTTGTTGCAAAAGCCTGTTGATTCCACCTTTGCAACATCTCTTAAATATGCCTCTTTCTCTTCTCTGACATGGACATTCCTCTAGTGCAGGCCCTCATCACCTCATGCCTGGACTATTACAATAGTCTGCTGGTGAGTCTGCTGGCCTCAAGTCCCTCCTACTCCAATACATTCTCCATTATGTCACCCCCACCCAATGACTCAATAAATTCTAGTGGCTTCCTATTGCCTCACAGAGCAAATACAAAAAATGTTCTGTTTGGCATTCAAAGTCTTTCATAAGCTAGGATCCACCTACCTTTCTGGTCTTCTTACACCTTATTCCACAATACCTACTCTTCAATCCTGGCTGTTCCATAGACAAAATGCTCCATTTCTTGGCTCTCAGCATTTTCTCTGACTGTTCCCCATGTCTAGTACAATATCCCTCCTTCTCTCCAACTTCCTTGGAGTCTTCCTTGTTTCCTTTAAGTCTCAACTAAAACCCCACCTTCTAGTGGAAGCCTTCTTTAATCCCTCTTAATTCCAATGCCTTCCCTCTGTTAATTATTTCCTACTTATCCTATAAATATGTATGTGTGTGTGTGGGGGGGTGTATACACATATACGTTTGCATGTTGTCTCCCATATTAGATTGTAAGCTCTTTGAGGGCAGGGACTGTCTTTTGACTCTTTTTTGTATTCCCAACACTTAGCACAGTGCCTGGCATATAGTAGGTGCTTGATAAATGTTTATTGATTGATTAGTTGGTTCATCTATGGAGTGAGGCACTGTATTTCCTCTCCCAAACCACATGTGCACTAGCAGGTTAGATCCTCAGAGGGTGACTGGCTACATCACCCTTAGGAATAACCCTAAGGGATTATGGAGTCTTTCTATTGCTAATCACTTGAATTGTCATTCTGGTGTTTTCTCTCAAATATCATTTAACCCAGCTCCAGTTAATATCTCCTCAACATCATCAATACCAGTGAGTCATGCCCTACTATCAACCAGTTGATTTCTCCTCAATATTGTTTAGTCAATTAACATCAATTAGCTCTTACAAAGGAATATTTACTGTAAAGATAGATATATATATAGTTTTATATATACACACATATATTTATATACATTTATACATATATGTATATATGTGTTTATACATATACATGTGTATATACATACAGACATACACATACACACACACACACACACACACACACACACACACACACAGAGCCAAAGTCCAAAAACTTCTACTTGAACTGGGCCAAACATTCTTTCCACCACTGAGTTTACTTCTGGGTGTGACACAGTCTATGGATGAGTCATTTCCCTGCTTTTAGGACAAGGCATCTCAGCTACTAGATTGATTTACTGCTGGGTCAAGCAGATTGACCCTCAAAGACTGGTTCCTTTCCAGGCTCCTTTGTCAGACTTCTGATCAGTCTTCTGACCTTTCGAGACCTCACAAGGTTCTGAACCAAAGAAAAGAAGAGAAAAATAGAAGGTTGCCTCATCTTGGACCCAGATGGGCCAGTCTAGTACAACTCATGACCAGCAGAAAGGCATGAGAGATTTGGCCTATTGATGCCTTCTGTATGTACACTTGGTCCTGGACAAGTAAAAGACTTTCTGTCATTATACAATGAGATAAGAAACGTTACAGAATGTCTGTGCATGCTCTCAAGTGCTTGGAATGGTTTTCTCCTCATCTACTCCCAGCCTTACTCCAAGTCCCAGCTAAAATCATACCTCTTACAGGAAGCCTTTTCCAATCTCTCTTAATTCTAGTGCCTTCTCTCTGTTGATTATTTCCTATTTATCCTGTATGTAGCTTGTTTGTACATATTTGTTTGCATGTTGTCTCCCCCATTAGATTGTGAGCAATTCAAGGGTAAGGGCTGTATTTTGCCTTTCTTGGTAACCCCAGTGCTTAGCACAGTGTCTGGCCCATAGCAGGCTCTTAATAAATGCTTATTGATTGACTAGAACTAACCAGAGAACAAGATCTTCTGTTATGCTTTTCTGCAAGCAGCTTCCCAAGCATCCCCATGGATTGCTACTAGGCAGAGCAGACTGTGTGCCCCTATAGTGGTTGGGCAAAAAAAATTTTTTTTTTGAAAGAACCTACACTGGGCCAGTTGATTTTATTGACTGTTTTTCTCTGTGACAAGGAGGTTGGGGCATGTACACAGAGATGACTATGGTGTGAAATACAAAAGGCAGTACAAAACTATTTTTAAAAAGAGAGAACCCTTAAAAAGAACCAGTCATCCCCAAATTAAATGCAGTGATTCTCTCTATTCATCTTTAGAAGTGACCTCATTCAGTCATACTTGAATATTGAAAGACAAGTGCAAACAGGCCCAAAAGCAGTCAATCACAAGACAGATTTAAAAATAACTTCCAGAGTAGGTCACACAATCTAATTTTTCATGCAATAAGAGAAACTTCACATATTTTCATTTTCAAGGAAGGAACATCAAAAACTTCAATAGGGCTTCAGGGAATAATATCATGATCCATCATCAGTTTAAAATTAGGGGATAGTCAATTATTAAAATCAGCCAGCTAACCAGTAAGCACTTCCTGACCATCCACAGATTGCCTGGGACCTGACAGGGCAGGCTTGCAAAAGGTTATATGTAGGGAGCACGCATAACCAGGACAGAGCCAGGCAGCCTTTGACCTATGATGGAATTTCCCCCCAGGGACAGGATAGTGGTTACAGCTTAGAAGAGATATTATTTACTCTAACCAGGTGAAGTGATTTACACTACCAATTCCCCATACCCTCAGGTTGTTGTGAGGAAAGTATTTTGCAAACCTTAAACAAGAAATGGGAGTTGTGATTATTGCTATTACACAGCTATTTAACAGATGAGTAAGGACTAAACGCTATTCTATCCCTCCATCTTAATACACCTTCCACTGGACCACAAGTGCCTCTCACTAAAACAAGGCAAAGACCATGGAGGATCCCCAACCTTAGAGGGAAAAGTCAGGCAATCAAAATTAACAGAAGCAGGTACAGATATACTAACTCAAATGACTATTCAATGAAAATACAGAACACTAATTTAGGACATTATTTGTATGCAGATGTTACTGCTAATTTGCTTTAAAAGTTTATTCTCTTCCACAAATTAAAGTTTTTTTCCTACAAACCTGTTACACTATTAATTTGACTAGTAAGTCCTTTATTTGAGTTCAAAGAAAGGTAAACATGAGCCAAACAAGGGGTGGGGGGGAAGATTATCAATAAGCTCCAATTGAAGTATGAATTCAGTTTTACTGTAATCAGAAGGTATCTAGAAGTGGAAGATGAAATTAAAAGATGCTTGGTATTCATCAAGGCAAATGAACTGTTAAATAAAGAACTGGTGAGATGGGTACTAGTCAGAAGAAAAGTATTAACTATAGGAGAGAGAGAACAGTGTGGTTGAGTATGCATACAGCAAGAAGAGAGGGAGCAAAGAATCCAAGAAGACTCCTAGGTTGTGAGCCTGAGGGACTGAGAAAGATGGTGTTGCCCTCTACAGTACGAGGGAAGGATGGAGGAAGAGAGGGCTTAAGGGAAAAAGATAACGAGTTCTGTTTTGGACATATTGAGATGTCTACTTAACATCCGGTTCAAGATGTATGAAGGGCAGTTGTAGATGAGAGATTAGAGTCAACAGGGTCCTTGGGGAACAATAGGGGCAGGATTTGAGAATCATCAGCATAGGGCTGGTAATTAAATCCATGGCAGCTAATGAGATCATCAAGTGAGGTAGCAGAGGGCCTAAGACAGAACACTTAAGAACACCTTACAGCTAGAGGGCATGATCTGGAGGAGGATCCAGCAAAGGAGACAGAGAAAGAACAGATAGAAGAGAGGAATGTCCTGAAACTTAGAGAGAAGAAAATATCAGGGAGAGAGTGATCAGTGGCAGAGAGTGATCAGGTTGCAGAGAAGTCAAAGAGAATGAGGACTGAGAAAAGGCCATTGGATTTGGCAACTAAGACACTATTAATAACTTTGGATAGAGCAGTTTCAGTGGAATGATAAGGTCAGAAGCCAGATTGTAAGAAGCTAAGAAGAGAATGAGAGGAAAGAAAGTGAAGGCACCTATTGTAGATGGCCTTTTCAAGGAGTTTAGCTACAAAAAGCTGAGGAGAGAGATAGAGGGAAGATAAATTAGCACATGGACATGTTTATAGGCAGTAGGAAATTAGGGGAGAGAAAGACAGAGAGAAAGAGAGAGAGAGAGAGAGAGAGATTGAAAATAATTAAAAGAAAGGAGGTGACAAAGGAGGCAATCTACTGGAGGAGACAAGATGGAATGGGATCATTTGAACATATGGAGGTGTTAGTCTTGCTAAGGAGTGAGGCCCCTTCATCATGTGAAACAGGGATGAAGGTGGAGGAAATAGCAGAAATATCTGAGTATTAGGAGATCAAGTAGAGAGGAGAAGAGGGAACTCATGTCAAATGACCTCAACTTGTTCTGTACAACATTTGGAAAAGTTCTCAGCTAAGAGAGTGGCAGAGAGGGAGTCACAGGAAGTTTAAGAAAGCATGAAAAGGTTTGGAAAAGCCACTGTGGAGGGTAGGAGAATTAGTTGATAAGGCAGATATAGTAGGATTACCTAGCAGCAGTGAAAGCCCAGTTGAGGTTATATAACATAAATCTGTAGTGGACCTAGTCAGAATTCATTCAGCAGCACACGTGTGGGCAAGAACGCAGGAAATGGTGGGAGGGATCCAAGGCTGAGGCTTGTCTGGGCATAATCAGTTATATGATAAAGGGCCTAGTGATTTAAGAGAGGAGGACAGTGTAGAGTTGAATTGGTTTGCCAAGGAGTCAACACGGGGAGAAGAGGACAGAGTGGCTAGTGCAGGGAAAATGGCCTGGTATAGAATTGAGGCATCAAGTGATCGAAGGTCACGTTAAGGACAAAGAATAGGGTTTTATAAGGAAAGGTAAAAAGACAAGTGAAAAGTCAATAGATTATGGTCAGAAAAAGGGATTTCAGAATTGTTGTGGGTGATGACCATTTTTGTATGTGGCTGAGGTAGGCTCATGGGAAGTGAGTAGGTTAAAAACCTACCTAGTTCCAACCTTACCTAGTTAGAGAATTTGAGAGACAGTCAGAATGTATATTGAAGTCCCCTAGGGAATATGAGGGCAAGAGTTGGGAAGGAAAGAAAAATCATTAGCCAGGCACTAAACTCATTGAGGTAGGGAGTGACCTGGGGCATCTATAGACAAATTAACCAGGATTTTGGTTGGGTGGTAGATATGAATAGCATGAACCTCAAAGGAAGACAGACGAAAGGGGAGAACCTGAAAGGGTCAATGAGGAGCAAGGAGTATTCCAATTCCACTGCCTTGACCAGTGAGAGAGAAAACCATTAATGAGTGAAGGTGCAACCAGTACTGGAAAAGGTGGCCAGGGAGGCTGTATTATCAGGGGGAGTCAAGTTTCATTAAGAGCTGGTAGATGGAAGGTATGGGAAAAGAAAAGGTTTAAGATGAAGGGAATTTTGTTACCTAAAGAATAGGCATGCCAGAGGACATAGTGGAAAGGCTAGGTGGAATAAGTTTGAAACTGGGGTGGGAGGATTGAGGAGGATAGGAATGAAGAATCGGGTAATAGGGGTTTGGATGATGATCTACAGGAGTTCAGAGCCACTGGGATATGAAGGGTATAAGTAGGTGTAAGACTGTTCATCATCGAATGGAAGTCGCCACTCATCTGCCCTCAAAAGATCAGCACAGCAGGAGCTGGAGGGTTGTTCAACGTCAAAGGGAAGGTTGTTCTTTGCACCGGAGGTTCCAGGTTGGACCTTTCCAGTTGGGAGCCTGGGCTGGCAGCGAGAGGTGGAAGTTGCCTTAGGTTGGCACAGATGGAAGAGGCCTGGCTTGGTCCTTTACAGCCTTTCCTCAGGGGACACGCTGTACCCAGCGGGGGATGGAAGGCACAAGGTGCCCATGAGGTCTGAGGAGCTACGGCTTCACTTCTCACCTGAGTTTGCCGGCAACGAGGAAGCAGCAGATAAGTGGGAGAGTGCACAGTGGGAATCTCCTTTGGGGCAGATGGAAGAGACCCAGGATGGCCCTTTGTAACCTTTCCTCAGGGGACACCCCATGGGCAGCAGGAAACAAACTACTCTGTCTTCAGTATCTCCAATTCTCACCTTACCATGAACTCTCCTCCAGGGGAGGAGGATACCACCTCTTCATATGGAGATGTAGTCCACGCAGCTATTCTGGAACTTCTCCTGAACCTGTAGTGGGACTTTCCCCGATATGAGGCCACACATTTATTTTTAGATTATTTGGTATTAGTTATCTGCGGCAGTCTTAGTTTCCAGCCCACTTCTCACTCCCCAGTACAACTTCCCTGCCCTGACCCCAGTCCTCCTCCCCACAGAATTCTGTTGCTATGGCACTCCTCTCATCACACTTTTCTATACTTGCAGGCTACTCTGCCTCTTTCCTGGGACCTAATTTAGCTGTGCCACATGGGTTTCACTTGGTGAGACTGACAGAGCACTCTTCAAATGCATCCAGGCTGAATTGTGACACCTTGGCCCCCAGATGAACTTTCTCAGTTGCAAGTATCTTCTATCCCATTATTAATATCCATGAGGTCATGGACTGAATCTTTATAAAATAAGCCTTGTATATATCTCCTCTAGTTGCCTAGCACAAGGCTGGTGGAGAATAGATGCTTAATAAATGCTTGTTGAACAGTGACTTGCTTAAGATAATACAATGAGTGGCAGAGTTGAGAATAAGGATTCACACACAAGCACACACACACATACATACACATATTTAAAATTGAAGGCCACTTTCATAAATTTTTATTTGACCAATGGATGCAGTGATATAGCCCAAGCAGTGGGTCTGAAAAATAAATTAGTTTGACAACTTAGTGCATAATAGTTTAGAGAAATTCTAATAGGCCTTGGAAAAAGAAGCTGGGTACAGAAGTTCAAATATAAGATAACCAATGTCTGAAAAGGAGAACTGGCAAGGAGAAAGGAAGAACAAAAGGAAGATGAAATTATATTTCAGGGAAATTTCAGGTGGTCCTGGCAACTGACTAGATGTGGAGGGTAGAAAGGTATGTAACATGGATATGTATGTATAAGCAAAGCTGGTGCTTCCCATGTTAATATTTTGCAGTGGAAAAGGCTTGGTTCCAAAACACCTCATATGGCACATCCTCCCTACAGTGGGGAGTAGGACTGGTCAGGAGAGAGGTAGGAATAGACAAAACAAGTTGGAAGATAGCCATTTACAGGGGATTAGAGTTAGCTGGTACATAGTGACAACCAATCCTGCCAGGAGGACTATGAAACCTCCTCACCTGACCACCACCTGAGGACAAAGCCCAGATACTAATAGGCAGGACTAGACAATTAGGATTCAATTTACCTTCATTTGCCATCATCATTGAGGCTGTTCCCCCAATCTATTAAGACCACCAAGACTAAGAAAGGCTCTGTGCCTGGTCTTATCTATGCCAGCAAATTCACATCACCTCCTCCCCTTCCAACTCCTATGACACTGAATTGCCAGCTTCCTGAGAGTAAGTCATCTCCCTCCCAAAACCCAATTTCCAGATGCCTCATCTCCATCTACCTCCACTCTGCTCTTCCCATGTAATCCTCCTTTTTATTGTGTCCTTCAGAATTCCTTTTGCATAAACAAATTTTCTGTCACTTTAGAAGTCATCTTTTCATATTGCTTCTCTTCTCTGGAACTCACAGACCTTTGGCTTCTTTTAGATGCCACTTTTAACCTTTGCCATCATCTCTAGAACTGGCTAGACTTTTGTGGCCTATGCCATGCCCCCAACATATTGGTTTTCACAGGGTGTTGGGCAGGGGGGAGAGTGGAATACTTCTTGCTCACCACACCACTTCTAGACTCTCCCACTTGCCTCCATTACTCAGCAATCTCCCTCCCACCCCTGACCTTAGAGGTTCTATCCAAATGCATCACCCAATACATCTATTGGTTGCAATTATTTATAGTACCCTACTTAAATCTCACTCCTTTTTCAAGGTACTCAATACCTAGCTCAGTTTTCCTCTCTACTCCAACTCATGCCCTGCAACATACATGTTGATATGTCTTCAAATACCTCAACTCCTCAATCCTTCAATTTCCTCAACTCCAATGACCTCCACTCTACTCCATGCACATAAAGATTACACCTTACCAACAAGTAGTCATCAAGAACTCTAAAATTCCTGTATCAAATCATGACCTTCTCTAATTCCATTGCTTCTAAAGCCTTGTCCCTCCCTCATACTTGACTGGAAAAAAAGTCTCCCTTGATATAATAGAAGGGATAACCTGCTGAAAAAGAGAGAAATGTTTGCCTTAGCAAGAAGGGTCACCTCTTCAAGTGAGATGGGAGTAAAGGACGAGATAGTGGGGGGAAGACATCTGATTGATGTGAGATGAGGAAGGGAGACAAGGGAGCTCTTGGTAAATGACTTCAATTTCTTCAGTGAAGTATGAGGAGAGATTCTCAGCTGAGATGGTGGGGTGAGTGGGGCACTGAGAGGTCTGAGGAGGGATGAAAATGTTTGTAAGAACCATTGTGCCAAGTGGGATAGTAAATTTATTAGGAAGGTGTAAAAGAATTGCCTTACATCAGTTAGGGCCCAGTTGACAAATATAAATTTGTGATGGACCTAGTCAGTGTGGTTTCATAATTTTGTTCATACTTTGTTCAGCAGGAGTGAAGGTAGCAAAGGGTGGACGTGATCCAAAGCTGAGGCTTGGTAGGGTAAGACTGGTGATACAATAAGATGCAAGGGACTTAAGAGAAGGGGACAGTGTAGAGTTGAGCTGGCTCAAAAAGGGGTCAAGATGGAGAAGAAGGTAGCTAGTGCAGGACTGATGGCCTGGGAAATAACTGAGAGTAGAGGGATTGGAATCTACAGTAAGGATAAAGAAAAGGGTCAGGGGTTGTAAAGCAAAGGGAAAGACAAAATGATAAAAAAAAATTATCATCTGTTAAGGGAATTTTGGAGTTCATGACCATGAAAGTGAACACTCATGGATGACAAGATCAAGGATATTACTAGGAAAAAATAACTCTATACATTACCTTCACTTCTCATTCATTTCTCAACCTTGTGCAGTCTGGTTTCTTTCTTCCCTTTTCACTCAACTGAATATGATCTATCCAAAGTTACCAATGGGATTTAAATTGACAAATCTGATGGCCTTTTCTTCTTTTACCTTCTTGATCTCTCTGTAGCACTTGACACCATTGAATATCCTTCCTCCCTCCTTGAATACTCCCTCCCCCGGGTTTTCATCATACTGCTGTTTGTTTTTCTCCTACCTGTTTGACCACTCCTCCATGTACTTTGCTAATTCATCATGTAAATCAAACTGTGGGTGGTCTCCAAGGCTCTGTCTTGGGCCCTCTTCTCTTTTCTTTCTACACTCTTTCATTAGGTGAACTCATGAGCTCTCATAGACTCATCATGTCTATACAAATGACTCCTAAATTAATATATCCATTCTTAGTCTCTCTCCTGAACCTCACTCCTCCATCTCTAACTACCTACTGGACATTTCAGAAAGGATGTCCTTTGGCCATTTCAAACTCAAGATTTCAAAACCTGAACTTACCTTTCCCCCAACACCCACCCCTCTTCTGAGCTTCTCTATTTCTGTTGAAGTCATTACTATCCTTCCAGTCACCCAAGCTCATAATCTCAGCATTATTCTCAACTCCTCATTCTTTCTCACTCCATATATTTATCCAGTTATTGAATCTTGCCATAGTTATTCCCACAACATTACTTACCCAGCCGACTACCCCACCCTAGTTTAGGCCCACATCACCTGTTGACTAGACTATTACAATAATATCCTAATTAATTTCCTTGCCTCAAGTCTCTTTCCTACTCCAAATCATCCTCCAAACAGCTGCCATCTTAGAATATCCCTCTGTCATGCCGGCCCCCTTCTCTCATTGGTGAGTTCTCTTGGGGGGAGGAAGGTCATTTTGGAAATGGGCCCAGACTGGCCATGTTTAATTCCCCTTGTAGCAATGCTTTTGACTTTCTGTACTTGATTACTATATCTCCATTCAGGTTCTCTGTCTCTGTCTCTCTGTCTCTGTCTCTCTCTCTACCCTCCCTCCCCCTTTTATGTATAGTCTTCCCCAATTAGAATGTAAACTCCTTAGTGGTAGATGCTGGGTATTCAAAGAAAGACCCCAGGCTCTGAGAGAAGTTTCTGTATGGGAAGGTAGCTGAGTCACAATGTTAAAGCCTACATACTCACAATATTCACTATAATAGATATATATTCTAAGCCTTTCCTATTTTTATCAAATACCTAGACTCTCCTTTGGAGCAGGTTGTACAAAAAGTCATAGGTTATACACATTAAAAAAAAAATACAAACCAAAAAACCTCCTTACTTGATCCTGGTATGGGCGTAGCAGAGAAAAGTAGCTTTTACTGTTTCATCTAGTTACTTTTCTCTTTTTTTTTTTTGACTCTTGGATTCCTTATCTCACCTGAAAGTGTAATGGCCATGCAGAGTCTCGTCCCACCATGGATGAGCACGGAAGCTTTGAACTGCTACATTTCTGTCCTGCGCCAAGTTGTTTCACCTTAAATAGTCTGGTGACCCCCTCTTGCTGGGGGGCTTACCATGTTGGTGCTAGACTTATTTCAGACCCCTGATTGGCTTTAGCTCCAGTGTAGCTCAGAACTCCCAAGCTCAAGCGATCCACCAGTCTCAGCTTCCCCTACAGCAAAGAATACAGGCAAATGCCACCACACCCTGCTTGCTACCAAACATCTTTATTCCCCAAATTTTCTTTGATACCATTCACTTTGACTTCTGTTCCTTACACTCTGTAGAAATTACACTAAGGTTACCAACACTCTCAACTGAGCCCCATGTGTCGTCTTCCCCATTACAATGTAAGCTCCTTAATTTTCCCCGTATTTGTATCATCAGCACTTAGCATAGTGCCTGGCACACGTAAGCAATACCACCCTTAGACAGGAATAAGCAGGCCCTTGTCTTTAAGGTTTTATCTAATAGGACACTTCACTGGGGAAGTCAGTTGCAGCAGCTACTCAGAGCAACAATGTGTGCATGAAGTCACTGGAAGGAGGACCCAACACATCCAGACTGCAGGGACAAAGGAGCTCTCCAACTGCACCCAGTCCCCCCCAACCCCCTTGTCAAGATAACTGTGGGAGTGGCTGGGGGCACTGAGGGGGCAATCTCTTCATTTTGCCTAAACCCCTAGTAGATCTTCCCACCTAATGACACCAATCCTGGGATTTTGACAATGCAGCTGAGAGCCTCATCCACCCATCAAAGAAGACCTGAGATCAAACAGCAGCCAAATGCACCACCAATGACCCTGCTGAGACTGACTTGCACCCCTTCAAAGCAACTCAATACTCTGCCCACCTTGCCTAGAAACTATGAAAAATCTTCACATGCAGGGATTGGACAATAATGAACACTTAGGTAGCTCTTCTTTACCCATTATTCTTCATCAATAAATTAGTATATATCACATGGCTCCATGGACACTGTAATACAATGGGGCAGGTAGATGGTGCAGTGGATAGAGTGCTGGGTCTGATGTCACAAAGACCTAAGTGCAAATCTGGCCTCAGACACTTAGAAGCTGTATGACCCTGGGCTTGTCACTTAACCCATGTTTGCCTCAGCTTCCTCATCTGTAAAACAGGAATAATAGTACCTAACAGGGTTGTTGTGAGGATCAAATGACATAGTAATTATAAAGCACTTAGCACAATGCCTGATATAGTAAATGCAACATAAATGTTACCTAACATCATCATCATCACGGTTATTCAGTAAAAATGTTTATATAGACAAGGACCCTGAAAAAAACATTTACATAGCACTTTGATACCCTAGGGGCAGCCCTACATGTAAATGCTTAATTAAAAAAAACAAAACCAACCCCCCCCCCAAAAAAACCTTGTGGTTTATAAGCATAAACAGAAATAATCCATCCAGTGTCCATGTCCAAAAATTTATATCTCTTTCTGCATCTTGAGTCCATCACCACTCTCTCAGTAGGTGGCTAAAATGCTTCATTACAGGTCATTTGGGGATTTGGCTGATCATTGATTTGATCTTAAGTCTTTCAGAGTTGTTGGTGTTGTTTTTCACACTGTTGTTGTCCTTGTATAAATTGTCTCCTGGTTCTCTCCTTTCACTCATACACTTATTTATGTACCACAATTTGTTCAGCCATCCTCAATTGAGGGACAGCTCCTTTGATTCTCCAGGTGTTTTGTTGTTGTTTTCATTTCAACCCTCCCTTCAGGATCAGGAAGTTTGTTTTGCTTGCAACTATTCCCTCTCCAGTAATAACTTTCCTCTTTACCCAAACTTTCCTCCCCAACTCCACTTGCTTCCCTGTTGAATTTTACGTATTTCTGTTGCCAGTGTGTTTGTGGGTTTGCATGTGTGCAAAGTTCACCTGAGGTCCACTCTTCCCTCCTTTCCTTCAAGTTTACACACTCTTCTTCTTGTATACCCCAATTAAGAGAAATAGGTTCCACCGATCCTTCCTCCTTTCCACAGTAGTGTAACTCATCTATTTGTTTTCCCAAACTTATCTGGCCTACTCCCTCCTTTAAAAAAAAAAATTACTCAGCACCACCCCTACTCCTGGAAATCTACTTTCTTTAACCCTTTAACGGTTTTGTTTTTTTTCATTTTCATCATTTCAAACTTCTGCTGCCACTCTGGATTGTTTCAGCACCCCCCAGGAGGCAGTACCACTCACTTTGGAACCTATTTCTTCTCTCTCTGCTCTGCAAACCCTTAGAAACCAATTTGTCTCTAGATCCTCTGTTTTTTTCCTATTTAACTCTCTCATTACCCTTTGAAGACATTAAAGTTCTAAAGAGACAGTAGTTTCTTGTTCTTCTGTGAGAATGTCAGCGCTGCATGATATTGCCCCTTTCAACATACTGCTTAAATACATTTATCCCTTTAAACTTCTCCTGTCTGTGTTTGCATTTCAAAGTTCCTACTCTGCTCTGGTCTTTTCATGAAACATTCTTGAAAGTCCTCTAGTCCATTAAAAACCCATTCTTCCTCCTAACCCCTCCCCTTGTAGGATTATAGTCAACTTTAAAGGTAAGTTATTCTTGGATTTAAGCCTATATTTTTTGCCTTTTAGAATATTGTATTCCAAGATCTCTTCTGATTTTAGCAGTTGTCAGGTGTTGTGGGATTCTGACCTTGGTTCCTTGTTACTTAAAATCCTTTCTGGATGGTTGTAGCACTTTTTCTTTGCTTATGGAAGCTCTGAATTTTGGCCATGAGTTTCTTAGGACATTTTTTGAGGGGGTTTCTTTCAAAAGATTCTTGTAATCAGCAATTTGCCTTCAGGTTCTAATAGATCTTAGCACTTTTCACTTATGATTTCTTGAAATATCATGTCCAGGCCTTTTTTTTTTCTCTCTTTTAAATCATGGTTTTAAGGAAGTCAAGTGATTCTTAAATTTTCTCCTTGGCCTGCTTCCAGGTTAGTTGCTTTTGATATCAGTTACCTAGCACTTTCCCCCCCAATCTTTTAATCCTGTTCTAGTACTTCTTGCTCTCATGTGAAGTTATTTTTATTTGTCTGTTCTATTATTAATTCCCATTACTTGGGTAAAGTTTACCACTTTTCCTTCTAAACTATTTAATCTCCTTCCACTTTTTTTCTTCAAAGTTTTATTTCATACTTTATCTCTTGCTTTGTTTTTTTCTAAGTATTAATGTAGTCATTTTGGAAAATCTCATTTTTCTTTTGAGAATTTGATATTATAATTATTGAGTTATACTCTCCTAAGTTGGGTTTTGGGGCATCTCTGGATCTATAATTATTTTTTGTGGTGGTCAATGTTTTGTTTTATTCATCATTGCAGCCTTAGTTCTTGGACTATGGCTTTGTGTTAGGGCCATGGTCTACCCATGCTTTGCTTTTGGGTGGGGTGGTCAGCCAAGCTTGGCCTCCATTCTGGACACATGGCTTACTGGCTGGCCTCCAACTCCTAAAATTAGGCTCCCTTAGATATCCGAGTTTCAGAGTGTTGGATCTTTAGGACTCTCTATAGTATCTCAAGGCAAATCGTCAGGTCCCTCTATGCCCTGGCATTTCCCAGTGTGAGTGCTGATTAAATTAATTATAATAGAAAATTTCTGGTACAAAAGGGCAGCTAGGTGGCACAGTGGTTAGAGTGCCAGGCATGGAGTCAAGAAGACATTTTCTTGGATTCAAATCTGGTCTCAGACACTAGCTGTGTCACTTAACCCTGTTTGCCTCAGTTTCCTCATCTATAAAATGAACTGGAGAAGGAAATGGCAAACCACTCCAGTATCTTTGCCAACAAAACACCAAATGGGTTGAAGAGTCACACATGACTGAAATGACAATATAATAGAAAAAAGTGGAACACTGTGGAATTCTATAAAACATTCCAAAACAATGAATTATAACATTATATAAGCTATAAAAATGGAAAAAGAAGGAAGTCTTCCAATCTCTATGATACAAATATGGTCAATACCTAATCTAAGGGGAGACAAAGCAGAGAAAGGAAACTACAGACCAATATCCCTTATGAACACCAATACAAAAATTTTAGATGAAATGTTAGCAAATAGGCTATAACACACTAGAAAGATTATTCTCTATGATAAGGTTTGATTTATACTAGTAATTCATGGTTGGTCCTATATGAGGAAGATTTTAAGCATAACAAACCATATTAATAAGAATAACAATACAAATTACATGATTATATCAACCGATGTGGAAAAGGGTAAATATAATACAAAAAACAAAATACAATATCCATTTCTGTTAAAAAATACTGGAAAACATAAGACTAAATCAAACTACTCTAACTTAGCATATAATATCTATATAAAACCAAGGGCAAACATTTTATATGTAATGGAAAAAAACCTTTCCAAATTGGAGATAAAGCAAAGATATTCATTGTCACAATTACTATGTAATATAATGTTAGAAATGCTAGTTACAGCAATAAAACAAGAAAGAGAAAAATGAAGTTATAAGCATAGGTAAAGAGGAAACAATAATCATTTTTTTTCAGATGATTTACTTAGAAAACAATAAATTCAACAAAGTTGCTTGATAAAAAGAAACCTCATTAAAGAGATTCTGTTCAAAATAACTATAGAATGCATAAAATACTTGAGATTATCTACCAAGAACTAGGAATTATACAAATCCAACTACAAAAGATTCTTTGCAGAAATAAAGACAGTTCTATAAATATTGTTTGTGGGCAGGGTGAGCCAATACAATAAAAAAAATGCAATACCAAAAAAAAAAATAACTAAGTTGACTTATTCAGTGACAATCCAATCAAACTACCAAATGATTGTTTTACAAAGCATGGAAAAACTCATAAAATTTATATGTAAGAACAAAAGGTGAAGAACATCAAGTGAAGTAATAAAAAGTAGAAAAGAAAGGAGTACCAGATCTCAAACTATACTAAAAACAGTAATCATTAAAACAATTTGGTATTGTTTAAAGAGAGATATTTAATCATGAAATTGATCAAGTTGAGAAACAGATTTTTTTCTGGGAATGTGACTGAGAAAAGAAACATAAAGATCGCACATTTTATCCTACTAGATGTCTGTAGTTGGAAAAGTCTCATTTGGGGAAGAGAAATAATATTTAAATGTAAAGAAAGCTGTAATAAACAGTAGTGATAGGATGGAAGATGGTTGGGATGAAGCACAACCTCAAGGAATTTTAAACTGAGTACCTTAGTTCCTTCTGGCATGATTTGGAAATAGTTATAAGAGTTGGGATGAAGAAGCATGGCCCCAGTGACCTGGGAAATTTGATTTACCTCTTTTCTTCATTCAACGTGGCCAATCACCTGGCCCTAATAAGCCAGAAAATTGATTTGATTCTTCTTTTCCTGATAACACTCTTGGACCCTTTATACATGATATCACCTCAATGCTAACCTAGGTTCCAGGCACATTGGAGGTGTAGGTCAGTATGCACTTAAAAACATGGTTTGACAGTCTCTACCAATCTATCAACAGCCAACCAAAAGACATATTAGTTCAAAGCAAAAAGTATTTAAATAACATAGCAAAGTAGGTAATAAGAATGCGATAACCCATTCACTTCAGTTTACCACGCTACTAGTATGAGATAGGGAAATATGTGTAGTGGGGCACACACGTGGCCAGGGAAACTCAAGTTTCCAGTGCTATAGTGATCCCGGTATACTGAGCTGCTCTAACCTCAGGCAATGTTGCTTGCTGTTGTACATCTCTGCTGAGCTGCTCTCAGCTCCCATCTACTGGTCTTTAGCTATAACTTGTTGGATCTGCTTTCTGTTATCATCGACTAGAGGATGTCTGCTACGTATTTTCTTCTAACAGAGGAAGAACATAAAGATCACATATTTCATCCTATTGATGTCTCTAGTTGGAGGCCATTTAGCGTTATGCAGCCATGTCCAGTCACAGAATTATTGATCATAGAAGTATAGATTTAGAGGTGAAAGAGACCTCAGAGGTCATCTAGTCTGACCTCCTGGCTTTACCACCCCTATACCAGAGACAGTGCAATTGCAACAACAACAACAAAAAATTGCTGATTTCTTAATTAACAGAGGTAGGAAAACAAGAATTTGACCATGTTAATGTTTCTAGAAAATAAGATGTGTTGCTTTTTGTTGTACAAAAGCTTTATTCAATCTATTCTATTCCCAGTATCCTTTGAGTCACAATTTGTTGAGATTTATCCTCTCTTCATAGCTGTGACAATCTTTTATCCTTGTTTTTTTATGATGTTTTTCTATATTCACGTCATGAACCCAGTTGGAATTTATTGTAGTATATGGCATGAAATATTAGTCCATTACCATTTTATGGTAAGCTATATCCCACAACAATTTTTGCTGAATAGGTTTATTTATATGGGAATACTAGATGGCTCTGAATACATCTCATTATTAGTCTATATGGCTATTTACCTAGTATCTGATAATAACTTCTGCTTCATAGCATAATTTTTTACATTAAATTTTATTTTCATGTCCACATCCTTTCTCCCTCCCACCTCCACAAACTGAAAAAGGAAAACAAAACCCACTATAGTCAGGAAAAACAAATTTCCACATTTGCCATGTTAAAAAAAAAAGTCTCAATCTGTACTCTGAATCAATTACTTCTCTATCAGGATGTGGGTAACATGTATCATCTCAAGTCCTCAGGAATTGTGTTTATTCGTTGGGTTGGGCAAAGTTCCTAAATCTTTAAAAGTTGTTTGTTTTTACATTATTGCTGTTATTGTATAAATTGTTTCCCTGGCTTTGCTCACTTCATTGCATCAGTTCATACAAATCTTCTTGTTTCTCTGAAGCCATTCTCTTTATCATTTTTTACAGCCCATCATAATTTGCAATATGGAAACGTCAAGAAAAAAAAAAGGAAAACAAACTTGGAAAAGTCTTTGCATGAAACACTTCTGATAAAAAAATCTGGCATTTTAAATTTATAAGGAACTATTACAAATATATGAACAAATCATTCTCCAATAGATGAGTCATTAAAGGATATAAAAATAAGCAGTTTTTAAAAGTAAAACAAATTAGGGGCAGCTCGGTGGCGCAGTGGATAGAGCACTGGCCCTGAAGTCAGGAGGACCTGAGTTCAAATCCAGCCTCAGACCAAACACTTAACATTCTCTAGCTGTGTGACCCCGGGCAAGTCACTTAACCCCAATTGCCTAAAAATAAAAAGAATTTTTAAAAAATTAAAAAAAAAAGTAAAACAAATTAACAACCACATCAAAAAAAAATTCCAAAATTTCTAACAATAAGAGAAATGCAAGGATTAAAAACCTCACAATCCAATGCAGAAAGGCAGAAATATTAAATGCATCCTTTTCAGATCATGATGCAATAAAAATTATATGTAATAAAGGGCCATGGAAAGATAGACTAAAAAATAATTGGAAACTAAATAATCTAATCCTAAAAAATGATTGGGTCAAAGAACAAATCATAGAAACAATCAATGATTTCATTCAAGAGAATGACAATAATGAGACAACATACCAAAACTTATGGGATACAGCAAAAGCAGTTCTTAGGGGAAGTTTTATATCTCTAAATGCTTACATAAATAAAATAGAAAAACAGGAGATCAATGAATTGGGCATACAACTCAAAAAACTAGAAAAAGAACAAATTAAAAATCCTAAATTAAACACCAAATTAGAAATATTGAAAACCAAAGTTAAAATTTAAAAAACTGAAATTAATAAAACTATTGAACTAATAAAAAAAACTAAGAGCTGGTTTTATGAAAAAACCAATAAAATAGATAAACCTTTGGTTAATCTAATTAAAAAAAAGAAAGAAGAAAACCAAATTACTAGTATCAAGAATGAAAAGGGTGAAACTACCACCAAGGAAGAGGAAATTAAAACAACAATTAGGAATTATTTTGCCCAACTATATGCCAAGAAATTTCACAATCTTAGTGAAATGGATATATATTTACAAAAATATAAATTGCCCAGATTAATAGAAGAGGAAGTAAAATACTTAAATAGCCCCATCTCAGAAAAAGAAATTGAACAAGTCATTGATGAACTCCCTAGGAAAAAATCTCCAGGGCCAGATGGATTTACATGCGAATTGTATCAAATATTTAAAGAACAATTAATTCCAATACTACATAAACTATTTGGTAAAATAGGTAAAGAAGGAATCTTACCAAATTCTTTTTATGATACAAATTTGGTGCTGATACCTAATCCAGGAAGAGTCAAAACAGAGAAAGAAAATTATACACCAATTTCTCTAATGAATGTAGATGCAAAAATTTTAAACAAAATATTAGCAAATAGATTACAACAACTTATCACACGAATAATACACTATAACCAGGTAGGATTTATACCAGGAGTACAAGGCTGGTTCAATATAAGGAAAACTATCAGCATAATCCATCATATCAACACCAAAACTAACAGAAACCACATGATCATCTCAATAGATGCAGAAAAAGCTTTCGACAAAATAGAACACCCATTCCTATTAAAAACACTACAGCATAGGTATAAATGGAGTCTTTCTTAAAATAATAAATAGCATCTATCTAAAACCTTCAGCAAACATAATATGTAATAGGGACAAGCTAGAAGCATTTCCAATAAGATGGGGGTGAAACAAGGATGTTCATTATCACCATTGTTATTCAACACCGTATTGGAAACATTAGGTTTAGCAATAAGAGAAGAAAAAGACATTGAAGGCATTAGAATAGGCAAAGAGGAAACAAAGCTATCACTCTTTGCCGATGACATGATGTTATACTTAGAGAATCCCAGAGAATCAAGTAAAAAACTACTTGAAATAATACTTTAGCAAACTTGCATGCTATAAAATAAACCCACATAAATCATCAGCATTTCTATATATTACCAACAAACCCCAACAGCAAGAGATAGAAAGAGAAATTCCATTTAAACTTACTGTAGACATTATAAAATATGTAGGCGTCTACTTCCCGAAACAAAGCCAGGAACTCTATGAACACAATTACAAAACACTTTTCACACAAATAAAGTCAGATCTAAATAATTGGAAAAACATCAGTTGCTCATGGGTAGGCCGAGCTAATATAATAAAAATGACAATTCTACCTAAGCTAATTTACTTATTCAGTGCCACACCAATCAAACTACCAAAAAATTATTTTACAGAGTTAGAAAAAATAAGAAGAAGATTCATTTGGAAGAACAAAAGGTACAGAATATCAAGGGAACTGAAGAAAAGAAATGCAGTGGAAGATGGCCTAGCCATTCCAGATCTTAAACTGTAATATAAAGCAGCAGTCATCAAAACTGCTTGGTACTGGCTAAGAAATAGAGTGGTGGATCAGGGTAATAGGTTAAGTATGCAAGACACAGTAGTCAATGACTATAGTAATATATTATTTGATAAACCCGAAGACCCCAGCTTCTGGGATAAGAACCCACTCTTTGAGAAAAAATACTGGGAAAACTGGAAAAGAGTATGGCAGAAACTAGGCACAGACCAAAATCTCACACCATATACCAAAATAAAGTCAAAATGGGTACAGGATTTAGATATAAAAGCTGATACTATAAGCAAACTGAGAGAGCAAGGAACAGTTTACCTGTCAGATCTATGGAGAACAGAAGAATTCATGACCAAACAGGAGATAGAGAACACTACGAAAAGCAAAATAGATAATTTTGATTACATTAAATTGAAAAGTTTTTGCACAAACAAAGCCAATGAAACTAAGATTAGAAGGAAGGGAGAAAATTGGGAAAGAATTTTTACAATCAGTCTCTCTGCTAAGGGCCTCATTTCTAAAATATATAGAGAATTAAGTCAAATTTATAAGAATACAAGCCATTCCCCAATTGATAAGTGGTCAAAGGATATGAACAGACAGTTCTCAGATGAAGAAATTAAAGCCATCTATAGTCATATGAAAAAACGCTCTAAATCACTATTGATTAGAGAAATGCAAATCAAAACAACTCTGAGGTACCACATCACACCTATCAGAATGGCCAACATGACAAAACAGGAAAATGATAAATGTTGGAGATGTGGGAAAATTGGAACACTAATGCATTGTTGGTGGAGTTGTGAAATAATTCAATCATTTTGGAGAGCAATTTGGAACTATGCCCAAAAGGCTATAAAAATGTGCATACCCTTTGACCCAGCAATAGCACTTCTAGGGCTATATCCCAAAGAGATCACACAAATGGGAAAAGGACCTACATGTACAAAAATATTCATAGCAGCTCTTTTTGTGGTGGCAAAGAATTGGAAATTGAGAGGATGCCCATCAATTGGGGAATGGCTGAGCAAGTTGTGGTATATGAATGTGATGGAATACTATTGTGCTATAAGAAATGAACAACAGGCTGACTTCAGAAAAACCTGTAAAGACTTGTATGGTCTGATGTTGAGTCAAGTGAGCAGAACCAAGAGAACGCTGTACACAATAATAGCCACGTTGTGTGATGATCAATATTGATAAACTTAACCCTTCCTGGCAATACAAGGATCTAAGACATCTCCAGAGGCCTTGTGATGGAAAATGTTATCCACACCCAAAGAAAGAACTATAGAAGCCGAATTGTTATTTTTTTTCTCTTCTGTTGAGTTTTGTTTCTTCTTTCTGATGGTTCCTCTTATTGGTTTTAATTTCTACTTACAACATCACTAATGTGAAAATCTGTTTAATATGAATGTAAATGTATAGCCTATATCAGATTGTGCGCCATCTTGGGGAGGGTGGTGGGGAGGAAGGGGGAGAAAAATTTTGAACTCAAAAGCATATGGAAGTGATTATTAATAAATCAAAATAAATTAATAAAAAAAGTAAAACAAATTAACAACCACATCAAAAAAAATTCCAAAATTTCTAACAGTAAGAGAAATGCAAGAATATCTATCAAATTGGCAAATGTTAATAAAAGACAATTCAATTCAAGGTGGATTCAGCTATGGTAAAAACAGAACACTATCATACTGCTGGTATTGTTATGAATCGCTCTAACTTTTTTTGAAAGCAATATGGAATTATACAGTAAGAGTTACAAAAATGTCCACAACTTTTTGACTGTATTGTTTCACACCCAAAGAAGGTTTGTTGCAAGGAAACATAGACTTCTATGTAAAAAAATATTTTCAATAGGATTATTTGTAATAATAAAATGGAAACAAGTTAGATATCTAATGATTGGTGAATGGTCAAAATTTTCTTGGTATATGAAGGTAATAGAATAGTACTACACGTTAAGAAGTGACAAAAAGGAATATTTCAAAGAAATGTGGCAAAACTTAGGAAGTAACACAGAGTGAACAAAGCACAACTAAAAAATATATACACTGGTAATTCATAATTAAAGTCAATATACTCATTTTTTGAGTAAGGGTTAAGAATTAGTAAGTAATGGAAGTTTATAGTCATTTGTAATTTTTTTGCTTCATTATGTTTATTCACTTTATTGGCTTTTGTTTGAGAGATAGCATGGTACAACAGGTAAAGAGCAGAGCTTGAAGGACCTACATTCAAGTTCTGCCTATCCTCTGTGCTCTAAGCAATTCTCCAACTCTGTATGTAGCAAAGAAAGTGCCTACTTGTATTGGTAGAGTTTCCTGATCTGAAATTTCCCTGCACCATGCAGCCATGATTAGAAGGAAAACAAGAACTGGGGAAGGAGGGTAAGGATTTTTTTGCACAAAGTTTCTCTGATAATGGCTTCATTTGTCAAACATAGAGAGAACTGAGTCAAATTTTTAAAAGCCATTCACTAATTGACAAATTGTCAAAGGATAAGAACAGGCAGTTTTCAGAAGAAAAAAATCAAAGCTATCTATAGTCAGGTGAGAAAATGCTCTAAATCACTATTGATTAGAGAAATGCAAATTAAAACAACTCTGAGGTACCACCTCACATGTATCCAACTGACTAACATGATAGGAAAGAAAAATGACAAATGCTGGAGAGGATTTAGAAAAATAGGGGCACTAAAGCACTGCTGCTAGAGATGTGAACTAGATCAATCATTCCGTCCAATAATTTTGAACTACACTCGAAGTACTATGAAACTATGCATACCCCTTGACCCAGCAATACCACTACTAGGTCTGTATGCCAAAGAGATCAAAGAAAAAGGAAAAGACTTACATTTACAAAAATATTTACAGCAGCTCTTTTTGTGGTGACAAAGGACTGGAAATTGAGAAATTGTGCATAAATTGGGAAATGGCTGAAAAAATTGCAATGTATGATTGTAATAGAATGCTACAGTGCCATCAAAAATGATGAGCAGGATCGATTCAGAAAAATCTGGCAAGACTTAAGTAACTGATGCAAAGTGAGCTAAACCAGAACATCATAAACAGTTAACAGCAGTATTGTAACAATTATCAACTGCGAAAAACTTACTCTGATCAATATAATGATCCAAGACAATTCTGATGGATTCATGATGAAAAATGCTATCCATTTGCAAAGAGAGAACTGATGAACTGAGTGCAGATGGAAGTATAATTTTTTCACTTTATTTTCATTTTTTTTGGCAACATGGCTAATATGGAAATGTTTTGCATGATTTCACATGCACGACTGATATCACATTGCTTGCCTTCTCAATGGGGAAGGGAGAGGCAGGAGGGAAAGAATTCGCAACTCAAAATTTCCCCCCAAAATTCATGCTAATAATAAGAAATTTCTTTTTTTAATTTCTCTGAACCAATGAAATCACAGGTCTACTCCCTAACCCATGCTTTTATTTATAGATTTGAAGAGCTGTGTTTGTTGATGGAAATTAAAACAAAAATATATAAAAAGAACACAGGTTACCACAAAAATAAGGGGTTTTGAAACTACAGCTGAAAGAATTGAGGATAATTAGTCAAAAGTAGAAGGTTCAGAGAGGAAAACATCCTCAAATACTTGAAGACTTTTCACTGAAATAGTGGGACTGCATTTATTCAGCTTGGCCCAAGAAAGCAGAATTTGGGGACAGTGGGATAGCCCAACAGAAGCACATTTCAGTTTAACTTCCTAACAATTAACCTAAGAATGGAATGATTTGCACTAGGAAGTAGTGAGTTTTCCATTAGTGAAGGACTATAAAAAAAAAAGATTCCAGAGGATAACTTGCTGGGGATGTTGCAGAAGAAAATTCACGGACAATATAGGAGGAGCTAGACTAGACCTCTAAGGCTTCTTCTAACTCTTAGTCTCAGATCACAGGTCACACAGATCACAGAGGACTAAACAACAGAGAGGACCAACAACAGAGAGGACTAAATATTTTCTCTGCTCTTTAGGACCTTTCAAATTTCTCCAAAATAGGAATTATGCACAAAAGCAATTTTAGCTGTCCACACAGTCTAAGTCCCCAAGAACCCTAAAAAGGCAAAACCAACAGCAAAGAAGGCTAATCCCTAGCATGATCACTCAAGAGCCCTTTCGCCACCAAGCCACCACACTCTGGCAGGGGTGCACAAGCCAACCCATAGACTTACAACAGAACTCAACTCTGCCCGCCTTGTACCAGCCCTGAGAAAAAAGAGGAACTGACATTCAGATGTGGGCAATTCTGTCTCCACTGAAGGCACAAGGGCAAGAGACCAAGGACAGTGAAATGTGAATTCTCTTGCATGGGTGGAGGCTGAGACAGCTTTAACGACCAGCCTCTGCAGAAATGACAGATAAAGAGGACTCAGAAAGTGAACAATAAGAGAAAAAGACTGAAATGACCAAAGATTTTAGGAGGAAGAAAATTAAGTTAAAGATTCTAATCACAAGCAAATAAACTATCAAGGAAGATATTAATAATGGCCTCCAGATCATCTAGACAAGACTAGACAACTATAAACAAATATTGCAAGATAAAGGAAAATGAGTCAATACTTGAAAGGCAGAGGACCTTGTGGATTCCTAAGAAAACAAAGAATCATAGAAGGATATACCTAAGTGGTTTAAGAGATAAATAAGAATTATGAAAGCATAATTTATGCCTGGCACAGAAGAAATGATCAGCAAAGGAGAAAAACTTGAATTCACAGTGGTAAACTTCACCAAAGAGACAAAGGAGAAAACAATTGGGAACTCAAATACACAAAAGTAAAGGACAATCTGGAAAAGAAGCAAAAATCAGTCACATTAAACCATAATCTCTACAGAAGTAGAATATATTGATCTTGAAGATGATGCACGGAGAAAGAGTAAAGATTATAGGTCTTCCAGAAGAATATGACAAGTCGAAAAACTTGAACACCATAATATAATAAATAACACAAGAAAATCGCCCAGAACTTCTGGGCACAGAAAACAAATGAAACGGAAAAACCAAATGAAAAAATTCAGAGAACCTCTAGAAAAAAAAAAGCAAATCAAACCTGTGCTACAATCTTTTACGATTTAACAATTTGAATTTTAACAATTTCACAGATGAACAGCAAATTCTCCACACATCCAGGAGATTCAAATATAAAGGCAAGGAAATTTTAATAACACAAGACTATTCTGTCTCTCAGGAGTGAACAGAATGTATTCTGAAGAGCAAAGGAGCTAAAGATGCAGCCCAAGGTGATATACTCTACAACTCTAAACCTAATCATTAAAGAAAAAAGTGAAGATACAATAAAAGAGGAATTTCAAGCATGTCTACAAAGAAAACCAGACACGAGTAGATTATTTGCTTTCCAATTCCAAGTCAATTTCCATCCTCCATATATGAAAAGGACCAATTTCAATTTGACTCTATGAACTATAATCTCCAGGTAAGGGAAGTGGCTACAGTGACAGCGAAAGAAATTAGGATACAAAGTTATTTGTTGGAAGTAAGAAAAGGTTAGTGAAAATATTTTTAGTTTTTCTAGTCCATTATTAATTCATGTTGAAATCACAGATTTCAAAAACCACATTTTGATCCACTTCCTTAAAGCAGTTATTTTGTACATTTGCCAACTTGTGTATATACATAATGTATTAGGGGATTATTTTTTTCAACGAAGGGCTTAAAATATCCTTCCATGACAGGACCAAAATTTCCTGGACTGTCTACAACCTTTTCCAGAATGAGGGCCATCTGGTTTACCAGTCTTCATATATTATTCAAATATTTCTGAGATTCTTTTTTTCAAAAAGTAACCACAGAAGATGAAAATGTGATACAAAAATGACTTAAAATGATATCATTTAAAACAAAGTCATGGGGAAAATTGTCACATTTGGAAACAGTTTTCAGGAAAATAATTCTTAGTTATATACAAAATGCAAAGCATACAGAAGGAAATAAAGTTGATTAAATTAGCACATAAGCTCTCCTAGAACAGTTAAACACTGATAATCTTTATTAAGAGATTATCAAAATATTTTACATGACCAAAGAATACTAGGTGGTACTAAAGTAAGAAGTTGAAGAGTATAAGGGAAAAAAATAAGGATGTTGAATCATTGTTGGCTATAAATCTTTGGCTTTAGTAAAAATGAGAAACATATTAAACTTATTTTAAGGAACACAACACACAAAGAAACTTCCTCTACCTAATCCTGTGGTGGTTGGTAGTCATGGAGTAAAAACATACATTCTGGCCAGAATCTGGACTTTAAGCTAAAGTATTGTCTGTATATGAGAAAGATTTACTAGGTTAAGAGGAAAAAATGGTAAAGTCAACCATTTTAGAGAATATGGTGCAAGTGGCCTAGTTGGTGGGTGTCCTAAGTAACACGTGAAGTAGCATTTGCAGCCCACAGTTGACTAGTGTTCTATTTTCTGTATTCCAGCAGAAAATCAGGCAGTTACCTTCTTCATGTGCTAAGGAGTGTAACAGAATTTGGCCACCAACTGGTGTTGTACTTCCATCTGTTTACACACTAGCTTTCCCAAAGGCGTCATTCAGTATCCTTTCATCAGAGGGCACTTGTCTACTACCTCTCCTATCTTCTTGAACTCGCATGACTCATAAAGCTGTGTGAACCCTGTTTCAAAATTGATCTGGAGGTTATGGGGGAGGGGGCAAAAGGAAAATGAAATGTTATTGTGAATTAAGGAAATAGCTATGTGTGTTACCGTGAATTATGGTAATAACTATGTGAATCCATGTCCATCCTTGCATGTATGGAAAATTACTTCTACTGACCATCCTCATTCACAAGATTCAGTTAAAGGCCTTTTCACTGGCCATATGATTCACAAGACTCAGGTAATTGCAGCAGCTATAGTTAAAAAAAAAAAAAATTTAAGCTGTAAAGGAATTGTAAAACCTGATTATCTACCCCAACCCTCCTCCCAGCCAGTAGATTATAGGAAATAAGGGTAGGGATTGCAGTATTATGAACCAGGATCAGCTCTATAACTAAATGGAGAAAAAGAGGGAGAAGTGTTTGATATGGGAGAATTGATATTGCTCTGCCCGATGTCACTATTTGTTGAGGTTTCATGGAATACAGCCATCTTTCTCTAGCTGCTAGTCTCTCTTTGCTACTCTAGACTTAGACTCTACATCTAATAAAAGGGTTTCAGATGCACCCCTTACAAGTTTCCAGAATTTGCCTTCAGTGGCAGTGCTAACAACCCTAAGCAGTAGGTGGTCGGCAGCAAGTAACACAAAATTTTGCTATCTCCCAACCTTACCCAGTTTCATTTTTGCCCTCACCTCAAACTTGGGACATTACAGACCCTGCAATACAAAAAAAAAGTTAAATTATTTAGGTAGAGACTATTGTTTCTGAATAGGTGGGAATTTTAAAAACTTCAAGTATTTCTTCTAAAGTCATATTCCTCTTCCACTAGTTTATTCTTTTCTTTAATTCAAGCATATTTATGTCAAGCACAGGGTCTGCTGATAAGAATGCCAATCTGTCATTAATCTCTAATATTTTATACTGGAATGGGCTTATAGTGAAAAAAAAATCTGCATCGTAAATTAAGGAAAATTTTTTCAGTTAAGTATGATTCTTAAAAGGACATGTAGAAATGTGAGCTCTTAATGTGAATAGCAGTTCCTTATAAGCTAGAGAACTGAAAAGCGCAAATTAGCCATCTTTACTAGTCTTTATATAGTTCAATCCAGTTATTCACTCACCTGAATGCTTCATCGGTCCATCAGAATGGAGTTCATAGCAACACAGTTCAAGTTGACTTTTTAAGCCAGTTTTTCAAGCTATCATAGCAAGCTACAAGGTCGTCTGCCCAACTGCCACCCCCACACCAATGCTTTTCTTTCTCAAGCCAGATGCGGCACCAGACGCGGCACCAGACAGCAGTAAGCCCTCACAGTGAAGTTTGATCTCTCTCCAACTCTACATGGTGCTGAAAAATCTTAGCCAATGAAGTCAATTCTGTCCAACTACTCAGGTATTACCCAGATGAAGCCTATCAGTTACCTGCTTCTAAATGCCACAGCTCTGAAAAAGTTTTTTTGCTCTTCTACTGTGTCTTCAATTCTCTCAGGCTCCTCTTCTAGGTTCTATGACTTAAATGAGAACTGCTAATTCCTTTACTTTTAAAGTTACAACTCCCCAAACTTTCCCTATCAAATAAATAGTCCTTTTAAAATCATACCTGTCTCAAATGTTTACACTTCATTTTTTTTAGTTTTAGTCTTTAGTCATAAAACATATATACAAATTAGCTACCCTGATGCTTTGCAGCTCTGAAATAGTAGTCTTGAATGCATGCTCTTGAAACTGCTAATTTACTCATTCTCTCATTCTCAATAAATGAGAGATCTTTTCTTTATAAAATCAGTTGTTTCCACAAGGCATCACTCCACATCTTTTGAAAAATACCAAAAATATCTTCCTTTCTATCACTTGCTCCATGTACCTTAAATCTTCAGTAACTTTCTAAACATAAGAAAACAAGGTAGACTCCTTTTTCTGTCCAACTTTACTTTTGTCCAACTTTGGTTTTTAAGACATAGACTAAAATTGACTAGATGATCTGGATATCAAATATTCACAGTGTGCTAAATGTTTGTTTAGAATCAAGATTTCAAAATAATTCAATTCTTCAGTTAGCTGGTGACATTTATGTAGCAGCCTTAATTATCTAAAAGTGAAAATAGGATTCTAAAAGTCCACATACCAAAGCTAATTCAGGGTAGTCCATAGCAGATTCAAAAAGGTGGCAGGGAATAGGAAATGTGGACTAAAGGCAGCCATATGAAGAAGCAGTAACAGAAAAGGTAAAGACAAAAAGTAGTTCCAAAATTCAAATGGAACTCAGACTCCATCTCCCATTCTCCCTCTGCACCTTTTGTACTGGCTGTCCTCCATTCCTGGAATGTATTTTCTCTTTGCTTCCTGCTCTTAGAATCCCTGGTTTCCTTCAAAAGTTAGCGTTAAGCGCCAACTTCTACATGAAACCTTTACTGATTTGTTAACACACACACACACACACACACACACACACCCCTCAACAGACAGCAGGGTCTTTCTGAAGTGTCTTCGTATCTTTAGTGCCTGACACATAGAAGATACTAGTACATGTATATTGATCCAATCCAATCTCATTTTATAGGTGGTGAAACCAAAGCCCAAAGAGGGTGACTTACCAGTGGTCACTTTCCCCAGGCTTTGGTTCTACCATCTGTAAAATGAGGAGATTGGACTGGATCAATAAATATGCACTTGAATTCAGGTCCTCTGACTCCAAAACTCTATGTAATATAGATTTAAAAAAAAAAAATCCAAAACGCTTAAATTGTTTTTAAAAAGGATGTTTCCGTTCCCAGAAAATTCCCATATAGGGAACAGTATATTCCTTAATGGTGCTGTATTATTTACACCTGCTTATATCATAATTTATAAGTGTGAAGTTGTTTCATGTATGTTTGGTTTCTTGAGGAAAGACTACATCAGCTTCCCCCCCCCCCCCCAGGAATTGCTACACAGTGCCTGGAAATACCCTCTGCATACTTAAAACATATGATAAATGCTTTTTACTGATATCACTATGCTGTTTCAGTCAGTTTTTAGTTGTGGTCAACTCTTCATGACCCCACTTGGGGTTTTCTTGGCAAGGATACCAGAGTGGGTTGCCATTTCCTTCTCTAGCTCATTTTACAGATGAGGGAACTGAGGTAAACAGGGTTAAGTGACTTGCCCAGGGTCACATAGCTAGTGAGTAACTGAGGCTGGATTTGAACTTAGAAAGATGAGTCTTCCTGACTCCAGGCTTGGTACTCTAACCACTGTGCCATCTAGCTGCCCCACTGATAGCACTGGTAATTTTTAAACCGTAGTGCTAACAAGCAGAAATGGGTCACGAAATTCCCAAATACACAGAGTAGGAGGAGGCAGCATTTTGAGAGTGAGGATGAAGAACTGGAAGTAATACTTCTTCTATCCAAGAACTGTCACAAGTTCTTCATGGCCTTTTTATTAACTTGGCTGTGATAGAATTGTCTTACAAATAGTTTGTGCAATTCCCTGAATGAGATGTAAAATGTCAAAGGAATTAAATTATTTTAACTTATTTAGTTCAAGTAATTATTTTCTTAATCAGTTGGGGCCCATTCAGTGGTGAATACTGCCCTCTGGTGAAATAAAAAACTTAACTATATTAGTACAAACGCTGGAATCTTTTGAGTTTTTATGTTCTTAATCCTTATTTCTGAATCTGGTTTAGTTTACAGGAAGGAAATACAAAAAGTTACATAATTAAATATGTGCTTTCAGAAAAATTACAGTAGTGTGACATATTATTTTGAAATACATGAGTTAAATCTGTAGTTTTTAATTCAATATTTATTAAACTGTGGCAAGTAAAAAATTCATACAGGAGAAATTTTTAATTTGTTAATTCTAAAAACCACCTATATTTGGAAACTTGCAAAATTTCTACAAATCAACTGTGCTTCACTTACACAAAAGTAATTTATTGTGAAATCACTAATTAAATTCAGTTTTTTCCACTTCAGAATATAAGATGATATCAGAGGTTTTTTGTAATAAAAACTTAGCAATTTTTGCCTGAAAATTAAATAGTTTAATGAGTAAGTACCAAAACCATTAAAACATGAAACACAAACTTTATTAATTTTTCTATAGAACACCCCTGTTGAAAATACATTTAAAATATATTCTTTTATACTTAGATGTCATGCTATAATACAGTGTGAAATAATGGTAATGGAATAAGCAAAAGTGATTTATTTCATAACTGCATTCATAAACAAAAGACTTTGCACAAACAGTCTGAAGAAACAAGGAAATAAATGCAAATTTTCTAGTAAAGTACTATTTATTTGTACAATGACATAATGACCTTGGTGCTTCTTAGAAGAAGTAAACTGCTTACTATGTTGATGTGAATTAACTCTTTCTGATCACTATGGTACCATATTCAGTAGATTTATGATCCATTCTCCTACACTAATCACCTGGTACAGGTACAGTTTTAGTCAACCCACTTTAAACAGCTACAGTTGATGTTTAATAAGAAATATGGAAGTTAATGTTAACTTATATTTTCCTAGAAAATTTTCTAATTTGTAATATGCTTGCAAATTTATTTTTACTTTTTTAAAAATATGACATTCTGTTCCTCCTGGTATCTTAGTAGCCAAATGAGATTATGGACAATGCAGAGTCAGAGCTTATGACCAACCTAACACCTACTAAAAAGAAATTGTGTATGTGGCCAAAGAAATTCTTTGATAAGATCAAAAAGCTATTAGGTTCTTATGTCTAAAGAGCACAATGAAAAATGCCATAATAAATTTAATCAAGAAATTTGAAAAAAGTAGCTAGTGGTCTGAAAAGCTAACAAGGATGAATATTTGATAGCCGATATGAGGTGAGCCTTGAAGTAGAATATTTGAGCTGACGTGAAGTGAGGTGGACTGAGGATGTGACAATCACAAGCAAGGCAGGCAAAAGCAACAGTTTGAGGACAATATGAAGGAAAATTTCCAGCAACTTGATAGAAGTAAGAAATGATGGCGAAAAAGTTTTGAGCAAAACCATAAGGGAGAAGACATAGTCACTCTGGAAACTGAGTTTGGTCACATATAAATCATAATCCTCTCTGTTTATCATTAGGATATCTTACAAATCTATACTGTAGGTGGGTGAATGTTACCAACTGTACCAGGTGATGAAACTTCAACAACTCCCTAATGGAAAAGAAGTTATAGTTGCAAAGCAGTAAAGGTCCCTATATGGAACTCAGTGAAATATTGTTGGTATTGTGGACTTTTTAATTCCACTTGCAGAGATGGACAGCAACGTTGCCAACAGCACCATTTCTGAACTGAAGACAATCCATCTAATTTCCTAAATGGTACCCTTATGCCTGAGATCATGTACCTCCAAAAAGTAAATAAAGACTTTGCTCCCAGGGAAATGACCTAAAGTATAATCCTAATTTTTAAAAAAATCAATTCTATAGAAAATGCAGAGATATAACCTTTTTAGTGGGGGTACTTATTTTACTAATTTCTAAAATAAATTTATACATTAATGCAATGTGATACACACAAATCAACAATGCCTGAAGTTTTGATAACAAAATTGACAAATTTTCTAATCAGAAAAATATACTATACTTTAAAAAATATTTTATGTCTCTGATCAAATATATACTGTACAATTTACAGGTTGGTTGATGCAACATAACTCAAATGATGCAACTATAGTAAAAATAATTCTCCAAAAATTATTGGCTAAATTAAAATTACACGGCAGTCATTTAAAATGAGAATGTTCGAAGATCTAACACTGTTAACTATATGATATTGCAATACTCATTCAATAACCTGAAAATTTTTTAACTAAAGCAAAGCATTCTCAAAAAAGCAATTTGCAAAAATACTAATTTTGATAAATCTTTTATAAAAAATGTAATAAACATTATAAAAAATATTCTTTAAAATTACATTTTCCCCAGTAAATAGAGGCCCGAGTACATAGTACATTTGGTTTTTCTACATAGAAAATGTACCTTCTTGTCCCTGATGTAACTGTTATTGGCAGTGACAACAAACAGCTTATACTATTCAGCAAACAAATCATAGCTTATATAAAGAGCACCAAACTTAATGTAAAGCAATAAAAAATGAGTATACATATAGCACCACTTCTTTATGAAAAATAATCTTTAAATTAAAACCAAAAGAGGGGCAAATAGTATAATAAGTGTGTATTCCAGGACAAAAATGGTTTGGAATTGGATGCTACATGAGTTGATTTTTGCGTGGGGCAAGGAATTTCCTTTTATGAAAACTAATCTGATTGTTTCTTACAGCCTTGGAAGCTAAGTGGAAAGTAGCTAATGATGGCAAATGATGCAGATTTTTTTTTCAAAATAATAAAAATAAAACTACATAGTTTATTATTACCACTCTGGTAGTACAGAGTGCCATTTTAAACCATAAGAAACAAATGATTTACTTGTATGTACCTAAAGATATATGGATAAAATAAAAATATGGTACAGTATATGCAATATATATATATATATTTTTAAAATCAGACAAGACATACATCTATGTACATGGGCGTAAGAGATGAATACATATTTCCATTCTCAAGCTTAGCAAAAAAGATGAAATGTTTTAAAACAGAAAGTGTATCATTTATAAGGAATTTTGGACTTTTCATCTCTGAACAGTTGAGTATAAAAGTGGTAAAAGAAAACCTTTCCAAGTAATATAAATATTGTCTGAATAAAATGACAATTATATTTCTCTCAAGAATAACCATACTTCAAAAAAGCTTACACCTATTTAAAAAACAACAAAAGAGAACACAATTCACATGTTTATTCCCTTTCTGAAAAATCATTAAAAGCATAACCAAATTGAACACTGGAGCTTCAGAAAATGATTAGCAAGAAAGATCTGCATCTTTAAATTCTATGGTAAAACTTTTGTAGTCAAATTATAAAAGTTGATAAACCCCTGCAATCTTGTTTTATATCCTTTGGAATTCAGCCATTTTGGTTCTCAATGTGAAGATCAGTTAAAGTTAATGCGTGCTTATACATTTCCTGTATCAACTATTATATTTATCAAAGTATTCTAAAAAAAAAATCCCAAATAACTGCTAGCAAGAGTCAGTTAAATGCTCACCCCTTGAATGAATTTTGAAATGCTACAATAGAATCATTTCCTGAAAATAGTAGAAATATCACATTTTAAGAGAAATCTTCTGCAAACTGAGAACTAGATACCATAGTAAAATATTTTTAAATAAAAATGATATCTGTAAACCTGAGAAATCAGTCCAACCAGAAAATACAATAATCCTTGTGTCTCTCACTAGCTAATACTTTCCTTGTTTGAGTCTTTCAATGTGGTAGCAGAGTTTTAATGCTGGTCCCAACTTTAGTCCCATATATCTCATTATCATATCACTCCTCAATAACAGAAGTGCTTTCCCATCAATCTCCTATAGAGGAAAGGAAAAAAGAGAAAAATATTTTAACATTACTGTTAATATGAATAAAGTATCTCATTTATATTCCTGCAGGACACAAATGTCAAATGACAAATTTGAATCCATATTCCTGTCTTTTAAGTATTGCCTCTGTAATCTGTAAATCCAGTTTTTAAAATTTTTAAAAAAGGAAATTTGATAGTATATATTTACTAAGAACAAAGATTAAAGAACAGAAATAAAGCATAATTTTCAATTCTGTTATTCCAAGAAAACCTGGATACCTATGGGGTGCCACTTCACTGGTAAAGGGCATTAGAGTACTAGTGAGAACAGCTAGGTTCAAGTCCCATTTCTACCACTTAATAAACTGCACGACCCAGAGCAATTTACAACTATTCTAAGCTTTCATTTTCTAACCTGTAAAATGAAGTGAAAATACTTATATGACTTAACTTACTGTAAAGATTAAGTGAAGTTCATGTATGTGAAAGACTTTGTAAACTTAAAGTGTGTAAATGTTAGAAATTATTATGCACAATATAGTAACTATATAGGTAAATAGCAACATATATAAACTCAATCTCAAATGTTTATTCACTTGCTCAGAAAATGAAGGAGCATCATGATGCAGAGTCCAATATTAATGCCATCAATATAAAAGCTCTCTGAAATTAATTTCTTTAAGGTGAATAATAATTACAGAATTCCCTGATGAGGAATAAATGCTAAAAACTAACCCTAAATGTTCTTAGTTAAAATGTAAAGAATTCAGCAAACATTAGACCTCTCTTTTCAATGGTTTAGAATAAACTACTAGCTAAGCCCCTTGGCTTCTTTGAGTCTCAAAGCATCTCCTTGGCCCTACTCTAAATTCCAGAAAAGTTGCTGCTGGGGCTCAGTGGAGAGTTTTTACACAGAGCATTCCTTGCTTGTCTGGATGTAATCACTGGTCCAGACCAAACCTCCAGCCTCTCTCTCTTTCTAAAATAAAATAAACAGAAACAAAGCGCAAGACACTGACTGTGCTAGACATTGGAGATACAAAGATAAAAACAACAACAAAAAAATCCTTACCCTTGAGGAGCATACATTTTACTGGAAGTACACAAAATTAAGTATAAGGTAATTTCAGGAGGTAAGAAACAACCATTAAGTGACTCTGGGATGGATTTATGAAAGAATGTTATTTTTGCAAATTGCTGTACTCTGGTGTAGCACCTTGCAGGGAATGTCAGAGAGTGATACCATTTGCACCCCAAAATTTCAGTCATCTGTTGAAGCAGATGAGTCATTAGGCATCTAACCACTGCTCGGTATGTAAAGCATGTAAAAGTGAAAAGTGTGTAAAGTAAAAAGAAAGATACTCTATTATTACTTGTCTATTTGTAGTTATCTCTCTCCTATTGTTAATGAGGTATGGGGGACAAAAAGAAGACATTCTCAAATAATTTTTAAGTCTTTATTTTTTTATATACGTATTTACAGAAATCCAGTCATTTGAAGGGTGCTGTGCTACTAATGTAAATCAACATTTAATTGCAGTAACTGTGGACTCATAATTTGAAGCAGTTTGACAAGGTTATTACATAGAAAAAGTAATAAAAAAAAAAGTAACCTACATGTCTCCTGAAGAGCTCTGCATGTGGTGCTAATGCCTGAGGATCAGCTTCTTTCACAAATCGCATCACTTCATCTATGGACCAACTTGAGGGATCTTTATTGGATCCTCTTGAAGATTCCCTTTTTAGTGCACTGAGTTCTGGTCCAGTTGTTGAACTTGCAGCTTCAATTAAAAAAAAAGAAAGAAAAAAGGAAAAACACAGAACACTTACTTATTAGAAATGTATTTGTTCTAATTTGGATAAAGGATAAATTAAAATTCATTAAATGTTTTGGCTTTAGCATTCATCTTTAAATAATTGATTGGAAAACAGAGTAATATTTTTGCCACTGGGAACCCTCAAATAATCACCAAAATGGTGACCCAAAAAAGTTTTAGGAAGAAATTGAGAAACAGCAGAACAAAGAACCTACAAAGATGTGCACTCAAAAGATATCTGTTTAGAAGAAAAAAAGCTTTATTCCATTTCAAAAGAAGTTAAATAAGTTATGCTATCAAAGGTAAGCAGACTAAGGAGATCACGGCTAGTCCCAGCCATAATAAGTTCAGAAAAATATTTATCTTAGGGCACATGTTAGGTTAGATAAAATTAATACATAACCCACTCACCTATCTTTTCTTAAGAACTGAGGACCTGTATTTCTCTGTGTAGCCTACAGAAGTGCGGCTGAAGTCTAAGGAAAAAAGTCTAATTTTGATTTAACCTCTCTGAAGTACTAGTCATTTAGTGTAGATTTCTAAAGTTTCTTTCCAGAAGTGTGAATTTTCTAGGAAAAAGATATCTTTGTTACCTCTAGTTGTGAGAGACAAATTTAATTTTGTCTTAAAAGTTTTCTCTTCTAAAGTATGCTGAAAATGCAAATGACAACAAAAGAAAACTAAGAAGGAAACACAGAAAAGCACAGTAGCTTTGAAAATGATGCACAGTACTTATATAGTTTTTCCAAAAAACAATGTGAAATGAAAATTCACAGTTTTATACCATATCCTCTTTTTATGTTGTGCTATGTACAATGTAAATGTTCTTTTTTTGTCTTTTTGTATTTGAATTCAAAATGAATAAAATTTTTAAAAATTATACATATGAAATCATGTAAAACATTTCCCATATTAGCTATATTGCAAAAAAAAAAGGAAAAATAAAGTGAAAAAATTATATTTAAAAAAAAGAAAATGCAAAAGATCTGCTTAACTACTTATTTGACTTTTCAACCTTAAACAAGGTCAATCTCTGCTTTGAGATAGTGTGTTACTCATTGATTGATCTAATTACCCATGTTCAAATTTTGGCTCAGCCACTTACTGTGTCAAACTTGAGCTAATACCTCAAATTTCTGGACCTTTTTTTCTTCACTTGCAAAATGATGGGGTTGGACTACATTGCTAAGATTCCTTCCTCCTCTAAAACCTATGACCTATCCAACCAAGTCTGCAATCTTACAGCCAACCTTGACTTCTCAGTCTTCCTTTTCCCTACTGCCAATCAGTTGCCAAGTCTTGTCAATCCTACCTCCCGACAGCTTTCACATCCATCTCCTTGCCCCTGCTCACAAGATCATCCTAGTTTACCTCTGTATCACCTTTCACCTGAACTGTTTCAACAAATCCCTAACTGATATGCCTGACCCAAATCTCTCCCCTCTCCAATCCACAGTCCACCCAGCTGACAAAATGATAATGCTAAGCACAGGTGTGACTGTGACATGCTCCTGTTCTGTAGACTCCAGGGCCTCCCTATGATCTCTAACAATCAAATACAAACTCCTCTTTTTGACATTTAAAGTCCTTCACAACATGTCTCCAGTTCAGTTTTCTAGTATTAAGCACTTTCCCTTTACTTTTCAGCCTATTAGGATTTCTTATAGATCCTCACACAACACATTCCATCCCCCTGCTTCCTTCCATGTCTTTGCACATATTGATCCTTCTCGGAATGCCCTTTTTCTCCTTATCTTTCCTTCTGAGATTCCCTAGTTACCTTCAAAGCTCAGCTCACAAACACCTTTAACTGCTAATGATTCTCCCACAAATTACTTTATATTTATATATGTGTTTATATTTGTACAAAGAATCATAGGATCATAGCTATAGGGCCATCAAGTTCAACCCCTCATTTTACAGATGAGGTAACTGAGACCACGGGAAGTTAATGGACTTGTCCCAAGGTCACACACCTAACAGTAAGCATTAGAGGCCAAACTTGAATCTGGATCTTCTGTGTCTCCAAAATCAGAGCTCTTTCCAGTGCACAGTGCTGCTATCCTGTTGTGTTATCTCCTCTGACAGAATGTAGATGATATTTTTGTAGAAATAAAGACAGATGTGAATAAATGAAAAAATACTAACTGCTCATTGTTGAGCTATGCTAATAATAAAAATGATGACAGTATTATCTAAATTAATTTACAGATTCAGCACCATACCAATCAAAAGATAATAAGACCTAGGAAAAAATAACAAAATTCATCTGGAGGTACAAAAGGTCAAGAATCTCAAGAGGAATAATGAAAAAAAGTGGAAAATAAGGAGGCCTAGCAGCCTCAGATCTCAAACTATACTAAAAAGCAAAAATCATCAAAAACCTTTTGGTATTAGTTAAAAAACAGAAAATTTGATCACTGGAACAGATAGGTACATCATATAAAGAAGTATAGTATTTGATAAGCCCAAAGATCCCCAACTGCTTACATAAGACCTCATTATTCAATAAAAAATTGTTGGGAAACCTGGAAATCAGTCTGGAAGAAACTTTAGACTAATATCTCCTCCCATACACATCAGGGTAAGCTTCCGAAAAGACCTAGATATAAGAGGTCCTATCACAGAAAAATGAGAGGAACAAGGTAAGAAATACTTTGCCCAACTATGGGTAGGGGAAGAATATATGACCAAACAAGTAATGGTTAAGTGTCAAAGAAAATAAAATAGACAATTTTGATTACATTAATTTAAAAAGTTTTTGCACAAACAAAATCAAAGCAATTCAAATGAGAAGAGGAATAGGTAACTTGGAAAAAACAATCTATGCAGCACATGTCTCTGATAAAGTTCTCATAATCAAAATCTATGAAGAACTGATTCAAATATGTAAGAATAAGAGCCATTCCCTAATAAATGGTGAAAGGATATGAATAGGCAGTTTTCAAAGGAAGAAGTCCAAGCTACAACAACCACATTAAAAAAAATGCTTCTAATCAACAATGACTAGTGAAATACAAATTAAAACAATTTTGAGGTTACACCTCATACTTATCAGATTGGCAAATACATTAGATGACAAAAGAGAAAGGTGACAAATGCTTGGGGGGCTGAGGGACAATAGGCACACAGATGTGCTACTGGTAGAATCATAAATTGCTCCACCATTCTGGAAGGCAATATAACTATGCCCCAAAAGTCATTCAACTAGACATACTCTTTGATCCATATGTACCCACTCTTTTTGTTATAACAAGGAATCTAAGGAGGTGGCCATCAACTGAATAGCAGAAAAAGTTGTGATATATGGATGTAAATGACATATTGTTATGTGAAAAATGTGATAAAGTGGGTAATTTTAGAGAAATATGAAAAGACTTAGGGAACTACAGAGTCAAATAGAACTGGGAAACAATTTACATAGAAACAAGAACATTTTAAAGAAAAATTTTGTTAAAAGTTGTGTTCAACACAATGACCAATCAAAATTCCAGAGGAGCAATGAAGACTCCTATTATTTATCTCCTGCAACAGTTGTAGACTCAGGGAACATGAGACATATGTTTTTTGATACAACAAACATAGGAATTTGTCTTATTTTACTAGAAGTATTAGTGGATAGAGTACCAGACATGGAGCCAGGAAGATATGAGTTCAAATATGATCTCAGACACTTCCTAGTTGTGTGTCCTTGGGCAAGGATTTAACCTTTGCTTGCCTCAGTTTCCTCATCTGTAAAACAGGGCTGTTGTTAGGATCAAATAAAGTAACACGTAAAGTGCTTAGCCTAGTGCCTGGCACAGGGTAGGCATTATATAAATATTGGCTATTATTATTAGTGCTTTCTTTTTTTTTTTCTTCCAATGTTAGAAAGGAGCATAGGGCTAGCTATAGGATTGTCTCCCCAAAATAATGAAACAGGATCTTTGAAGCATTTTTAAATGCACAAAACGAAAGGAAAAACAGATAATAAGCAGGACAGTTTTGAAAATTACATGCTGAATATGTTATATGATTTATTATAAACATAAAAGGAAAATAAAGATGTCTATGTGTGTGTGTTTACAAATAAGGAAACTGATGCATCTATGGCATTATAATTTTCCCCATTTTTGTGCTAAGAAATGTTTGCCCCCAAAAGCATATTTTATAATACCCAAAATATAAGCCTACAGAATTAAAATACAAGACTTTGGAAACTGACTTTCCAGTGGCATATGGGAAGATTTCAAGGGCCATAGTGGTTTCACAGTTCCTGTTTCTTTAATAGTTTTAGCCTCCCTGCCTGAATTCTGTTGGTGACAAAGACGGAACCCCAAAAGACTGCAATAACCATCACTAATAGGAGAAATTGATTCTCGTTCTGAACACAAAATCAGAATCATAGTTCTGAAGAGCAGAAAAGGGTGTCAGACTAGCCGTACCAGATCTAAAACTGTATTATAAAGCATTAATCATCAAAACTATTTGGTACTCACCAAGAAACAGAGTGGTGGATCAGTGGAATAGGTTAAGTACACAAGACACAGGAGCCAATGACTACAGTAATCTACTGTTTGATAAAGCCAAAGACTCCAGCTTCTGGGATAAGAACTCACTATATGACAAAAACTGCTGGGAAAACTGGAAAACAGTATGGCAGAAACTAGGCATAGACCAACATCTTATACCAAGATATGGTCAAAATGAATACATGATTTAGACATAAAGGTTTGTGATACCATAAGCAGATTAGGAAAGCAAGGAATAGTTTGCCTGTGAGATCGATGGAGAAGAGAAGAATTTATGACCAAACAAGAGAAAGAGAACATTATGAAATGCAAAATGGATAATTTTGATTACATTAAATTAAAAAGGTTTTGCCCCAACAAAGCCAACGCAACCAAGATTAGAATGAAATCGAAAGCTTGTAATAAATTTTTATAGCCACTGTCTCTGATAAGGTTCTCATTTCTAAAATATATGGAAAACTGAATCAAATTTATAAGAATACACATCATTCCCTAATTGATAAATGGTCAAAGGATATGAACAGGCAGTTTTCAGATGAAGAAATTAAAGCTATCTATAGTCATATGAAAATATGCTCTAAATCACTACTGATTAGAGAAATGCAAATTAAAATAACCTTACACCTATCTGATAGGCTAACATGACAAAAAAGGAAAATGATAAATGTATGGAGAAGATGTGGGAAAATTGGAACACTAATGAATTGCTGGTGGAGTTGTCAACTGATCCAACCATTCTGGAGAGCAATTTAGAACTATGCCCAAAGTGCTATAAAACTGTGCATACCCTTTGATCCAGCAGTACCACTCCTAGGGTCTGTATCTCAAAGAGACAATAAAAAAATGGAAAAGGATCCACAATTCTCCTCAGCAATACAATGATTTAAGACAATTCCAAAAGTCTCATGATAGAAAACGTTATCCATATCCAGAGAAAGAACTACGGAGTCTGAATGCAGATAAAAGCATTCTATTTTTTTTTTCCCTGTCGTTTTTCCCTTTTGTTCTGATTCTTCGTTAACAACATGACTAATATGGAAATATATTTAATATAATTGTACATGTATAGCTTATATCAGACTGCTTACTATCGTGGGGAGCGGGGAGGAGAGGTGGGAAGGAAGAAAAAATTTGGAACTCAAAATCTTATAAAAGTGAATGTTGAAAACTATCTTTACATGCCACTGGAAAAAATAAAATACTATAACGTGGGGCGGGGGGAGGAAAAGGATGCCAGAGACCATCTAACACATGTCTGAATAAAAATTCTTTCCACAGTATCTATCACTGAGATACGTAGTTATCTAAACTTTGAGAAGACCTCCAGTGAGAGGGAAACCACTACCCCCACAGGCAATTCTATTTTCGGATAGTTCTAATCATTAAGTTTTTCCTTAGATCAAGGCATATACCTATTTCTGTAGATTTTAACTCACAGCTCCAATTTTTATGTTTTGGCCCAAACAGAACAAATTTAATTCTTCTTCCATATAACAATCCTTCAAATAATTTAAGAAATCTATCTTATTTCCCTAAGTCTTTTCTTCTCTAAGCTAAATATTCCTAAATACTTCTGATCATCCTTGCATGGTCTTTAGGACATGGCCCAGGGCTTAGTGCACAGGAGATGCTATTTAAATGTTTATTCCCTTTCAATTCCCTTCTTCCTTAATGTCCTCTTCTGTGTGTTCCAGCTTGTCTTAATCTTTTCTAAATTGGGGTGTCAAAAACTAAATACTACTTCAGATGTGGTCTAATTCAGGAAGAACACAGTGGGATTATCATCTCCTAAATTGGATGAGGCTTAGATAGAAGTTCTGCCTGACACTTGATTCTGTTCACTTATATTGAGCTTAGAGTACCATAAAACTCTCAGGTATTCTCCATAATATTGGCAGTTTAGTCATTTCTCCCCAATCTTGCACTTGCAAAGATGACATTTTTTAGAACAAATCTAGAACTTTATGTTCACCCCATTAAATTTTACCTCATTTGATTTAGATCTTTTTTTCTATCATTAAACCTCCAGTGGCAGTTTTTAAATATGCCTTTTTTAAAGACATGTTTTTAAATGCATAAAATAAGATACACAGGATTACAAAGCAAACTAATTAGAACACAACAGTTACCAAAATATTTTTTTAAAAAAACAAATTCATGGACCACAGGTTAAGAATAACTAGCCTACTGAAATCTTTATGGATCTTGACTATGTCATTCAATTAAGTTACTTTGTCTTCTCAGCTTCATGTCAATACAACTCATATCTATTCTTCAAGCATCTACTGAACTTAATATGTATCAGGCACTGTGCTAAGCATTATGCATACAAAGAAAAATAAACCATTGCCTGACCTCACTCTCAAGAAGCCTATAGTCAAACAGTTCCTGCCCTCAAGAAGTTCACATTCTAATGATGAAGACAACATGCAAATAATGGTGTACATACAAAATATACACAAGATAAAATTAATGTAATCTCAGAAGAAAAATATTAGCAATAAGGGGGACCAGGTTGAGCTGAGACTCAAGTAAATTCCAATTTCTGTTCTTCATCTAATTTTGGCTGAAGAATGAAGCACTGGTTTATGATTGCCTTGATCTGCCTGACAATAATCTGCAATATACTGTTGTGTAACTTGGAGGGAAGGATATTGTTGACCAAAAAAAAACAAAAACAAAAAACAAAAAACCATATTAAGACTTTTTCTATACTGATTAAGATCTGCTTCCAAATTTGTTATATTCTAGTATTGTCACATAAGAAAAAAACTTATCTTCAGTCTATTTCATGTACACTCATCATATGCTTTCTTTAGAGGTCAATAACACTTGCGCCAAAACATTCACAGTAGTTAAAGTATGAGTATTTAGTATTTCTGATTTGTTCCTATGTATCTTGCATTTCTGTGGTACCAGAATATGAAGAAATGTCATATGTTCAGCAGTGCTCTGTGTAAAACTGATCATCATTAGGGCGTTTCAGTGCTTAAATTCATAGAGATTACATCACAATGGCTATAGTGCTAACCTGCAGCCACTACAGTGGTCTCAGGACACACAATCCCCATTGTTCATCACGATAATATTCTCTTATTTTGCTGTTTCCCCTTGCCCCTTCTTGGCAAGAATGATTGGTTGGGTTTTGAGGGAGATTATCATCATCATTAACGAAATTATCATAAGGCAAGTGATAAATTTCTCAGCTGCTCAGATTTTAGTAGGAGAGCCCCAGCAGATGTTCAGATAATTAAAGTCCTCTGTCACTATGATATGCTTCCATGGCACATTTGTAATCTCTCGGATTCTCATTTACTTTCTCCTTCTGTCCGTATGGTCTACAGTACCATTTTCACCACAGTATCACTTTTGTTACTATATCATGTACCCAAGATGATGGAGTGAAATGAGCATTTTTGTGGAGCTCTCCCAACACAATCCTCTAAACAACTGAAAAAAGCCCATCCACACAAAGTATAGTAAATGATTATAGTAACTTTGTGTTTGACAAATGTAAAGATTTAAGCTTTGCGAATAAGAAGACATTATTTGGTAAATATTGTTGGGGAAACTGGAAAGCAGTCTGGCAGAAATTGAGTATAGAGCAATATCTTACACCATTTACCAAGAGGAAGTCAAAATGGATACGTGACCTAGCTATCAAGGGTGATATCATAAGAAAACTAGAAGAACGTGGAGCACATTACCTATTAAACGTATGGACAGGAGAAGAATTTATGAATAAAAAAAGATAGCATTGTGAGATGTGAAATGGGTAATTTCAATTATGTCAAATTAAAAAAGTTCTGTGTGAATAAAACCAATGTAGCCAAGATTAGGAGGAAAGCAGAAAACTGGGGGAAAATTTTATAGGCAATATTTCAGCTAAAGGTCTCATTTCACAAATACATAGAGATCTCAGCTATTGAGGTAAGAACTCACTATTTAACAAAAACTGATGGGAAAACTAGAAAGTAGTCTGGCAAAAACTAGGCACAGACCAACATCTCAGACCTTACACCAAGAGAAATTAAAAAATGGTACATAAAAGATGATATCATAAGCAAATTAGGGGAGCATGAAAAATTTACCTGTCAGATCTATGAACAGGGGAAGAGTTTTTTTTAAATAACTGATTTTTGGTTTTCAACATTCACTTCCATAAGATTTTGAGTTTTAAATTTTCTCTCCCTCTCTTTTCTTCTTCCACCCCAAGACGGTGCACAATCTGATCAAAGTTCTACTTATACATTCATATTAAGTATATTTTCCCATTAGTCATGATGCAAAGGAGAATTAAAACTAATGGGAGGAACCACAAAAGTGAAGCAATAAAACAAAACGACAAAAGAAAAGGAGAGCAAACAGTATGCTTCCATCTGCATTCAAGACTCCATAGTTCTATCTCTGGATGTGGATATCATTTTCCATCGTGAGTCTTTTAGAGTTGTAGGGGAAGAGTTTATGACCAAACAAAGAAATGAAGATGATCATAGGAGGTAAAATGGATAATTTTGATTACATGAAATTAAAAAGGTTTTGCACAAACAAAATCAATCACTGCAGCCAAAGTTAAAAAGAAAGCAGGAAACTGGGGGAAAAATTCTTAGAGCAAAGTTTCTCTAACAAAAGTCTCATTTCTCAAATATACAAGAAACCTAGCCACATTTATAAAAATAAGAGCCATTCTCCAACTGATAAATAGTCAAATGAAATCGACAGGCAGTTTTCAGAAGAAGAAACCAAAGCTATCAATAGCTATAAGAAAAAAATGCTCTAAATCACTAATAATTAGAGAAATGCAAATTAAAACAACTTTGAGGTACCACCTCTCACCCATCAGATTGGCTAAGATGACAGGAAAAAGGAAAATGACAAATGCTGGAGGGGATGTGAGAAAATGGTATATAGATGTGACAAAATGTGAGAAAAAAACGCACCGCTAGTGGAGCTGTAAACTAGTCCATCCATCTGGAAAAGCAATTTGAAACTACGCTCAAAGAGATATAAAAGTGCATACCCTTTGGCACAGCAATATCACTATTATTTCTATATCTCAAGGAGATTTTTTTTTAAAAGGATCTATACGTACAAAAATTAAAGCAGCATTTTTTGTGGTGGCAAAGAATTAGAAACTGAGAGAATGTCCATCAATTGGAAAATGGCTGAAGAAGTTATGGTATATGCATGTGATGGAATATTACTGTATTTAAAAAACAATGGCTTCAGAAAAACCTGGGAAGATTTATATGAACTGATGCAAAATGAAGTGAGCAGAACCAGGAGAGCAATCTATACAGAAACAGCAACATTGTAAATATAATAACTGTGAAAGACTTAGTAACATTGATCAATACAATGATCTATCACAATTCCAAAGGCCTCATGATATAAAATGCTATCCACCTCCAGAAGAGAAGTGATAAATTCTAAGTACAGACTGAAGCCTATGTTTTCCTTTCTTTGTTTTTCTTACTTTTTTTTTTCCTGGAACATGGCTAATTAGGAAATATATTTTGCATGGGTTCATAAGTATAATGGTCATCATGTTTCTTGCAATCTCAATGGGCAGGGGACGGGGGTGGAGGAAGGGAAAGAATTTGGAACTGAAAATGAAACAAAATTGAAAAAAGATTCTAGGCAAATGTGTTTTAATATTAAAAGCATTTTAGTTAAGTATACTCCATGTCTGACCAAGAGATATTATTCCCCAATTTTAAGCCACTATCAAGAAATAAAAATCCTTTTCTCAAAGGCCATCTTCTTCGCCATCTGTTCACTTCCCAAATCCATCTTTCCTTTTTGAATCACCTACTTACCATAAGAAGTAGTTATGGAAAAAAAAACAACAATTAAGGATCTTAAAGGTGTGAGTTTTATTTCTGTCAGTACATCAAAATTCTCAGCAATTTTTTTCAAGATTCCTTCTGGTGGCATCATTTATCCCCAAATGATAACCACCAGAAGTGGGTGGTGGCTATCAAGTGTAACTAGTTTCAATGTGTTCTTTGTCAGACAAGAGGTAACAATGATGGATAATCATGTTTGCAGGAATCTCCCAACCACAATTAATCTTGTCTTCTTCCTTGTTTGTCTGACAATTATTGGATAACTGGACAACAAGAGCATCTAATGGCACCTGCAGGTCTACATCATCATTCTTTAGATCAAAATATGCTGCTTCCTCCTGCGATCTCCCTCTTTTCACAGGAAAAGCCTCACATCTCTTCTCAGCTCCAAATATTCACTGGTTCTTCTTCCCTTCCTTCTGTCTCACATTCTTGTGCGTACATAATTATTATCTGAAGAAACACCAGGCTAAAATTGTTTCCCTAATGACCTCCTTACCATATACATTCTCGTAGAGACTAAAAGAAGCTCTGAAAAACATAGCCACAATAACAAAGAGCTAGAATTTTAAGCATCATTACTCCATGGAAATATCATTGCCTTCAGCTGTGTAAAAGATTAGGGTTCAAGAGAGCTGAAAGATGGAAGACAAAAGACATAAAGCAGCAAAGTAATAATATGTATGTATATTTAAGTGATAATGAAACAACATAAACAACAATTAGGGAAATTATGGATAAAACCGTTTAAGAACCACTAACCACAGAAGTATTTTTCAAAAGAAGTGGTTGGCATGGTAGAATTCAGAGGGTATTGTGAGGATGAACATTGTGGACCTACAAAAGCTATTTGATGTTGGTAACGACAAACTGAGCTATGTGAATTGGGTGGATTAGTTTCATCCATCTTTAGTCAAATCACTACCTTCCTCATTTTTGACCTCTTCTTTCTTCTCATAACTTCTCACTTGGTTAATTTCAACAGTCTCCTAGTTAGTCTTCCTGTCTAAAGTCTCCAGTCTATCCTCCATACAGCTGCCAAAGAGACTTTCTTTAAGGACTAATCTGACCATGTAATTCCCATGCCCATCAAAGTCCAGTGCCTCCCAGTTGCTCTTAGGATCAAATGTAAACACTTCTATTTAGCTTTTAAAGCCCTTCACAACCTAGCCTTGATGCACCTTTCTAGCTTTGTTTTACTTTACTTCTCCCCTCAGTCGATGGCCAGTCACACTGGCATTCTTGCTGTTGCTAACCCATGACAACATCTCTCATACATTGTCTATGATTGCACCCCTCAACTTGCCTCACAGGATCTGTCTTTTCCTTCAAAGATGTAGCTCAAGCACCATCTTCTACATGAAACCTTTCCTCCCAACTGCTGGGCCCTCCGTCCCTAATTACCTTACACCTATTTGTATTTTTCTTTATTTAATTGTTTTGTATATACTTACTTACAGCATTGGTCTCCCCAGTAAAATGTAAGTTCTTTGGGAGTAGGGTCTATTGTATTCTTTGTATTTGTATCCACAGCACCTACCACATAGTAGGTGTTTAGCAAATGCTTACTAATTGAATGATTTTGAAACTTTTTGTGAACAATGGAAGGAGAGATCATAAAAGTCTTCAAAAGCAGCAAGATAATATATCTGTAGAACAATGCTTCTAAACCATACCTCCAGGATATTTTTTTTGGACTTGGCTAATATAGAAATTTGTTTTGCACGACTATAGATATTTGTATTAGGTCTTGTTTTTCTTGCCTACTTTCAGGGTGAAGAGAAAAGAGGTAGGAGGGAATAAAAAATTGAAAATGAAATAAAACTGAATTTCAAAATATATAAATAACACGAACTATACCTTCAATTCTTCTTTGCATTCGGCTCCTGTTGCCTTCATAATAATTGTTCCCAGCGGGGTTCAATGACAGTTTATGTAAGACTGGCACTGAGTTTGAGGTAGTAGTTACTGATTGAAGAGAATTTCTATAATATGTAGTACTTGTTGAGGTACGACAGTTTGTGGGATTTCTACAGGCAGGGCTTGAAGGGTTCCCTGAATTCAATGATGAATCCATGGATTGTTCAGAAAATCTATGCTCTTTGGGCATACCACTTTCTTCAGCTGGCAATATTTCTGCTATAGTCAAGAACAAACACAAAGGTTGTTATTTACTAATGGACTTACATATCATATGCTTTTGTAACAAAAGCCATTATAATGTAATTTCTTTACAAAAAAAGATTTCCCACTCCCAAGCAATAAGCTTATTTCTTTTAAGCAATAAGATAATAATAATGTGGTAAAGTGGATGGTGACCCAGTCTTAAAACTGGTAAGAATTGGGTCAAAGTCTCACCTCTGGGATATAAATGGCAGTGTGATCTATACAAGTCACTCAGCCTCTCAATGTTCCAGGCAAACAATCTAAAACTAGAAATTGCAGAGCAAGTGCCAATCAGCACTGATAGAACTGGCTTCCTCACTGGCAGTTCTCTATATCAATAATATCTCCATCCAGCCCTCTCAAAATTTAAGCAATATTTAATGTAACAAATCTCTATTATAACAAATTAGGACTGTCCTTTGGAGTTTTGTGTAACGAGATACAGCCTAGCATCAAATTTTATATCACAAATTTATAATGTCCTACATTATTCAGAAACAGAGCTATTTGTATTTCTTGTCACAGAAAATAAAAATAACCAGTTATGTTTAATTAAAAAAAACTAAAGTATATTACCTATTCAATAGGATATCCTGCAAATATTCATTACTACAAAACATAATGCATTTTTACCAAAATAAGAGTCTTTCTACTTGGTAAAAAAAAAAAAAAAAAAAAAGAAGGAAGGAAGGAAGGAAGGAATGAATGAAGGAAGGAAGGATGAATGAAAATCAACAACCTGGAGTTAAAACTTTCAGTACACTGGAAAGGAAAGGCTTTCCTGCTGTCCTCTACTTCTCTTTCAGCAAGGAAAAAGCTAATAGGCAGACACACTGGCCATAAAGTATACTTCTACACATATATCACATTAGAAAAATATAGCTGTGCAAAGGAGACAATGAAGCACCAAAGTGGCCTATAAGAAGACTCTAATTGTCAAACTGGCTTTGTTAGTAATCTAGAGTCATAAATTTTGAGACCTTAGTATTCAGAATATTTTCCCATTCTCTGGAATGCATAAATGGTAGTTACCTTCAGATACATGCACTTCTGTTCTAGGAATCTTAGGGGAGAGAGGGGCAGCATAGGGTGGAGAATCCTGAGAATATCTTTTAGTACTCCTATTTTCTGATATTTCTTCTTTTGCTGTTTAAAAAAGTTTGTTATAAGTAGTAAGGCATTTTTTTACATCATTATCATTAAACACATTTATGTTTTTATGTTATATAAGTGCTAAAAATTTACTCATAGTAAGTCAAATATTTGGTTGTTTACTCAGACTATTTCTATAGCACATTTCATCAACATCTAACACCAGAGGCTATCAAACTTTCCAGAAGTTAATTATCCAGAGGTGCCAGCCAAGTTATTTACTCACTCTACAAAGGGTCTACAGCTGTGAGTCTCAGAAGGTACTTCAATACATTATGCTCCAGCCAAACACTACAAAAGACTTGTCTTTTGTTTTGTGGGGAGGAGCTGTGAAGAAAGAATGAGAATTTCACTTGAGTCCTAGCCTTACAATGATTAGTGGCATGGTGGGCTTTACCTCTCACATCCTTTAAAGAGCTTGCTCTACAAATCCAGATCAGTTCTTACAAGTTAGCAAGCAGCTCCTTAGCCAAAGCACCATCACCCTGCTTTTTTCAATAATACGGCATTAAAATATAAATACCCGAAGAAAACCTTTGATGTTAGATTTTAAATTAGAAGCTAATACCTTAAGAATTAACAACTACATTTAAGTTTATCAGCCAAGAATTCTGGTTTAAATTTTAAAAGCCTGAGTTAGAATCATGGCTCTGTCACTCTTCTATCTGGATGACTTTAGGTGAGGACTGTTCTGAAAGGAAATTCATTCAGCAAATATGCGGGAAGGCATCCACCACCAAACAATGGTTGCCACTTGGACTTTATTGTATTCCTGATCTACATCAGTATAGAACTTTTTTGATCATAAACCCCTAACAGTTTTAAAAAAACTGAGCACAGTCTCTTTCTATATACATATACATACATATTATATATATATATATATATATATATATATGCTTATTCATGTTATATATGGAAACCATACTAATAATTATATAACTCACATGCAAAAAGAAATTTTTTAAAGGATGAGACACAGGTAAAATAATGTTTGATATGAGAGTCAACAGGGAGCCAGCAGAGTTTACAGTTTAAGAGCAGGGATATGGTCAGACCTGAACTTTAGGAAAATAATTCAGCAGTTCTGTGGAGGACAGATTGAAGAGGTTGGAGACTACAGGTAGAAATGCCAATTAGAAGGCTATTATAACATTTTAGGTGAGAAGTAATAAGGAACTGAACTAGGCTTCAATGGCTATGAATAAAGAAAAGGGGATTTAAAAAAGTTTTCTTATGGCAAGAGAAACAACTAGATTTGGCCACTGTGGGGTGAAGGAAAATACTGAGCAAAGAGGTAATACTAATACTATAAAGCTGAGTAACTAGAAAAATGATGATGTCCTCAATAAAAAAAAAAAGTTCAGAAGAAAGTTGGGTTAGAGTGGAATTAGTGAGTGTTTTGTGCATATTGAGCTTGAGATGCCTATAGGACATAAAGTTCAAAATATCCAGTGATGCAAAATTGGAGTTCAATTGATAGATTAGGGCTAGCTATATAGATGTGGTCAGTATCTACATAAAGATAAACCTATGTGAGTTGATGGTCATCAAATGAAAGTATATATATAGAGAGAGAAGAAAAAAGGCCCTAGACAGAGCCCTGAGATAATATGAATAATTATCCAGCAAAAGAGACTCAGTAGGTCAGAAAGGTAGGAGAACCAAATGACAATCCAGAGTGGTCAGCAGAATCTTATGCTGCAAGGAAGTCAAGAAGTATGAGGCTTAAGAAAAGGTCCTCAATTGAAATCATTGCTAATTTTGAAGAAAACAGTTTCAATTGAGCGAGGAATAGAGAATAAGGTAGAAGATGAAAACATGGAAGACTAGAAGGATGGTGGTGCCTTCAATGGAAACAGGAAAGTTCAGAATAGACGCACATTTGGAAAGAATAATAACGTAATCACAATCCATTCATATCTGGGCTTCTCATTCTTCCTCATCAAAAATGGAAAACATGTGTATGGGGGGAGTGGGTGGATTGGTAGAGTTCCAACCCCATTACACGATAATGGTGGAGAGTGACAGGGCACAGAAATGTTGGGGGGGAGAGGAGCACCAGAGAAAAGGGAAGAGATTTTGCCTGCACAGCTACTGCAGGTGCCTAAGTTTGGTTTAGGTTATAACCTTCCTGAAGATCTCAGGGCAGTCATGGAAGAGGGCAGCTGTGGGAGGAGTTTTAAAATGAGTGGGGATAGTTATGTCAGAGATTAGCCCATGTTTGACTATAGGAACACAGAAGTGACCCATCTTCCCCTCCTCTAATTGATTTATTACATGTCCCTTGAGGTTATTCTACACCCCTCCGGGGCGGGGGGGAAGACTGGTCTCCACTTAGAGGGCCGCTGATCTTTGTAACTAAAAGGGCAAGATTTATTTCAAAGTGTGAAATACAACTATTTTTAGCAATGAAAATATCACACTATAGAAAGAAATCCTTAATTATTTTTCTATCTTAGCAACAAACATTGGTCCACTTTAGAATCTTGGAAGATATTACAAAAAGACATTACCATCCTTAACTCAAAACAAGGTTTCATCAACAGTTTTTGAAATGAGTTAAACAAAAATCTAAAAATGAAAAATGACTCTTGATGAAATATGCAAACAGTAGACTGGATACAGAGTTCTTAACTAACCACAGATTTTCATTTGAATAAATTTTCCCCATAAAGTTAAAATGTAGAAGTCATAATGTTGGATAAGAAATTTTAATTTAGAGGAACCAACTTAGAAATATTGACATTTAAATGTAATTAGTAATCATTCTTTTCACTCTAAGTAAATTTATGACAAAGGTCTTTATGTAAAAGTTCTATTTCAAAGTAGAGTTAAAATACAAAAGATCATATTTTGCCTCATAGTTTTCATAAACTTTAAACTATTTACTTCAAGTTTTAATAACTGAGGGGAAAAATAATCAGAAAATTTATGGACATACATGTACTATACATACACATGTGAATTAGTTGCTAGGATAGGTCCCTATTTTTAAAAATGAGTATTTATACATATACGTGTGAATTATGAGTTATAAATACATATATGCACATGCACGTGTATATATGTGAATGCGTGTATGTATACATAATGCACATGTATATGCATATGTAATAAACATATGTGTGTATATATATAATTTTTTTCAAGTAGGAACCTATTCTAGTTATTTAATTAGTTTTAAAATTCAAATATGCTGTGTTCATGGAAAAATCACAAACTACTTTGAAATCTGTGAATGAGGCAGTTATATGAAGATCTTAATATCTCACAAGTGATCAAAGATTTCAATCTCTATTTCTGAAATCGATTTTTTAAAATCAATCTTTAAAAAAGTAAAACTGCACAAAAGAAAACAGAACCCTTTTTCTGGCCTTGATCTGATTTTCCTTCATATTCCTAATTGCTTCCTACAGTCCCTGAAGGATAGAATAGTCAAATTCTCACAGGAGAATGGGAACATCAAATTCTATGGTACCGTATTTAGGAATCCTCCCACAGCATTCGTTCTTATCTTATTATAGGTAGGTGAATGTTGTACATTTATTGCCATAAAGTAAAGAAGTGTGGTTCCCTGATCATTTTGAAGAGCTTATCTAGAAGTGTACTTTTGTTTGAGCTCCGTATGGCCATCTCTTCCCATAAAGGATGTGAACATGACCTTTAGTAGCTTAAGAGTACTTCAAATAACTTCTGATAAAGTATCAGTGTCAGGCTTGTCCTCCAGATTTGTGACTGATTTGTAGCCACGTCTTGGTACCTCCTAGAAAACAGGTTTCAATGACTGGTCTACCTAGAATAGGAGAGAGAGAAGTCCCCATACTGCCCTGAGAATTACGATGACCAAGGGAGCTAAATGTATTTGCCCAGGGCAGACTGACAGGAGAGTTCCTGCTTTTTTCCCTTTTTAAGTACATTAGAGACCTGAGAATAGATTTTGACAGCACAAAAGATGATAGCTTTTAGGGCAATAGTAGAGAATCCTGGAGCACACGAGAGTTTAAAGTATTCATTCACATAACCAGAAAGAGGAGTTCATGGACAATTTCCTTCCTGAATCCTTGTCTCCTAGTTTGGTGGGAGAGCTGGTGGGTACATGGATTTCCATACATGGCTTAATGATAAAATCTGCCAAAGTGAATTTCATTCTCTCCAGAACAGAAGATGATTTGGTGGGCAGCTTCTATCTTGGGAGATGAGTGTTTTGCTAGTAATCCCAAATTTGACAGTTCAAAGATCAGGGAAATTTTCTAAGGAGTGTGACTCCAACATGGCCCTTACTGCAAACACAGGACTTAGTATGGATGAGTAAAAAAGCTTGGGCTTTTGCACAATTTCCATGAGAAGAGGCCCACTGGGAAGGGTGTTGCCTGTTTAGTAGTCCCAAATTATTTTTTCCTTTCTGGGGGAGTCTAAATCAAGAATGATGCTAAATTTGGAAGAAGAAAGAAAAGTAGAAAAGTAGGACCCACTGGACAGGGAAGAGCATTTTGTTAATTTTTAGGGGCTATCTACAGTGAGTCACTTTAGGGTTTTCTATATTTGTTTATGAGTTTCTATGAGTCCTCTGCCTTTAATGTAGAAATGCAAAACTGTTATCTACTATGCATTTGTTACCTTCAGTGCTTATATGGCAGGTGAGGACCATGATACAGCCAATATGATGAAGACAAGAGCTGTAGGAGGAGGTTTTCCAGTACAATGAACGGAAATATAATGATCTTAAAAGACATAGACTGATATATTAAATCAGATCTGTAGAAGCCAGAATTTGGAGGATCTGGAGCCATGTGTTTGTTATTGTTGTGATGATGAAAGTTATTAACTTATTTTATGCTACCACAGAAAATTACTCAAATGTTATTTTATTACTCCTAATCCCCATTGGTCTTCTAAGGAGTAACCAGATAACGGCACATAGAAAGGCTAATGACCAAGTAAAAGAGAATTTCAACAAAACCCACATGCCTTGACTCTTAAGTTCCACTTCCCATAAAAGAAGATATTTTCTTTGCGTTTGTAAACCTAGTATAATGTAAACTAATAACTTCAACACACAGTTTAAATCCTGAATAAATACAAGTGTCTAGAAAAAGACAGTCTTCAAGCAACATTGTAAAAAAGCAGCATATATTTGCTGTCACCTGGTTTATTCTTATCATACTCTGTAGGGCTATGAGTAGTTCCCATATAAGGGCTGAAAGGCTGGCTACTAAAAAGGTTATCACACTGCAGACTGTGGCAAAGCTTCTCCAGAAAACGAAGGACAAATGATGCACTGTTCACAGAAGGAAGATTGGTGGCATGTTTTTCCCCATCAAAGGATGCTGTAGAAGAAAAAGGGAGGAAAAAAAAAATCAAAACCATCCTTATGCAAAGACATAAAACTAAACACTTCCCAAAAGGCTATAAAATTTAACTTACTCTTATTTTTTAAAATTTTGTTGTTTTCATGGCTTCAGAAAAATATTAATTTTTGTTTGCTCTACAAATACTTTAAAGTGATAGGAATAATATATGCTTCTACAAATGCAGTGCATCCCTTCCAAATGTGAGATGATATCATAAATTTCTGATTAATAGATTATCCAAATTGCAGATTAGTCATACACCCTACCAGCTGCTGCCCTATACCCAATCGGGTTGGTGCTATCGCCCTCTTCTACTCCACAGAGAAGGTTTCTATGAGAATAAAGATCATGCTTTCAGTCTAATTTAGCTGAGCAGAAACATTGCGGAGAAGCCCTGTTGAGTCCCTTTCCTCTCTGGTCAAGTTCCTCCTTGTCTTTCAACTATTAATGCTGGTAAAGAGAGCAAAAAAAGTAAGCATTAGTCAAAGCAGATTCCTATTTTTCCAGCTGGGTTAAGGCTTCATCATCATTGTTACAGCTAAGTTTAGGCACCTTAGGGAATAGAGCTGTGGCCTTTATCCAGCTGGGCAGATTATCAAATTACTTCAAATGGCACTGCACAGTGTGCCAAAAACCCCCTTTCATTAGGGGTGAAAATGAAAAGTTCAGTATGATTCAAAAATGAGAGTTAACTTTCACCATAATTTAACACTTAACAGAGAGATCAGATTTTTTTTAAAATAATGACAATTTAAAAACGACCTTTTTTTTTTACATTGTGTCTTTTCTACTTGCCTTCAGAATATTACTTTTCAGCACAGTGCTCTAAAAAGACAGTCTTTTCTACCTTTGTCACATAAGGTTACGGAACAACCATTATGTTTTCTTTGAAAAATACAGTGGCTAAGAAAGAAAACTTATAACATCAACATAAAGTTTTATATCACTGCCTTACTACAGTGCTTGTTTTTAGTCATGTCTGACTCCTTGTGACTCCTTTTGGGGTTTTCTTGGCAAAGATACTAGAGTAGTTTGCCCTATCCTTCTTCAGCTCATTTTACAGATGAGGAAACTGACGTAAACAGGGTTAAATGACTTGCCCAGGGTCACACAGTTAGAAAGTGTCTGAAAATGGAATTGAACCAGCTGCCCCCCTTATTATTTTTCTAAACTAACTATCACTAGAAGAGAAAGAAAAACCATTTAAGAAAAAGAGAAAAATAAGAATGGCTAGGATCCCTTAAAAATAATGTTCATTTACATTAAGCTTCTCACTACCAGATAAGACCTTAGGCTAAGTGAAAATACAGAAAAGGAGAAAACACTTGACAAATTTTCATACTAATGAGAAAACTTAAATATATGTTTTTATAATTATTACACCAAAGAAGGTAATTTGAATTGCAAAAATAATGACAGCTATACAAAATTACCATTTAAAACACAGCAAATTTATTTTTTAAAAGCTGAACCAGATTAGAAATATTTGAAATGATGGAGGAAAAAATTCTACTTTAGCTCTTTTCCTGCTGTGTCCAGAGGCAGAACAGGCACCATAAACTGAACTGGTGAGGGGGGGAAGGGCTACCTTTTCCTGCTTTCTCATACCCTGTGACCCTAAGAAACAGACCTGGGGTGTTTGTTTTAGTTGTCCTTTTCAGGTTGTTTGGTTTTGGTTTTTTTTTGAGGGGGGAAGATAGAGGAATCCCCACTGAATAATAATTCAGCTATTGCAACCCTGAAGCCACTATTCCAGGCTGGGTGGTGCCATTGCCAACCCAGCAGGAAAGGGAGAAACCAGGGTGCCTAGGACTCAAGGCCAAGGGGAGTTTTGAGCTTCAAACTTGGGACTATTCTATAAAGAAACTAAACTAAGTTATAACCCCTTCCCCTCCCCAGAATATAATGTGATACAGTAAGGAGCTGTGTCCCAGGTTTTGAGAAATATCTTGGTTTATTTCTTATTATACCTTTAAATACACATTCCTTTGCAAAAAACTAGTCCTGTTAAGTGGGTAAATGCAACTGAGGTACAGGGGAAACCCCTACAAATTGAGGGGAATACTACTGGTGGGGGTTTAAGCCAATGGCAAAGAGCCTGAACACCCAATTCCCTTAAGAGTTCCAGAGAAGGTGGTGGAGAGGAGAATAAAATACAGCACATCTGGCCTTCAGGCAGTGGGGGGCAAGATGATCCCTCATACATGCAAAGTCTTGACTAGGATAAAATAGGGCTCCTCCCCTTTGCAGAGACCCTGAAAAGATTCTCCGCCTAGGATTTTTAATTTTAGGTACCTTATACTTTGAAATCCTAGAGAAATTGGGAAGAAATATATTTTAAGCAGTAAATATAGAGTTGAATTTTTCTTCCAATATCTGTTCTCTCACAAGTCAGTTCCATTCATCTAATTTTGCAAACTTTTTATTTGTTGATTCTTGGCTATCTAAAGGGGGCTGGAAAAGAGAAGGGAATAGCCGGGCACTACGCTAAGCACTTTCGAAATATTATCTCACTGATTCTTCACTACAACCCTCAGAGGTAGAGTGCTGTTATTATCTCCATTTTACACTTGAAGAAACTGAGACAAATAAAAGTTGAGTGACTTACAGAGGGTGTCACAGCTAGTAAATGTCTGAGGCCAAATTTGAAATCAAGTCTTATAGACTCTGGGTCCAATGTCCTATCTACTATGCCACCTTGACATTTCTTGTATTATTGAATACACATATTATGAATATTAAGCTTAATATGAGGAATCTAGGGCTTACATAAGTAGAATTCAACTGCCTAGTAAATAAACATGTGTATGTACGTGTATATATACACATATACACATATATGAGCCTACTGAATAAATGTGCATATGTATACACACACACACACACACACACACACACGTATTTAAAAAGATCTAGACTTCTATGATACCAAATGCCCTACAACTTTCTAGGATTAGAATGGCTGTGCTTAAATCCCACAAGTTGTTGACATTATTTGCTCCTTCTCTACCTGAGTCTACTTGCCTTATTGTCTCGTTGAGTGAGTTTGCAATTCCATTTACCTTTGCAGAGACAAGGATGCATAGGGGGATTTTGGGTGCTTCTTGGAATAAGGACCTAGAAAAAATTTAGCTGGGTCTCAATGGAGATTTCCCATGAGAGAGGTGGACCCCAAGAGAACATCGGTGTGCCCTGTGTAGAATGGGACACTTTTTGTCTAGACTCCAGATGGACAGCCTCATGTCCTGAGGCAATCATGGAAGAATTTCCACCCAGGACAGTTTTCTCAGTGGAGAGAAGGGTGATGTCTAGTTGATTCCAGGTCCCAAAACCGAGTAGAGAGAGTTTCATATAGTTTGGAAAACTCAGTGTGGATCAGGTTTCCTTCTATAACAGGGAGTCAGTTTTCTTTGTCTTTGCTCTTTAACTTTTGGGTTGAGAAAGGCCTTATAGGGCTACGGCTAAATAAATGTAGATATTTGGTAAACTTTGTGATGTTTCTTGTTTTGTTGAATCTGCAAAACTTTTATTTGGGGATAAACTGTGACTTTCATCTATACATGTGGGATTGGGATTGTATGTGAGTGTGCAACATTGGCTGTTTTAAGAATTTATTCTGTGACACAAAGGACACAAGTGAAAAGGCACTGCTTATGCTTCGCCAGAAAACTAATTTGAATTAGGGACAAAGACTGTATTCAAGATGCAACCCTGCCTATTTCATGTCCCCTGCCATTAGGAGGGATAGCAAACATTTCAAATGGTGGGAAACGTATAACAGGATGTTGAAACATGCCCAGATCACTTAAAGGCAAGAGCCTAGCTCCACGAAGAAGATAAGTCTCCATCTCCCTCCTGCATGGATAGGAATAGCCTGATTGGCTGCACAGGTGGAATAGATGGCATCTTTTAAAACTGTCAGGCTGGGATGTTTAATCTCTTTCCACTGTACACCTCTGTATCCAGAGAGGGTAAAGGTCCACAGCATGGGCAGCATGAACTGAACCAATGAGGAGGAAAGGGCTTACCTTTCCCTGCTCTTTCTTGCACAGTCATCCTGAGAAACAGATTTTGGGGTGTCTGTCTTGGGCTGTTTCGTTTGTCCTTTACAGTTCTAGATTGGGGGGGGGGGGGTGTCATGCTATGGTGACCTCGGAGTCAATACTCCAGGCTGGATATTTTAGCTGCCTTGCAAGGAAGCTCCGAGAAGCTAGGGTGCCTGAAACTCAACCCCAAGGTGGGCTTTAGACTTGAAACTGTCTTATAAAGGAACTGAGCTAAGCTATGAACTTAATTCCCTCCCCAACTTCCAGAGTATGAGGTGGTACAAAGTTGAGATTATGCCCCCAGGTATTGAGAGATGGGAGTATGTTTGTATGTGTATTCTTTTGGGGGGGGGGGGGGTTTGGCGGCTTTTTTTTTTTTGGTGAGGCAATCAGGGTTAAGTGACTTGCCCAGGGTCACACAGCTAGTAAGTGTCAAGTATCTGAGGCTGGATTTGAACTCAGGTCCTCCTGACACCAAGGCTGGAGTTCTATCCACTTACACTACCTAGCTGCCCCATATGTGTATTCTTGCTATACTTAAGATGTAAATTTTTTTTTTTTTTGTAAAAGCTTAAAAAAATTTTTTTTTTATTTTGAGCTTACACTAGGACACTGACAAAGATATTTAAGATTTTATAGCAAAACCTAAGTTGTTTAACTCAAGGTGAAAGTAACGTCAGGTTTTAAATAAAGAAACCAAGTAAATTACCCAGAATATGAATGGACTAAGTGGAAAGCATTTTACTAAATATAAAGACAAAGTGATAGGATTTTACAGTCCAGGAGGATGACCTGGCTCATGGGTAAGTCTATTTTCTATAAAAAATACTACAGCTCCCTAAATTTTGTTTACACTGAGGTCCAACACTAAAAAAGAAAAGCTTATGTCCATTTCTTCATTTTAAAGTATAATTCAGATACTGACAGTATTTGTAAATACTAGTTAAAAGACTATAAAAACTAAATGTCTGTAAGAGCATAAAGACTTAGCATTACCAGTTATCATTTCTCCTCCATGATGTCCTGATTTAAGGAATCCAAAAACCATTTTAACTTGGTGGGCACAATCTACACAAGCCTGAACAGCCTGACGGAGTACCACATTAACAGGCCCTGGTCCAAAGTGATCAGGAAGGAGTTGTACTTTTTTCTTATCCAGGTGAGGTCCAGAGTTTCCATGTTTATTCACATAGACACAAACTGAAAAATATATACATATGCAGATATTTGATAATGATTTCTAATATCATAAATTCAACTATTCTTAACTTTAGAGCCAACTCTTATCAAATATCAAATATTTCCATCATCACATTGATGCTATTAGGATATATAAAAATAATTTTATATATATATATGATGTTCATTATACTATTCAAGTCTAAGAAAAATCACAGAACTATTAATGCACATAGATAATAATGAATCATAATTCTGCTGAAATAATTTGATTTGACAAAGAGGATTCATACTGTAGAATTTTTTTTCTTATATTTGCCAAAATGTCATGTGAATGGGCATAGGCATACTCATGTAACAGGGACCAACTAATGCAGTTCTGAAATAATGCCATTTATTTATTATGACAAAATTATCTGTATTAACAATCTGGAGGCAGCTGTCTCCCCTCCCTGTACCTGAGGAATTTCCCTATGTTCTGGTTCTCAAAGTGCAGTGAGTACAGGCTACTAAAAGATGGCAGCCAGCTGGTTTTAATGAAAGAGAAAAGAAGGGAATTTCCTGTCTCTCTCCTTCCCTCTCCAACATCATTCCTAATGGCCTTTTCTATTCATCACATTTGTGCAGAACAAATTTGTGATGCTGGATGGGATATACCTATATTGTATTTATGCATTTTAAGCAGGTATCAATATAAATTCTTGATTTTATTTTTTCAAGAAGTCAATTAAATAGGGAAAATGTTGTGTGGAAAGTTAGCAGATTGCTTCCCTGGGACAAGACTCAGCCTCCCCACTTCTATAAAGTGCTTTGTTCCTCCTTACCCACTACACACACACACACACACACACACACACACACACACACTCTCACTCTCTCTCTCTCTCTCTCTCCCTGCCTCTTAATAGTCACCCAGGACCTTCTCTGGTGCTAGCCCACATCAAGAAAAAAAATCTTCCAACATCTTGCACTGCTCTACATCCAACCCTTGAGCCTTCTCAAGCTGCCATGTCTTGCATTTCTATTCTTGCTCCTGTCTGCTATAAATATGAACTCCTGGGACTTCTCAGGACATATCAACAACCACTTGCCATAAAGCTGAACCTTTTCTTTCAGTAGATCTCTTCTCCAATAATTGATACTCTGTGAGTTTAACTCCTAGATAATTAGGATATTCCTATTCCTTATTCTCTCTATCCCAGTTATTCTGAACTTGATACGTGTGTATACACACACACACACACACTTATGTTCCCTCAAATACTCTAATTTCTCAATTCCTCAGTCTACTCAATTTATATAACTCATTCTGGTAGTCAACTGCAGTTGCACATAGAGATGGTCACAGACTCAATCTTGATCCACAAGTGTTCAATGTTCACGAACTCTCAAATTCCTTTATCTGATCATACTCTTTTATCATTTCATTTTCCCCCATGTCTTATGAGCCCTAAGCCTATCCTCTGTCCTCACTCTGCCCTATATTCATTCCAACCCTTGCTTCTTTCCCAGGCCATTTACATCTGAACTGGCTACATGTCTCTCTTTTCCTTATCTTGACCTCATGGCGAACAAACTCCATTTTCCACTATCCTCTACTCTCAAATCTTCTGCCCATTTGACCATTATGTCTTACCAAACTCTAACTTTGGATTACTTCTACAACTTGCTTCCCTTACTCCTATTAAAATGTTTGAACTGCAGTGGAAGAAATCATGAAACCATGCTGACTGGGTTCAATACAGATGTATGTTAACTAATCTCACTGGGCCCTCAATGCATCAAGGCAATCTTTATATTCCTCCCTAATCAGTTCACTATCTCACTTTCTACTGTGGCTGGTCCAAAACTTCTCTTCTTCTCTCCTATGCTACATATCCTTCTCCTTCCATCTGCTGAGGACCTTGCCTCATTCTTCACTTCAAAAATTGAGGCTATTTGCCTAGAGCATCCTTGTCTCCTCTTCTACTCATCTCAGTTCATTCAAACATTATCTCATACTATTTTGTCCAGTTTTAGTCTCAGTTAATGAGGTGGATCTTCAGCTTGCCAGAGCCAAACACTCTAAATGTACTCTGGAACCTATTCCTTCTCATCTTCTCTAGCACATTTCCCCCATTATCATACTCATTTTCTCTTATTTTCAGTCTCTCTCTCCCTACTGTTAGTTATAAACATGCCCATATCTCCCCTTATCCTTAAAAAAAAAAAAATCTAACAAACAAACAAAAAAAAAAACCAACCCTATCAAACATCTATTCTAGCTACTGTCCAGTATATCTCCCGCCCCTTCTCAGGGCATGAGATATGAGAAAGCTTTTAGTGTCTAATATGTACAAGTTACCGTGCTAAGCACTAAGAATACAATGGTAAAAGATAGTCTTTCCAGGAGCCCACAACCCAATGGAGGAGACAACACACAAGCAAATATGGGCAAACAAGATATATACAAGATAAATCAGGGATAATAAACAGAAGGAAGGCAATAGCATTAATAGGACAGAAAGGCTTGTTGCAGAAGGTAGCTTTCTAGCTGAGACCTAAAGGAGCCCAGGAAGGACAAGAGGCAGAGTTGAAAGAAAGTTGGAGTTGGAAGACAGCATGGGGGCCAGTCAGTAAAAATGCTCAAAAGTGTCTTGTCTAAAAAATAGAAAGAATACCAGTGTCACTGTATGGCAGAGTTTATGGCAGAAAGGGACAGGATTTAGAAGTAATAAAAATGGAAAGGCAGGAAGGGATCAGATTATGATAAGCTTTAAAAACCAAAGAGAATTTTATATTTGATCTTGGAGGCAACAGAGAACCCCTGGAGGGTGACATTGGCAAACCTGTCCTTTAGGAAGATCACCTTGACATCTGAATGGAGGATGGACTGGAGTGAAAAGAGACTTAAAGCAGGCCAATCAACTAGCAGACTACTGCAACAGACCAGGTATGAGGTTATGTGAGTCTACATCAGGGTACTGGTAAGGTCACAGGAGAGAAGGGGGAATACTGGATATGGAGGGTGAAAGTGACAACCTGAGGATGATACCTAGGCTGCAAGTCTAAACGATTATGAGGATGGTGATACCTTACTCAGTAATAGGGAAGTCAGAAAGAGGGAAGAGTTGGAGGCCAGAAGGGGGAGAAAATTATTTAGTTTTGGACATGTTGACATCCAGTTTGACCAACGACCAACAGACAGAGATACAAATTTAAAAATCAGAAAAGATTAGGATTAGACAAATAAATCTGGGACATGTCTGCATAGAGATGATAGCTGAAATCATGGGAGCTAAAAAGGTCACCAAATGAAAGAGCAGAGAGTGAAAAGAGAAGATGGTAAGATCATTTTGGCTGAACCAAAGAGTGTAGCTGGGGAGGAGTAATATCCAAGACTGGAAAGAAAAGTTGGTAGCATATTTTGTAGGGTTTTAAAAGCTAAACAAAAGAGTTTATATTTAAAAGGCAACAGGAGGCTACAGTAGTTGACTGAGTAGGAAAATAACAATCAGATTTCTGCTTAAGTAAAATTACTTAGGGAACAGTGTATAGGATAGATAGGAGTATACAGAGACTTGAGGAAGGGAGACCAATCAGGCTGTTGCAACAATCTAAGCAAGAAGTAATGAGGGCCTAAGCTAAGGGTAACTACATGAGTAGAGAGAAAAGGTCAGATGGGAAAATTTTGTGAAGGTAAATATAGCTAAATTACACAAATGGATATGTGGGGTGAGAAAGAGTAAGGAAACAAGGATAATTCTGAGATTATGAAGCTGGTAGAATAGAAGGATGGTAGTGCCTTTGACAGAAATATGGATGTTTAGAAGAAAGGAAGAAGAAAACAATGCATGGCATGACTTTCCTCTATGAGTTTTGTAATTTCAAACTTCCAGTATTACAGTCACTACCTCAATCTGCATCTAAAAGAAATAGGAAATCAGAGGGCCAAGACTTATTCTCCACAACAATTCTTCTTATAGGCCCTAAAATTGCTCTTCTTTGATATATTATCTAATTTGGGATTTTCTTGCTACTCAGCTCCCACAAAGCTATTCCCCAAAAGCCTTGGCGTTTAAATAAAACTAAATAAGGATTGAGAAATACAAAGAGAACATGCAGTTATTTCTTCCATGCCAGAACTGCCAAGAGACTAGTATGATTCCAACTAGAAAAAATGGCCTTAGAGGTCCCTAATACTCTGTCCAGAGATTCTTGAGAGGGCCCTAAAGATCCAACACTTTGAGCTTCAAAGATCTGGTGAGTGCCAAATGTCAGGAAGTACAGAGCAATGTAAGAACTTAGCAAAATCAAGCAGGGCCAATCACTCCACCCAAAAGTGAAGTCTGGGATGGAGCCTGGCCCTGGCACAAAAACCAATTCATAACTAAAGCTAAAGAAATGATAAAATCAAAGGAAACATTACATACTATCAAAAGTTATCACAAATCTAACTCCATAGCAACTACAAGTAAAAACTCAAAAGGAAAAAACAGATATTTCAAAATATGAATACCAACAAGAAATGAAATGAGACACGAAAAAATAAAATGAAAGCTCTTGAGAAAAGAGCTGGAAGGAGACTATGTAACTGAGAAGATCAAGTAATAAACTTTGCCAAAGAAATGGAATCCTCAAAAACCTGAATAGACCAGAAATAAATTACTTCAGGAGTCAAAGAGAAATACTGAAACAAAATCAAAAGAGAGTAACAGACTGGGAATGCAAATTCACAGAAATGAAAGACAATCTAGAAGAAGAGAAGAAAAAAACAGTAATATTAAAAGAAAATATGCTCACTATGCAAGCAAAACATAAAGACCTCAAAGACAGGAGGTGTAGAGACTCCCAGAAAAATATTACAGGAGAAAAAAACCTTAACACAATGAGGAAATAATAGAAGAGAAATGCTCAGATCTCCTGAACGTAGAAATTGAAAGAATTCTTAGAGTGCCTCCAGAAAAAAATGCTGCAAACTCTAAGACACATAGTAGTGAAATTTAATGATACAATTTAGAAATGATAAGTTCTGCAAACCATCAAGAAACAGACCTTCAAATATAAAGGAAAGGCCATTCTAAAAAATGCAAGAAATGCAGAAAAAGGATGAAGAAATGGAATAATGTGTTCTGAAAATCGTTAGAGCTCAGATGTAGCTCAAGGTGATCTATCCTGTAAATCTAAGCTGAACAAATTGGACAAATGATGGACATTCAATAACAAAAGAGTTTGAAACATTTTTAGAAAAAAAGCTAGAAATGAAGAATTTATTTATAATGTGAACACCCCAAACAACAGAAATGTATAGGAAGAGTGAATGAATGCAACAGTTAACTGTTGCAACAGACAGCAATAGTTAACAATGGAAAGATCAGTGGAAGACTTCTTTCTAGAAGCACACAAGGAGAAAGAAGTAAAGGTAGAAATCTAGGAGAGGCAATAGTGAAGGGGTGTGGAGCGAAATTACAGGCAGAAGCTGGCAACACTCAGACTACAGGTGAATGCTCCTTTCATAGAAACTGACTGTGTTGCAACATGGGAAGGTTCATGAAAGGAGGGAAGGGAAGCAGGGGAATACAGAGGAGTGGGTGATGCGCCAAGATCAAATCATGACTCTCCATGAGGGGTCTCATTGGTACAGAAAAACCTACAGGACAGTGAGTGAGAAGTTAGAGGGAAAGATTAAAAAGGGGAGGAAAGGAAAGAGGTGGGATGGAGTTATGGATGAAAAGAGATGAGGACTTTACCGTGGATAAGGTCTGGGCCTGAAAAATCTACTTGAGAGGGTTAAGGAGTAGGAGTGGTGGAACTCCTGGAGGCAACTGGCGCCTAAGAGGAGTGGGAGGGCATGGATCCAGGGAAGAGATTTCCCAGCAAATGTAGGGAAAAAGGTCAATAATATGGATGGGGGGGGTGGAGGAGAAGTTAGCCCACCAAGCATAGGTAGTGAATTCTCTTGACACCTGCAATAATTCGCATTGTTCTGAGAGTGAGACACAATAAAGAAGAAAAGAGGAGTAAGCCCTATAAGGTAGTGGCAGAAAAGTGCCTAAAGGGTAGAACCTGGAAGTGCTTTGACTCTATCAAGAACACAGAGAAAAGTAAGAGACCAGGTGATTAAAGGAGTCATGAACCAGAAAAAAAGGGTTTTAGAGTATTATTACTTTACCTTTTTTAAAGTACTTTAGTCTTTTTTTAAGGTGGTCCTGTTCCCACTGGCTCTCTTCCCATCACTCCTGCCCCCTTCTTCTTTATTATTTACCAATCCTTTAGGGTTTGTTTATGCATTCTTCTTTTCTGCTTTTATCTGGTTAAGTGTTTCTATCCCTTCTTTTCCCCTCCCAGTCAGGTAGATTTCTCCTTTTTCTCTTCCCTTTTAGCTAGTCCTGATCATTAGTTTGGGAAATTTAAAAAACCTCTTTGAGCCGTAGCTTCCTCATCTGTAAAATGAAGGGAGAGTACTAGATGGTACCTAAGGACCTTTCCAGCTCTAAATCTCTGATTGCATAATCCTATGGTTCTTCTGGGAAGCCTCCTTTCAGGCTGATACATTGCAATATACTCTCCCAATTTTATTCCTCAACATGAACGATAAATTTTTTATGTTTAGAAAATGGATTTCCAATTAGGGTTTCAAGTTAAGTGAATATGAAAAATGTTAAGACAAACGACTTTGGATCTATTTTGAAACTACATATTTCCCTTCACTTCAGAGATATTAAGAGAAAATTAACATTTAAAATAAAACAGTGTTCAAGATAAGCAATTCTATACACATTTTTTTTTTACCTGTGGATATAACTGCAGCAGTTGTCCCAGGAATACTAATTCCATCTTTAAGAATAACTGGATTGCTATTGTTTAAGTTGGGCAAATTGATATGAGTTGTGGATACAGGAGAACATGGCACTGCATGAATTTTTTTCTGTTAAAAGAAAAAACAAATCACATAACACACTGCTTTGGGGGAAAAATAATAATTTCTCTAAAATTTAACACCAAAATAATCCTTTCCATCTTCAGCATATAAACTCTAATTTGTCTTTATCTTTATTATCACTTACGCTCATACACCTCCCCAAGAATTTTTCAATGTTCAGAAGCAGAAGAGTAGCTACTTAGAAGCTCCCCCTTGAGCAATCCTTTGAAATGTTTCATAGAAAGACTCCTTTATAGGCAGTTACAGGAAGCATAAAAGACTTAAATGTTAGATTCAAATGTCTCTACATGCAATTTAGGTTTCTGTTATTGGTTTTCTTTTTGTGTTCTGAAATAAATCCTGATATTTAAAAAAGGGTATCAGGCCTTGCTTTTCTGATCTTTTGTTACAAAACTTAAAATTCTTGAACCCTGAATTATGGCCAGAGTCAATTCTGGGTAAGGAAATGAAAATTAAAATTCAATTAGCCTTCTGCTCCAAGATAAGATTTTGACAATAATAAACCACACACATAAAAGTTTTAGAAAAAAGCAAATAAATAATAAGGAGCACAGTATCTCAGCACTGAAAAGGACTTCAGGATATCTAGACCAACCTGTACAAGAACAAGAATCTGTAAACATATACCGATGTTTTAGGCCTTTGCTTAAAGACATCCAGTGAAGGGAAATCCATTCCACTTATGGAACTCTCTAAATTCTTAAGACTTTTTCCTTACATCAAACCAAAATCTAACTTTCTACACCTATTACCACTAGTTCTGTCCCATGGAACCACTCAGAATCAGTTAAATCACCACTTCTCTCCTCTTTTTAAACAGAAATAAGTGCTATATTTTGTCAGTGGATATTTTACTGGTAGAATTATATGACATTTTAAAAATATTATTTTGGATATTTTCCAATTGTTGAAAAAGGCTTTAATTTCAAGCAAAAATGCAGCCTGATCAGAGGTGAATTTTTAAAAATTTGTTTAATCTGTTAATATTTTTGTTAAATATGACTGTGTTAACATTCATTAGTGACAATAATCTATAGTTTTCTTTCAATGTATTATCTTTCCTTTACTCAGGAATCGAGATCATATTTGTCTTTTAGAATGAATGGTTATAAGATGTCTTCCTTCTCCGTTTTTATAAATAATTTGCATAGCTTAAATTATTTTATTTTGAATATTTGATAAAATTGTATCATAAATCCATCTGCAACTGAGTTTTTCTTCCCTGTTAGTACTTTATTTATGAAAGAATTTTAGAACAATTAGATATGACAGATCTCTAGTGATTACTCAATGTAAACAGAAATATAGATACACGCATACACACACATACAGATTATACATATTTGAAAGCTGCACATGGCACCATTATAGGAGTTTATCATATATAAGGGCATAAAAACCTTACAAATATAGAAAACAGAAATATTAAGCATATTTTTTATTGATTCAAATAAAAAATCATGTTAAATAAAAGACCTTTAAACAAAGGAAATTAATTGGATTTGCTGGATACAAATTAACACTAAAGAATTGGCAAGTCAAAGAAGAAGTCATAGAAACAATAGAAAATTTCGATGAAGAAGCAAGTAGACAATATACCAAAACTTCTGGGATGTAACTTGAATAGTTCTTAGGGGAAATTTTATATCTTTCCATACTTTCATTATTGAAAGGTCAGAAAATTGTCCTCACAAATTTAAAAAAAAACGAAAGTGACAGACAAAAAGTTGCAACCACATGAGAAATTCTGAAAATCAAAGCAATTCACAAAAATGAAAACTTATTTAAAATATTAAATTGACAAAAACACTAAGCTTAAAAAAATGAAGCATCTGATTTTAAAAGAAAAAGTGTAAAGCCAACCATCAGCATTTAAAAAAGAATTCACAACAATTGAATATGGAACAAAAGAAACTCTCAGAAACTAATCTTGACAACTGTATCCTAACAAAATTGATAGCTTAAGTGAATTGGAGGATTAATAAAAATGTAAAATGTCTAGATTAAGGGAATAATTTAAGCCCAATATCAGAAAAAGAAACTGACCTAGCCATTAACAAACTCTCAAAGAAAAAATACCTAGAATCAGACAGATTTAGAAGTAAATTCCATTAAATATGCAAAAGAATTATTTCCAATATTACATAAAAAGAAAAAAAATTGTCCTTTTATAGGACAAATCAGAAAAAGAAAATGATAAATCAATACCCTTAACATATACTGACATAAAAATATCAATAAGTATGAACATATTAAAATATTATACCACCCTGATGAGGTTGAATTTATACCAAGAATAGAGGGTTGTGGTTAATATAAGGTAAACTATAAACATAATTGTTCAGTCATTTTCAGTTGTGTCCAGCTCTTTGTGACCTCATTTAGGGTTTTCTTGACAAATACACTAAAGTGGTTTGCCATTTTCTGTCTCTAGCTCATTTTACAGATGAGGAAACTGGGGCAAACAGGGTTAAAGTAACTTGCCCAGGGTCACAATGATAGTAAGTGTCTGAGACCATATTTGAATTCATGAAGATGAAGCTTCCTGATTCCAAGCCAAATGCTCTAGCCACTGTGCTGCCTCCCTTCCTATAAACATAATAGAACATATTTAAAACAAAAATAATGAAAACCATGGTTGTTTCGTTGTTGCCCTTTGTTCTCCAAGAGGATCAGAGTCAAGGCAGTACGTCCAACTGTCACTAATCAGATCAATAAAAGCTCAGAAGACTCTACCACAGGTTGGGCACAAATAGGCCACCTGAACATTTAAAAACCATAGGATTATCTCAAAAGATGTTGAAAAGGCTTTTTAGCAAAATTCAATGTTTTCGTTAAAAACAACAAAAACCATAAGAAGAGCAAAAATCTTTTCCTAATATGGCAAACAATAATGAAATACTAGATGACCAGACTACGATCACCATTATTAGGTAGATGGCACAGTAATTAAAGCATATAAAGCCTGAGTCAGGAATACTTGAGTTCAAATGTGACCTCACGGGGCAGCTAGGTGGCACAGTGGATAGAGCACCGGCCCTGGAGTCAGGAGGACCTGAGTTCAAATCTTGCCTCAGACACATAACACTTACTAGCTGTGTGACCCTGGGTAAGTCACTTAATCCTACTGCCTAGCCAAAAAAAAAGAATCAAATGTGGCCTCAGACACTTACTAGCTATGACTCTGGGCAAGTAACTTAAAACCTTTGTTTGCATCAGCACTACTATCTGTAAAACAGAATGATAATAATAGTACCTACCTCTCAAGATTGCTGTGAAGATTGAATGAGACAATCATAAAATACCTGGCCACATAAACACTATATAAATGTTAGCTGTTATCATCATCATCATCATGTGACTTAATTGTAAACTTGCTAACTATATCAATACACAAAGAGAAGAAATTATGGAAAATAAACACAGGCAAACAAGAAACAAAACAATCACTTCTGCAGATGATATGATAATCTTTCCAGAGAACCTTAAAGCGTCAACTAAAACTTAATAAATTCAGCAGAGTTGCAGGATATAAAACCCACATAATAAAAATTTTTGTATATTTCCAGAAACAAAAAGAATCAGCAGGAAGAGAGAGAGAGAAATCCCATTAAAAATAATTATGAATTTCCAAAATATTGAGGAATCTACCTACCAAGACACAAAGGTACAATGAATATAACTACAAAACACATTTTAAGGGAATAATATGATAAAAATAGTTATCCTACACAAATTAATATACTTATTCAGTGTCATCGCAAATAATGAAAGGATTATACTTTAGAGTCCTAGAAAAAAATAATAACACAATTTATCTTGAGAAATAAAGGCTCAAGAAATTTAAGGAACATAATGAAGAGAACAAGGGAAAAGAAATGCCAAACTTCAAAGTATGCTACAAAACAGTTACCATTAAAACTATTTAATACTAACTTAAAAAACAGACAGGTCAATCAATTGAATGGATGAGTTAATACCATACAGAAGCATATGAACATTGTAGTATCATGTTCAATAAACCTCAAAACCCAACTATACAGGTAAAACTCCACCTTTCAAAAAAAAAACTCAGGAAAAACTAGAACGCAATCTAAAAGATATTAGGTTAAGATCAATATTGCAAGACCATATGCTTAGTAGCAAATAGATACAATACTTAGACATAAAAGTTCACATCACAGATAAATCAGAGGAACAAGGAATAAAATGTCTTTCCCAGCAAGAGGAAGATTTCATGACCAAAAGAAAAAAAGAGAGAGAGAAGATAGTGGAGGATAAAAAGAAAAATTTTCATTACATAAATTTTATTTTTTTTGCACCAAAAAAATCCCAAACAACTAAAATTAGAAAGGAAAGAGTTAAGCAGGAGAAAAATGCTTGCATAAAATTTCTTTGATTAAAGTCTGATATACAAAATATATTAAGTAACTAAAATGTAAGAACCATTATAGCTAAAATCCAAAGCTTTCACATCAAATAAAAATACTACAAGAAGCCAGAAACAGAGAACTCAAACACTGAGAAGCCACTGTAAAAGTCACACACAATTTAAAAGCACTACCATAATGATACACAGAGTTCTGAATATAATATTCCAAAAGACAAAAAGATCTAGGCTTATAGCCAAGTATAACTTATCCAGCAAAACTAAGTATAATCAAACTAGAAGAAAAATAGGGTGGTGGTGGTTGTTGTTGTTGTTTTGGCTAGGCAATGGGGTTAAGTGACTTGCCCAGGGTCACACAGCTAGTAAGTGTTAGGTATCTAAGACAGGATTTCAATTTAGGTCCTCCTGACTCCAGGGCCTGTGCTCTATCCACTGTGCCACCTAGCTGCCCCAAAAAAATGGTTTTTAATGAAATAGAGGACTTCCACGCATTCCACATGAAAAGACCAAAGCTGTGTAAAACCTTTGAAATTCGAACACAGGGGTTAAGAGAAATATACAAAGGTAAACGTGAATAAATAATAGGGGAATCAATAATGATAAACTGTTAGTATTCTAATACGGGGAGATGATACATATGTCCCTTCTGAACCCAGTCATCATCAGGGATCTTAGAGGGAAGCTAATTAGAAAGAAGGCCTGGGAGTCATTCTGTTATACGTAGATGATCATAAAAAGAGAATAAAAAGGGAGGGGAAGAGGAATACATCAACAAAGTGGGGGGGGGGGCTAAAGGTATTTTAGAGAAATTATCTCACATAATCAGACTATGAAAGCAGACATCTATACAAACAAAGAAGAGGGAAGAGAAGGTTGTAGGGAGGGTTGAGCCTTACCCTCATCTGAACTAGTCAAAGGAGGGAAGAATACATACATACACACACAGCTCAGTACAGAAATACATTTCACTCAGCAGGAGAAAAAGGGAAGGGTAGATTAAAGGAGAGATCAGTACTAAGCAAATCAGTAATTAAGGATGTACAAAAACGGTAAATTTTTTGAGGGAGCAAAGAACAGGAATCTGATGAGGTGAATATCAACTGGTGAAATGACTAAACAAGTTAAGGTATATAAATGTGGTAAAATATTACTGTGTTCTAAAAAATGATGGGGGGAAAGGGGGCAGAGCCAAGATGGCAGAGTAAAAGTAGTGAAATTGCTTGAGCTCTCTCCCAATTCCCTCCGAATACCTGTAAAAAATTACTCTAAACAAATTATAAAGTAGTAGAACCCACAAAAAGACAGAATGAAACAAACTTCTAGCAATGGTTGATGGGAAAGGTCTGTTGTGCCAGGCTGGGAAAGGAGTACAGTTCAGTGTGAGCCACACAGGCAAAGACAGAGCAGGCCTCAGGAGACTGAATCACTGACAGCTGTGGCGATTTCCAGACTTCTCAACCCCAAAATGCCAAAGACAACTTAAAAGGTGAGTGGGAAAGGTTTGTTGGACCTGGGTGAGAGAGAAGCATGGTCCAGTCTTGGCCCCAGTGCAGCCCAGGGGAGGCAGCCACAGTGGCAGTGGCTGCTTCTGGAGCTCTAATCCCACGGATGGTGGGAGGATTGAGTGGCTGATCAGAGGGGGATAGCAGGGATCTCTTTGCTGGTGCTGAGGCAGGATTCTCTTACTTTGCCTGTATTTGGATCTGGGTCACAGTCCTGGGTGGTGGTCTTGGGGAGAGGAGGAGCGCTGGCATGGTGGAGCTTGCAGTAGCAGTGGAGAGAGAATCCTCCTCACAGTTCCAGGCAGAAAAGAGTGCTTGTGGTCACTCACAGACCAGAGCACAGGCCAGGAGAGGAGTAAACACCTCCTCTCCTTTGATCATACCACCTTGGAACAACTGAAAATTTATAGGTCCCTAGAAGTATCTCTGAAAATGGCTGCACAAAACCCCTGAAGCTTGGGACAGTACATCCTCCACACTGGAAGCAGAGCCCTACCTTAAGAAAGAGTTAAAAAATCAAGTAATTGGTTGGAAACATGAGCAAACAGAGGAAAAATACTCAGACTACAGAATCTTACTTTGGTGACAAAGAAGATCAAAATATACAACCAGAAGAAGACAACAAAGTCAAAGCTCCTACATCCAAAGCCTCCAATGAATTGGTCCCAGGCCTTGGAAGAGCTCAAAAGGGATTTTGAAAAACAAGTAAGAGAAGTACAGGAAAAATTGGGAAGAGAAATGAGAGTGATACAAGAAAATCATGAAAAACGAGTCAATAGCTTGCTAAAGGAGACCCCCAAAAATACTGAAGGAAATAACACCTTAAAAAATAGACTAATCCAAAATGGCAAAAGAGGTCCAAAAAGCCAATGAGGAAAAGAATGCCTTAAAAAGCAGAACTGACCAAATGGAAAAGGAGGTCCAAAAGCTCACTGAAGAAAATAATTCCTTAAAAATTAGAATGGAGCAAATGGAAGTTAATGAGAAATCAAGAAACTATAAAACAAAACCAAAAGAAAGAAAAAAATAGAAGACAATGTGAAAGATCTCATTGAAAAAAAAACTGACCTGGAAAATAGATCCAAGAGAGGTAATTTAAAAATTACTGGACTTGACCAAATCTATTTTTGCTGCTGCTTTGTCTGAGATTATGAATTTTTTAGTTTAGCTGAAATATAACAGGTATTGCTCCACTGTCTTATTTTAAGTCTCTGGGAATATTTATGCTTCAAGTAAACAACATACTGTTAGATTCTTTCTAATCCATGTTGCTATCAACTTCCATTCTAAACATGAGCTCATGTCATTCCCATTTGCAATCATTGTGTTTCTTCCAATCCATTTATATTTTTTTCCATTCTTTGCAGCCCTCCCCAACTGTACCAAGAAGAGAGTTCCCAGTAAGAGTGAGCTAAGCTTGATGCATTCTGCTTCTGCTTCCCTCTCTTCTCTTTTTCCCTCATCAAGATCCCAAGTGTTGACCCCTTTCTTTCCTTCCCTCTTTATGACCCACTTTCCAGAGCTTATTAGACTTTATTTATGATTAATACCTATTTTAATCAGCCCTCTCATTGCCAATCTCTACTCTTTTGACCAGTTCAGATCAAAGTGAGTTTCAGTTATCACCTACTCCCCCTCCTGCAGGCCCTTCTCCTTGTTGGTATAATCTACCTCAATTATGTATGATAAGTTCTCACAGCCTCTCTCCCTCCCCTTATTTTCCCTAGTCATCAAAACCTAACAAACCATCCTCAGACCCTGTCCTATCTGACTCCCTCTATCACCCCTCATGTTACATTATTAAGGGATCATGGGGAAGTCCCTGTATGTGTAAAAATGAAGATAACAATAGTCCCTACCTCCCATGGTTGTTGTGAGGATAAAATGAGATATTTGTAAAGTGCTTTGCAAACGTTAAAGCACTGAGTGCTAGTAGTAGTAGTAGCAGTAGCAGTAGTAATAATAGTGCATTCCTTCATCCATTCCCAAAATGTCTCAAACTTTTAGAAATTTTTCCTCTCAAAACAAAACAAAAAGAATGATGCACTTCTGCCAAATGTGCCTACGGTATGTACATTCCAAGATATATGTCATTGTCATAGGCTCATAGTTTTAAGAGGTGGATCAACCCTTAAAGGACATGAGTTCAACCCTCTCATTTTACAGATGTGCCCAGGCTCACATAGCTAATTAGTTTTGGAGACAGATTTGAGCCTAGGTCTTCCTGGCTCCAGGTCTAGGGCTCTACCCTCCACACCACTACACTTAGGGTCTACATGACCCTGAAGAGGGAACCAGAGCACTCACTACTGTTATCTTTCTATGCATGATAGGCTCAGTAAAATCAAAGGCTCCAGAAGCTCTGAGTGGCCCAAGAGGTCCGTGGGGCAGGAAGCTAGGGCTTTTCCCTGCCCCCATTTAAGTCCCAACCCCCAAGGGCTGCTTCTGGGGCCTTCTCCTCCCTGGCCACACCAAATAAGGGAAATCCTAGAGGATGTAGAACTGATCTAAGCCCAGTAGTAAAATAAGTACCTTTTCTCAAAGGACCAGGAGCCTTCTGAAGGAGCTGCACTCCAGCCCTTCCTGCTTACTAGATGCTACAATTCTCAAGTTTGCATTTCAATTTGTCTGATTTATGCATTTTGCACCAATATAATATGCCAATGGTAGGTACTATATGACCCCTATCCCTCCAAAATAAGATTCTGAACTAGCCATCTCTGATGAACCTCCAATACCTTGGCCAACGTGTAGGATGTTCTCAGGGTTCTGAAGATACTGCTTTAGCAGGACAACTTCACCCCAGTGTTAGAAGACAACACAGTCAATGTCCTTGTAATCTGTTATACTGTGAGGCACAATTTGGATCATTATATGCATATGCAGTTCGGGAGACCTTGGAATAGTGGCAGCTCCCCTTTAAGGCCACTTTTCTTCACCAAGTTGCCACTCATAAGAGAGTAGGAAACCAAGGCCGAATTTGCCTAAAATCAACTAATCAATCAATCAACAAGTAACTTATTAAGTGCCCACACTGTGCTAAATGTTGAAAATAAAAGACAAAAATGAAAGTTCCTGCCCTCAAGGGGCTTGCATTCTGTAGAGGGAAATGTACCTACAGATTCAAAACAAATACAACATAATTTGGGGGGTAGGCATGAATAGCTGGAGGGTTTAAGAAAGACCTCATGTTGGAAGCAATGTCTGAGATGAGCTTTGAATGAAAAAAAAAAAGGTCACAAGTCAAGTACTGCATCACAATATGTAAGAGCTAGAAGAGACCTTGGAGGCAAGTCAGCCTCCATTCTGTCACCTAATCTTCTCAGTCTTTACTTACTTCTCAGTCTTTGCATTACTCTTTTTTCATATGGTCTCTATTTCAGTCAGTCTGGCCTGCTAGGTGTTCCCAAGACACAACAATCAATATCCCACCTTCTTAGTGCACATGTGGTCCTCTCCATATATGGAATAAGGTCCTCATCCCCTCCCTCCCAAAAAATCCCTGGCTTTCCTCAAGGAACTGCTCAGAAGCCACCTCCCCAGGAGGCCTTTTCTAATCTCCTCACTTCTTAACATAATTTCATTCTTGAAATTACTTTGTAAATATGTTGTGTTTAGTTACTTATGCACATGTTGAAACCCTATCACAGAATGTAAACTCTTTAAAAACAAGGCCTATTTTATTTTATTGTATTGCCAGCACCTAGCACTGTCCCTGGCATACAGTACGCACTTTTGTTGAATTGAATGGAAAATGCCCGCAGTCTGAAGAATTCGTGTTATACTGCAACCCATTTACTGGAAACGGTACAGAAATGGCTTCATAATCATCGTGTGGTATACAAGTGCCAGATTTGGAACAAACTAGTTTCAATTCCTGGCTCCCATATTATTTACTGACTTTATGACTGAGCAAGTGCCTTTACAAGGCTGAGCCTAAGGGTTATTTATGAAATGAGAATAACACTACTTGGACAGCACACTTCAAGGAGCTTTATATAAGGAAAAGTGTTTTATAAACATTCAAACACTATAGAAATGCACTTATTTTTAAAGGCCACTAGATGGTGCCATGGTGCAGAGGGCATTGAACCTGGAGTAAGGAAGACCTGAATTCAAATATGACCTCAGACACTGACTAGCTTGTGTGACCCTGGGTCAAGTCACTTCACTTTGTCTGTTTCCTCATCTGTAAATTGGGGATAATAGCACCCAGAGTTGTTGTGAGACTAAAATCAAATATTTGTAAAGCTCTTTGCAAACCTCGAAGTGCTTTATTAATGTTATTTGTTGTTGTTATTGTTATTAATGAATTGGAAAAGTAGTACAAGGGAACCTGTGATTCTATGAAGAGACCCAAATACATTTTTTGGGGCTGGTCCACTGTTCAGGCACGATAATCCACAATTAAACTATAACTCCTTTCATTAAAATGACTGTGTAAGTAGAGGCATTTGAAATTCTTTTAGTTATAAGTACTTACTTCCTGATGAAGGAAAACAGGTGATTACCAAGCACTAACTGAATGGAACCAAAGTAGAAGAGAGATAGCAGCTCTATTTTTTATGTGAAAAATAAAGCCTTTATGTGAAAAATTTGATCTCCTTTTTGAATGACACATCATTCTAAAAATGAGAACAAAGATTCAGAAGAGAAAGCATATGAAAGTTAAACATTTCTGAAAAACTATTATAAATAAATAAGTTTACAAACTATTAATACAAAGTGATCAATAAGGCAATTGTACTTTCTAAAACATTTTTATAATTCCCAGAATATCAAACTATGAAGTTTATTCTCTGACATGAAGACCACAAGGCATTTTTAATAAAAGTTACTTCTGCCTCCCCAAAAAAAGTGTCAAGGCGATTTTTTTTTCATTATTGTGCAAGATCTATCAAAAAGGTTTCCCTCCCTCTTTAATTCTTTCCTTCAGACTCTTCTACTGTATGGTAAAGACTTATAAAAAAGTGGCCCATATTTTTCATTGTTCTTTTCGATAAAATGAGTATAATGAAAATCAGAACATACTCATTAATGGTATACAGCTAATACAGAATATTCTGTTGGGCATTTTGAAATTTATTTCAAAGTGCTTTGGAACAGCTCAACTGTAGAAATTTTTTAAAAACTTTGCTTACATTTGTTCTCATGCTTTTTAAAGACTATCTTCTGTGTCTCCATGACTGTATTTTTCATTTTTTAAAATGTAAATTCTTAAAGAAACCTCTATGCCCCCTCATCAATAGATAGATAGATAGACAGACAGATGATTCTAAGTAATGCCTCACTAAGGCATAATGGGTTTGAGGGAGTTTAACAAACACAATTCTTAAATAACACAGTATTATCTAAAATTACATTTTAAGAGTACACTCAAAATTATTTTTTTAAATGGCACTGTAAGATCAGATTAAATGAAATCAGTCATCCTCAAATACCCGTTAGAAAACATAGATAATTTCCACCTCCCCAATTAAGAGTTTTAGACATACATAATTTCCTTTGATTCTTCAACTCGTAATAAAAGAAGTAATAGACTACTTTGTATCCACATACCTATACATAAGATTCTTTTATCACATGTAAATCCTCAAAAATTGCTGCATGATAGTGGTTCCTAACTAGGAATCTCCAGTAAACTAAATGTCACATTGATCTTTATTCAGTTTCAACAAAGTATGTACCATGATTCAGCGTAATAAAAAAGCAAGTATACCTTGAGTATAAACTGTAGACCATGTTTCATATTTGAAAATATTACTATTTTTACTGTATATTGGTGCTGCTGTGATTTTAAAAATATAAAAGCATTTAAAAGTATAACTGAATTCAGGATAGCTTTGTATAATTTTCTCAATAAAATTCAAATAATGCAACTACTGTCATTATCAGTAGTACTCTGAGTTAAGAAGGGATCCTCATACTTGAAAAAGCTGGGAACCACTGCAGTTTATGTCAGTCCTCTAATTAAAAAAAAAAAACAAAACCTAAAAAAAAATTTTACATCAACTCTCTGAGTCACAGTTACAAAGTTGTATGCTTTCATCCTAGCTTCTAAATTAGACTTTCAATAGCTGACAAAATGAAATAACTTTAATACTTACTATGTGTGTTTTTAGCTATTAAGAAATGTGGCACAAAAAATTAGAATCATAATTTTTTATTGTTTCTCTCCTTCAAGTTGTTGTACCACATTACATTCCCCACAAAGGCCATTTCTTGGGGGTTAACGTTAATCTGATGCAAATATTCCTGGATATTTCTCAATAAAATAAGAAACTCTTGCACAATAAAATTAAACTCCCATTAAATTTAAAATGTATAAATTCTACATTTTAAAAAGTGTTACACTTCTAACATAAATTTTTTAAAGAAAGTTGAGTTTTAAAAGGTACTGGTTTTATAAGAATACACCCACACACAAATTTCAGTGTGGTTTTTAAGAAGTCAAATGAACACTGTTTAAAGTCTTACTTAACTTTGCTGCAAAAAAAAGACTAACAAATATGGATGGCATATATGAGAAAATAGGAAATCATCTAATTTATTAAGAGAGACTTATGCTGCAGATAAATTCCTAAACGGCATGTTACAAACAATAAGCCATTATAAAAAACTGCAATATAAATTAAAGAGCAGTAGGTATAACTAACCTTTCTTCCTGGTTTTAGGCCTTTTTTTCTTGTTTTGAGATTTTCAGTGTGAGAGATGTTTTTTGTCAGGGAAACATTTTTAGGAGACCTGCCCTTCTTGGGGACTGAAGTCTGTCCAGGTGGTTTAGCCCGACCTGGTTTCTTGCCCCGCTGTGCTGGTATTGGAGCAGTTTTCTGTGGAGACTGCATTGAACGCCGGGTCACTTTGGAAGGGGAAGATTGTGTTTTTGCACTACTCTTTGTAATGGAAACTGAGAAAAAAATACAAACAAAAATAAAACAATATGAATGCCAGAATTTTAAGGCATTTTACCTAATTTTGACTACATAAGTGTTTTGCGCAAATGGACTTTAGTTGCTTTTGAACAGATTTTAAGTTCATTGGCTATGAAGCCTCTTACACTTTAAATTTTAAAATAATCAGAACATTTAAAATAAAATCAATTTTCAAAACTAGTCTATTAACCCCAGAAAACACAAGAGTCTAATTCTCTATAATAATATATTAGTATAATATTTACAAGGTAAAAAAATGAAACTTTCAAGCTATAATGAAAATTTTCATCAACTCACCTTTCGAATGCCTTCCATATTCTTCCTTGCTAATGATGGAAAGCATCTTTCCTTCATGGAATATACTCACATACAATTATTTTACTCATCACTAAAACCAGTGTAAGCTGCCACATGGAAAAGATCCAGAGTAATGTCCTATTCTTGAATGAAACGCTTCATAAGATTTTGAAAACATAAATACTCAAGACCTTAAATCTATGTCTAATCACAAATGTAGCTTATTATTTCAGGTTGAATAAGAGTGTTACTCCTTGAATCATGATTATAATTTCTTTATGAAGCATTTACTTCCCACTAGATACTTATTATTCATCTAACCCAACTAGGCTTGAATATCTCTTAAGATTGGTATGTAATCAGTCATTTTTAAAAATTTAAATATTCATGATTCAGTTACTCTACTTTCCATTCTAAAACAAACCAAAAACGTCATCTAGCATAATAAATAATGTCAAGCAAGAGATTGTTACAGGAATGTTAGGCATAGTTTTTTATATATGTATATATAAAGGCTATGCAAAATATAATCAATTTAATTTTTAAAGGGTATACATTTATCAATTTAACACTCTTCACACTAGCTCTTCATTGTATTATATGAATAGATGTGATTATATTAATCCTTAGACCATTTTTTTGTTAGCATTCGACTGTTCACAGATGAAACCAGATGCTTTACAGATGCTTTCCACTCCATTTTACTTCCAATAACATTTTCAGGCCATTCATTCACCAACCAATATTACTCCAATTCTTCTATCATCCTGCTGATCATATTCTTCTCCTGGGCACAAATGTCTCTCAGGATCTTTGAGACATTGCTCTCATATTTTTCTTCCAATTTGTAAGGCTCCTCCTCAATTTCCTTTGTTAAATAAACATTCATATCACACCTGTAACAAAGCAAAACTATGTCCTACACCCACATCTCTTTCCTCTCTACATTCACTTTCTGGATAATTTCAGTAAGTTCCATCAGGACAATTATTGACTCTATGTAGCTAACCCCCAGATCTACATACCCAACTCTAATCTGTCTCCTGAGCTCCAGTCCTACAACACTAACTACCTATGAGACATTTCTAACTGCATATTCCAAAAGACATTTCAAACTCCACATTTACAAAACAGAACTCATTATCTTCATTCTTCCTTCACCCCCATCTCTTTTCTAAACTTTCCTTCTTTGTTGAGGGTACCATTATTCTTACAGTCATCCATATTCACAAGCTCTATCACCTTTAATTCCTCCCCCTCTCTCACTCCACACTTCCCATTAGTTGCCAAATGTTGTTGAATGACATCTCCATGACACCTCTCACCACTCTCACACTCTCTTCACTCAAGTGGTTTCAGCCCTAGATCAGGCTATCACCTGGTGCTTGGAGATTAAAGTCTCCCATCAGTTTCCCTGCTTTGGGACTTTCCCTTCTCCAAACCATTTTCTCCACAACTGCCAAAGTATAGGTCTGACCAACTCACAATGCTAACTCAACAAAATGAAGTGGTTTTCTATTGTGTTTAGGATAAAAAACTACTTGTTTCATCTTTAAATATCTTATGAACATGGCTCCAACCTATCTTTTCAGGTTTATTGTATGTTACTCTCCTTCATACTCTACCATCCACTAAAATTGGCCTTTTTGCTTTTTCTCATACATGATACTCTATCTCTGATTTCTGTGCCTTTCTAGAGCTGTCCCTATGCCTGGGATGTGCTCCCCCTTCCTCATCTGATTCCTGGAATCCCTAGATTCCTTTAAAGCACAGCTAAAGTAGCAAATGAAGCCTTTTGTGATCTCCCCAATTGCTAATCCCTCCCCGACACATGCATTTTCTTGTATTTACTTGTTTACAAATTTTCTATCTACATATATGTGTACTTCCTGGCCTCAAAGTTCAAAGACCATGGGGTTCATGTCCCATCTCTAACAAATACTATCCCTATCCCATTTCTGTATGTTATTTCTCCTGAGAAAATGCAAGCCTCTTGGGAATAAGGATCATTTCATTTTTGTCTTATATCGCAAGTTTCTCCTGCAGGAAAGGTCTGGAACATATCTCAACTCTGCAGCTTAACAATTCTTTTATTCATCTAGAATTTATTTGTTAGATTATTCCATTCTTTTTTTCCCTTTACAATACCCCCAACTTCGTACACCCCCTCCCTCTGGTCAACATTGACAGATGATCAATTTTCTAACTTACTAGAGAAATCAAAGTCATTTACCATAAGCAGCTTCCAAAAGGTCCAAGTTCTATCTTGAACAATTTTCTTTTCCAACCTTCTGGTCTCAAAGGAAGGTGCTCATATACCTTTCAATGGCTAATCTCTCCAATTTTTGTATTTTCTGGGATATTACTTTTCTCCATTTGAATCTTCTATTACTCTCTCTATTCTGACTCTTCTTTCTCTGTCTAAACATGTTCAAGTCTGCCTTTAATTTGAAAGAAAAAATTTTTCCTACATCCTTCTACTTTCCTAGTTCTCTGCATATCACTAACAAACACCTGTAAAGACTGTAATACATTTTTCTTGCCACCATTTCCTCACCAAGCATCTCTTCCTTTCCCCTGACAATCTAATTTCCCAACCACTACCCATTGTACTGGAACTGTTCTTTCCAACATCAATTATTCATGACTAGGAAAGCACCAAAACAGAGCTTTTTGCATTTCTCATTCTCCTTAGTCTCTCTGCCTTATCTTGCACTGATAAACTACTCTCTCACATCTCAAAACTCTCTTCTTTCTACACTATCTACTATTCTGGTTCTTTTCCTATTTCTCTAATCAATGCTTACAGCTTCCCTTTGCTAAAGCCCAACTTTACTTTGCAACCCCTAAATAAAGGAATAACTTTAACATTCAATCTTCAATCCTATGAGAAGAACACAAGCACCTTCAAAACAAGAACTATTTTAATCAGATTTTGTATCTTCTACATCCAGTATAATGGCAATATAAGGGGTAAAATAAATATTTATTGAGATGAATTAAAGGCTGTTCATTTCTATGATGGGGGAGATTGTGTATAAACTCTCTTTCTGAGAAATATAATTTACTACTATGGTTTCTTATTAAAAATTTCCATTATCAACTCTACAGAGATGGGCCCTCAAACTGTCCTGGGCTCTAGTCCCAAATTCCTAACTATGTGCTGGATATTTCCACCTAGATGTCTTGTTACCTCCAATTCAACATATCTAAATCCCAACTCATTTTACTCCCCAAAATAGTTCCCTGCCCTGCACATCCTTAAAAAATAAGTATAACCTTATTCCACATATTCACCATGTAGTTGATTCTTTTCTAACATTTCTTTCAGGTTTAAAATAACAACATGATAGATTGTAGAAGAGTCAAGCTTTCTCATATACACTCCAGCAAAGATCTAAAAATGTCACCAGACTGAATAACGACCAAGAACTCCAAAGGAAAATAACCATTAGTACTTTCAACCAGCCTAGACTATAGGAAAAAAAGCAAGCTAGAAGCCTAGAGACATTAAGAAAGGGATCTCACTAGAGAAGTCAGTGCAAGCATACTTCAACAAGTTGGAAACCTTCCAGTACTCTAATCAGAGATGGTCCAAGGATTCCTGAAGCCTGAAGCAGGGTCCAGGGAGGCAGTCAAAAAGAGGAAGAAGGGATATGGGGAAACTCAGAGGATTTAGGAAGAAGGGGGAGACAGGTAGAAAATGCCCAGGTTTGTGACAACACACTTGGGCCAGGAGCTGGAAGCAATCAAACCAAGATAGAAGCTAGAGGATAGGTGGTGGAATCCAAAGTACTCTAAGGTGACCTAGAGGGCAAAGAAGACAAGACCGAGGAGTTCTGAAAAAGGTCTCTTTTATCAGATGAATGAGGAACTAATTCAAATTTATAGAAATGAGTCATTCCCCAAATGATAAACGGTCAAAGAATATGAAAAGGCAGTTGTCAAAAAAATCCAAGCCACCAATAACTATATGCAAACATATTCTAAACCACTAACAATTAGAAAAATGCAAATTCTAACAACTCTGAGATTCCACCTCACACCCAGCAAATTGGCTAAGCTGACAGAAAAAGGAAAATGACAAATGCTGTAGGGATTAACGGAAAACAAGTACAATTATACACTGCTGGTGGACTGGTGGTCCAGTCATTTTGGGAAGCAATCTGGAACCATGCCCAAAAAACTATTAAACTGTACATACTTTTTGACCTATTGTCACTGCTACTAGATCTATACCCCAAATGAGATAAAAGAGGAAAAAGATTTATATACAGAAATACTTATAGCAGATCTTTTTGTGGTGACAAAGAACCGAAAACTAAGGTATTTGGCTCAGCAAGTTATGATACATGAATGTAACGGAATGCTACTGTACTCTAAGAAATTATGAAGGGGACAGTTTCAGAGAAACATGCAAAGACTTGTATGAACTGATGGAGTAAAGTGAGCAGAACCAGGAAAATAATTTATACAATAATAACAACACTGTAAAGAGAAATAACTTTGAAAGACCTAAGATATCTGATCAATGTGATGACTAACCATGATTCCGGAAAACCAATGCATTTTAAATGCCTCCTGAGAGAGAGATGACAGTACTCATTATGCAGATTGAGACATTTTTTCAAAACTTAACTCCAGAATGTGTTTGCTTTGAGTATACATTTATGCAAAAGGAGATTTTGCTTTTCTTGTTTTCTCATGGGGGATGGGGGGAGTAAAGGCTGATATTCATTTGAAAAAAATTTTTTAACTCAACAAAAAAAGGGGAAGAAAAAACTTGCTCAATTTATGGAAAATGAGTATGGAGAACTTGTCTCTTCCTCAGGAAAAAAAAAAATAACTCCCAGGAATATCATATAAAAAAGCCAGAAATAAAGAGTTCAAGAAACAAAGAACCACAGTCAGGATCATATAAAACTTAGAAATAACTACCATAAAGAAAAGAAAATGTTAGAATAAAAGTCAAAAAAGATAAGTCAAAAAAGGAAAATGACCTTTAACTGAACAGAGGGCTTTCCAGTATTCCCCCTTGATAAGTCAAGAGCTTAGTAGAAACTGCAAAATGCAAACAGGCATCAACCAAAATCTAGGAATGAAAATGCACATAAATACAAAGCAATTGAAAAGTGCCAAACAATAATGAAATACTTATATTCTAATAAGGGGAGAAGCAACAAGAGTACCTTTTGAACCTCAGTATCTTTCAAGGAGGACAGATGGAATTAAATAATATAATGATGAGTCCTTAGGGCAGGTTTGTTCTGTTTTGATGGTCTTAAGAAAGGAAAGGATGGTTCCCTATTACCTCTAGGACCAAACATAAAATCTTCTGACTTTTAAAGCTCTTCCTAATCCAACCCTTTCCTGCCTTTCCAGGTTTCTCACACTACATTCTCCTTGATGCACTCCAGGATTCAGCAACACTGACACTCCAACTTCACAGCTTTTCACTGGCTGTCTACTATACCTAGAATACTCTCCTTCCTCTTCTCTGCCTTCTGGCTTCCCCAGCTTTGTTCAAGTCCTAGCTCAAATCCTACCTCTGCAAGATGCCTTTCCCAGTCCCACTCATTGATAGTGCCTCCAATTTACCCTGTATATATCTGGGAGGTACATATTGGCATCATCTCCTTGAAGACAGGGATTTTTCCTCTCTTTCTTTGTATTCCCAGTACTTAACACTTTGCTTAGCATCTAGTAAGTCCTTAATAAATGCTTTCTGACCAACTGGAAGGGGGTCAGGGCAGCAGGCTGGCTCAGTGGACAAAGCACCAGGAAGTACTCTGGAGTTAGCAGGACCTGAGTTCAAATCCAACCTCAGACACTTACTAGCTGTGACCCCGGGAAAGTCATTTAACCCCGATTGCCTCCAAGAAAGGGGAAAGAGAGCGAGATCCTTACTTACTATTTCTCATAATTAGAGTGTGGGAGACAAAGAGTACACAAACATGGAGAAGGGAGTAGAGAGAATAGGGATCATATGAACCTCACATTCTTATCCTAAATTAGACAAAGGGTTGAACACAGTTTGGCATAGAAATACATTAAGCTGAAGAGGGGAAAAGCTAAGTACAAAGACAGAGAAGGGTGAGAGAGCTTAAGAGGAGGTAATAAAAGTATAGTCAACATACACGTCAATCCTAGAAGTAGATGTAAAGGGTGTAAACAGAGGCAAACAGAGGAAGTAGGTGGAAGAGATGAGGAGATTCATCACTATCTGGACAAAGGAAATGATGGAAGAAAGCAGAAATGAAGGAGATTACTTCAATTACAGATCACTAATGTTATTCACATTCCTTGCCTTTTATCACATTCTCCATAAAAGGAAAGAAAAAGAAGAAAAAGTTTAATAGGATAAAGGGAAATACCAATTAACCATCATAACGGTTAGTATTAGGTGAATATATTCACAAAATGGAAGAGGATAACATAAGACATTAGAAAGCAGATTCCAACAATACGCTATTTACAATTAATACCATTGCAAGATAAAGAAAGAATCACAGAGTCAAGATGATGGACTGGAAAAATTTATTATAAAATTTATTTGGAGGTAAACTCCAAAATTTTGTGGTAATATGCAACAGTAAAAATAGTTATAGTTAAATGAAACAGGGAAACTATACCATATTTAAAGGTATCATATTTTCATTATTTAGACTAGAACTTAGTACTTTAAGGAAAAGTTAATAGAATTAAAAAGAAAAATAGAGATCAAAACTATAATAATAGGGAACCTCAAGATATCCTTTTCAGAATTAGAGAAATCTAGCAAAAAAAAACTTTAAAACCTCAGTAAACCATTAAAAAAAATTTAGATGTGACATTTTTCTGGTGATTGCAAAATAAGAATAAAAAAGGAGTATAAATACTGCTTTTGTCAAAATCATCAAAATAAAGTATAACTGCTTTTATCAAAAGATCATAATACACGTTTCTGATCACAAAATTTCATAGCAGCACATCTGGATGACATATATACATTGTCCTCAATTCTCATAGTTTTTCAGACTAGTCATCTGATTCTATATAGATGCCCATCCTTATAGTACAATACATAGACTGGCACTATTTCCAATGAAAGATAAGGTTTCAAAGGCTTCATGGTCTTTTAGTTGCCTCATTCTCTTTTTTTCTTTTTTTTTTTAGCGAGGCAATTGGGGTTAAGTAACTTGCCCAAAGTCACACAGCTAGTACGTGTCAAGTGTTTGGTCTGAGACCAGATCTGAACTCAGGTCTCCTGACTTCAGGGCCGGTGCTCTATCCATTGCGCCACCTAGCTGCCCCTAGTTGCCTCATTCTCAAAACCACCTTCAAATAAATCCTCCAAGGCAAAATGTCCTGAACTGAAATCATTTGTCAGCCCAAGGCTATATATGCAATCTGTCATACCTCTAGTAATGCACTTATAATTATATTCAAAGGATTAATGATGAAACAACATGTGAATAAGAGTTGAGGATTAAACCATTTTAATAAATAAAAGTTTAATTCCATGAAGAAATATAAGGGAGTCTCTAGGAGGCTTTCTAGGTTACTGAAGCTTTCTAGGTTATTTCAGAATTTCTATATTAATGAAGCTAAATAATCAGGCAATACATACTTTCATTTTCTCCAAGTCCATCAGAGAAAAAAAAGGTAACAAATGTGAGTAAAGTCATATCTCAAAATCCTTCCTCTCTTTATAAGGTCAGGGAAAGAAATCAGTTGAAGGTACACTTTAAAACCAAAGGTTAGAAATATACAGTCAAAGAAGAGGTTCATTATCTTGTACCCTAAACTCATCCCTCTTCTAAATGTCCTTATTTCTGTTGAAGGCACCACCATCCTTCCAGTCTCCCAAATTCATAACCTCTGAATCCTCACTCTCCTTCATCCCTCATATCCAATTGTCAAGTCCTGTCATTTCTACTTCCACAACATCTTTCAAATCCAATTCCTTTTCTTCAATAGTACAGCCACTATCTTAGGTTAGGCCTTTGTCACCTCTTGCCTAGATTACTGCAAGAGTCTCTTAACTAACTGGTCTCCCTTCCTTAAATCTCTAGTCATTCCTATCCCTTCTCTACTTAGGTGCCAAAGTGATTATCTTAAGTGAGGATCTGACAAAATCAATCCCCTACACAATAAACTTCAATGACTTCCCATTGCCTATAGGATCAAATATAAACTTCTGTTTACCTTTTAAATGCCTTCACAGCCTGGACCTTATCTATCTTTCCAATCCCATTAAAAATTACCCTTCCTCCATTCTCCCTTCATACTCTGTGATATAGTCAAACTAGTCTTCTCTCAGTTCTTCACACATGACCCTTCATCTCCATGACTTTGTATTGGCTGTTCCCCATATGTGTAATTCATAATCTTCTTACCTTCACTTCAAAGAATCCCTTTCATAGTTCAATCCTTTTCACAGAATCAAGCAGCATCATCTTCTACATGAAGCCTTTCCTGATCGCTGTCCCCCACTGCTAGTGCCCTCTTCTTCTCAAACTACCTTGGTATCTAACTACTTGGTATTGATTTGTTTTTATACTTAGCTTTTGTATACTTGGATAAATGTACTTCTTGTTTCCTTTATTAGAATGACAGTTCCTTAAGAGTAAGGACTTGCATGCTTATAAGGACAAGTAAGTACTTGTATGCCCAATACCTAGCACAGTGCTTGGCATAAAGTAGGTGCTTACTAAATGTTTTTTGTTTGATTGAATGCATAACACATTTACAAATAATGACCATGTGCTAGGGCATAAAAACCTCATGATCAAATGCAGAAAAGCAGAACTATTAAACATATACTTTACTGGCCACAATACAACAAAAACGTTAATCAATAATGGGTCTTAAAACAAAAAATTCCAACTTAAATGGAAACTAAAAAATCTAATCCTAAGGAATTGGTGGATCAAAGGCAAAATCATAAAAAAATTGTTTTCATTTTAAAAAAATTACATCGGGGCAGCTAGGTGGCGCAGTGGATACAGCTCTGGCCTCGGAGTCAGAAGGCCCCGAGTTCAAATCCAGCCTCAGACACTTGACACTTACCAGCTGTATGACCCTGGGCAAGTCATTTAACCCTGATTGCCTCACCAAAAAGCCAAAAAACAAAACAAGACAAAACAAACAAAAAAAAAACATCAATGGGTCCTTAACTGCATGAAAGCAATCCTTATACTTCTCCCTAAATGATTTTCCTGCTCACCATAACAGCTATTCCAAACAGTTTCTTCTCCCCTCAGGCCTCTCATGCCAACTCCTCCAACCATTTTCTGATCTATGAAATAAGACAGTATTTGTAAAATTCTTGGTACAGTGTCTAGCACATAGTCGGCATTTAATAAATGCTTGTTCCCTTCCCCTAAGGACCTCACTTCATCCTTCTCTGAAAAATGTTGAAGCCACTTGCCAAGAACCACTTCCCTCATCTCATATCCCTCTTTATTATACTCCAAGATCTCCCCCTTCACCAAATGAGATGGCCCTTCTACTCGCCAAGGCCAATACTTCTCCAAGTAACCTTGATCCCATTCCCTCCAATTTTCTCCAGCTGATTTCCCAGACCATCATTCCTTACTCTCTAATCTTAAAATTCTTCAAGTGGTTCCTTCCCACATATCTACAAACATACATAAGTCTCCTCCATTCTTAAAAAATTCTTACTAGGATGTTCCATGCCTTCTAGGCTCTATTTTACTTCTCAAACTGCTTGAAAAAGCCATTTAAACTTGTTGCCTCTACTTTCTCTCCCCTCACTCTCTTTGAAAACCCTTTGCAAATGAACATCTGATCTCATGTTTTAAATGAAATTATTTATTAATAGCCAAATCTAATCACCTTTACTTAATTCTTATCCTTCTTCACCTCTCTATAACATCTGACACTATCTTGACTTGTGTGTGAACTGGATTTGAGCGAGGCAGATTTGCACAAAGTGGTCAGCCTCACTCTCTCTTCCAGAGTAATCTCTAATGCTCCACAGTGTCTGTTTCAGCTGCCTTCATGGCCTTGGAACAAATTGTTCTCATCTACCCACTCTGCCAGGGGAAGTCTTCATTACTTCACCAATGGATCTGAGGCCTGTCGGTTACCCTCAACTCCATCTGCCAAAGTAGTCTCTAGGTTATGGCTGCTGTGCATGTTACAATTTCTTGGAGTCACAGGTGAGAGCTGGTTGAAGACAGACACCAAAGGTGAATGAATAGCCCTCACTCACATCAGAATTACTAGTCCTCCCTGAATAGCTCATACATATAACTTTACTCATCTTTATTCTTGGGCATCCAACACGTCACTATGAAGGTCAAAGTGGTAAAAATTGACTTTTGAATCTTGAATCTTTGTTTTAATCTTGAAACATTAAAAAGTGATTTTTAACCATATACAGATCAATTAAGAGAAACAGGCGCTGCTCAGAAAGATTTAAAAATATTATTAAATACATGTGTGTATATATGTATATGTATGTGTGTATATGTACATATATATGTGTTTTGATCAAAACTTTCTCTAGTATGCTACATAACTGGAATGGCAATTTCTTAGTTTACTCATCTAATTTAAACAAGTCACTACTGTCTGGCTTCTAATAAAATCCTTCTGATGTCTCATTATGGTTTAAAGGTGACAGTCTGGGTTATTCCAAAGATTCATCTATCAACTATAGAACACAGCACTAAGCCTTGAAGTCAACAAAGGGTTTAGATAAAACACAGTCCTTGTCTTCAAGGGATTTATAGTCTGGTAAAGAGATAAGACAAACAAGTGGCTATTAAACATGGCATTACATGTTAAGGACGTTAAAGAATAGTTAACAGCTGCAAAGTGAAATGTATTGTATACAAAGTAACAGCAATATTGTTAAGATGATCTGCTATGAATGACTTACCTATTTTCAGCAATACAGCCATTCATGCCAACCCTTAAAGACTTACGATGAAAAATACTATCCATCCCCAGAAAAAGAATTGATGGTATATGAATACAGATTGAAGCATACTTTTATTTTTACTTTATTTTTCTTGAGGTTTTTTTTTTTTTGGTCTATGTTTTCTTTCACATGACTATTACCGATGTTTTGCATGACTACACATGTATAACCAAATCTGAACTGCTTGCCTTTTCAATGAGGAGTGGTGGGCAGGGAGCAAGGAAGAGAATTTGGAACTTAAAGTCTTATAAATGAATTTAAAAGTTGTTTTTACATGTAACTGGGGTAAAATAAATAAATTTTTAAAAAAAGAATAAGTATCAGAGATGTAATGGAAATTCTGACTGTGGACTCCGAAACTGGATGCCTGTTTTCCAAGAATCTGCCTAACTAAATTCAAAAGGTTAGCACCCATGTGATGAAAAATTCCCACTCACTATCTACTAAAATACAGGTGGTGTTTTAATCTGCTTTGCTGTTCAGTCGTTTCAGTCATGTCCAACCCTTCATGACCCCATTTGGGGTTTTCGTAGCAAAGAAACTGGAATGATTTGCCATTTCCTTCTCCAGTGGATCCACTGTGTCAGATAACCAGAGGTTAAGTGATTTGCCCAGGTTCACATAGCTAGGAAATGGTCTGAGTTGTATTTGAACTGAGGTCTTCCTGGCTCTAGGCTCTATCCACTGAACCACTTGCTGCCTAATCTACATAAGTGATAAAATGAGATAGTGCATGTAAACTATTTTGTAAACATTAAAGTGCTATCTAAATGTGAGTTCTAATTATCACATTCAATGTTATAAGTGAAGAAAGTACCTACCAACAATGAAATCAAAGATTCTTAAAATACACTTATAAGAATTTCTATATCCAGGAGAAAAAAAGCTTAAGAAGTAGGGGCGTGGTCAGTGCAGATACTTAAAAAGTCTCAAATTTGTCTTTTTTTTTTTTCCTGGGTAAGTAGTCTTACAAAAATTTAGGTGTTTTTCTTTCTTTAAATCTATTTAATCTCCACAACTAGTAATGTTTTATGTGGGAAACTCAGGAAAAAAAAAAAGATGTTTAAATGCAACATGATGCCTTTTTCCATCACATGAAATAGTAGAAATTCAACTTCTACAAAAAATATTTTTAAAAAGGCAAAATGACAAAAAAAACTTTCTACATTTCCTCTACATAGGTATCCATGGTTTTTGCCAAAAGAATAAAGGAATTAAATATAATCATATGTTAATGTATGTTAATATATGCATACTCTTTTAAAAAATGATAATTTTCTTTCAAACATCTTGTTCCTTTTGCATTATTTTTCACTTTCTTCTACTAAATAAAGAGCTCATTCCTATGAGAAACAGAAAAACTGGTGATTTTTTAACTACGTAGATAAGAGAAACAGATTTTTAAACCTCGGAAAGGTTTAAAAATATTATTAAGTGTGTGTGTGTTTGTGTGTGTGTGTGTGTGTGTGTGACAGAGAGAAAAATAGGGGAGTGGGGAATGTTGGGGACGTGTTTTCCAAACATTAAGCGCCAACTACATTTGAAATCTCTTTATTTGGACATAGAATCTAGTCAACAAAATTTTTAAATGAACTAGGTGAAATCACAACAAATAGGAAACAAAACTAATTATCAGAACCTATTATATGTAGTTACGTGCCAACGAAAATCAAAACAAAATAAGGAGGTTACCTTCAAAAATATAAAATACACAACTAAAAGAGAAGCAGTTGAAGAGTGAGAGATACTTATATCAAATTTCTCCAATAAGGGTTGGGTTTCAAAGATACGCAGAAAACTAACAAATATGATAAGACCCAAAGCCATTTCCCAATAGATAAGTGCTCCAAAAATATGAATAAATTTTCTTCCCAAAAGAACTGCACACTACTCAAAACTACATGAAAGAATACTCTAAATCACTAATAATAAGAGAAATACAAATTGAAACAAATCAGAAAATTGGCATAGGTGATGAAATATGGGAATAGTCAATGTTGGGGATATGGAACGATAGGCACACTACTGCTTTGTTGAGAGAACTATTAGTACAATCATTTCTTATTTTTCAGAAAAATGGCTAAAAAAATTATTTTCTGTTCATTTTTTTAAAGGGAAGGATGCTACAGATATGAAATGTTGGAAGCACTTTCAGATGAAGTTACTCTATCATTAAATTAAACTATTCATACCCACACCCACACTTATCCTTCCCCACAAACATGCAAACACACATCTACCTCTCACTCCCATACTTTGTATTGTCTAGTAAATATTCTCCTATGTATACTTTCTCTGATTTGTTTTGCTACAGAATTGGCTAAATGGGATTCCCCTTTGATAAATGCTATTTGTGTTCATTGTGGAATTGGTACTTGGTGAGAACGGAATCAAGTCTTGGATATAAAGCTTGGTGTCCTTCTTCCTCCAATAATAATGACAAGGCGATCAGAAGTTACACTGAACTTGATCACATCTCCTAGCCAAACAGTATTGAAGAGAGCAGACAGATACACTCCTAGCCCAATAACCCCCATCTCTGAGGAGAGGAGAGCAGCCTCTGACCCCAACTTCCTGGTTCCTCTCCTGGCAGGAATACAAGTCTCCTCTGGAAAAATGTCAAGGGCAAAGAGACTGGAGATGTCTAATCTGCCTCCCTTTGAGTCACACAATGACATGCTATATGCATGGAGTACAACCCTTGCCACAAATAGAAATATTATTGGTTAAGAGTAGCCCAAGAGGTAAAATCTAAAAAAAAAGTAAATATATAACAAGAATAAGAATAAACTCAGAAAAAAAAAATGGCTTGACCACAACAATAAAAATGTCTGAAAGAAATGAAGGAAGAGGGTTTTTTTTTTTTGCTTTTTTTTTTTTCAATGAAATCTGAATTGAAATCAGAGCTCTGGAGGAAAAAAATATGAAGGAATATAAACAGGCTAATACAGAGAAAAGAAAACATTTCTGAAGTAATAGATGACCACAACCCCCTATAGGCAGGGGACAGGCCTCAAAAAAGCTATCTACACAATCCTTTCACTTTGGTCACTTCTTATAATCTGATTTCTGATTTCATAACCCAATTACAATTTCTCTCCTCCCCAAAGTAATCACTGACCTCTGAATTACAAAATCCAATGGCCTTTTCTTATCCCTATTTTTTAAAAGATCTGCAGGATTTGAAACTACTGTCTTCCTCATCTCCTGCGTACTTATCTGGACTTTCCTTTCTCCAACACATTTAATCAGCTTCAAAGTTAAATCGTGTTGGTTCTATTGAATTGTCTCTCCATCCACCCCCTTAGTTCAGGTCTTCATCACAGGATACAATTTGACAACTGGAAGGGACTTGGACTTCAGAAGACATCTACTCTAGCCCATAAATGAAAATGAGCCCCACTATCACAAACCTAACTAGGGATGGTTTAGCCTCTGCTTGAAGACATCCATGGCGAAGGAAACCACCCTATTCTTCAGACAGTCCATTCCACTTCTTGACAGTTATAATTTTTAGGAAGTTTTTACTGACATTCAAGCCTAAATTTGTCTCCTGGTAACTCTCACCCATTGCTCCTAGTTCTACCCTCTGAAGCCAAAGAGAACAGATCTAACTAATCCCTCCTCCACATGACAGCCCTAAAAACACTTGAACACAGCTATCTTGTGCCCTTTAAGTCTTCTCTAGAGTATATATTTCCAGTTTCTTTAAACAATCCTCATAAGTCATTAAGTCAAAGCCCTCTACCCTCCCATGGACGCTACTATCCAGATTATAAATGTCTTTATTGAACTACCTCATCCAAAACTGAACTTAATACTTCAGATGAGGAGGGCAGAGCACAAATGGACATGGACTATCATCTCCTTATTCCTAGATGGTAATGTCACTTTTAATGCAGCCCAAATTGCATAAGCCCCACTTCCTATCTTTTTCAGAAAAATTGTTGCCTCGTCATTCTTCCCCCATTTTACACTTGTGAAGTTGATTTCTTATAATTCTTGTCCAAGAATTTACATCTATTCCTACTGAATTTCATCGTATTAGATTTAGCCCAATGCTTTAGACTATGATGAAGATCCTTTTGGATCCTTACTATCATTCCTCCTAGTTTGAAGCCACGTGCAACAATATCCTTCCCATCTTGGCATCACCTGTAACTATAATAATGAACAAACATGCTATTTATGTCTTTACCTAAGTCATTAAAGAAAATGTTAACTAGCATAGGGCCAAGTACAGATCCTTGGGCATTGCACCCCAAGGAGTAACAAGAGGTTCCTGCCATATTGTCACTGAACCAGGGAAACATTAACAACTACACTTTAAACCAGGCTACGCAACCATTTCAGAATCCATCTATTTGTATTATCAGTTAATCCATACATCTGTATCTTCTCCAAAAGAATAGTATCAGATACTTTAACAAAACCTTTGCCAAAATCTAAATAAACTCTATCAACAGCATTCCCTTCAATCAAGTCTTACTCAGACTATTACGTAGATATTATATATAATACATACATATTACATACTATTACACTTATTAGGTATCCCTGTCTATGTCACTCCCCTATTCAACAAATTGCAGTGGCTCCCTTGTGCCTTTGGTATTTAAAAAACATCAGAGAATACCTTTCCAGACTTAAAAATTATTCCTAAATCAAACAATCTACAATCCAGTCAAAATGGCATACTCATTTTCTCTTAAAACACAAACATTCCATCTCGTCTCTGTGACTTTTCAATATGCTCCCCATACCTACAATACACTTGCTTCTCACTTCTCCTCCTAGGCGCCTTCAAAATTCAGCTCATGTGTGCTATGCCTCTCATTTTAGCCCTTTCAGGATCCCCCAGATTTCTAGTGCCACCTCACTCCTTGAAATTACCTTGTACTTCATTATTATTCAGTTGTTTTCAGTCACGTCTGACTCTCATGACCCCATTTGGGGCGTGGCAAAGATACTGGAGTGGTTTACCTTTTCCTCCTCAAGTTCATTTTACAGACAAGGAAACTGAAGCAAACAGGGTTAAGTGACTTTCCCAAGGTCACACAGCTAATGTCTGAGGCCAGATTTGAACAGAGAAAGATAAACCTGACTCAAGACCCAGCACACTGTTCAGTGCAACACCTAGCTGCCCCATCTTGCATTTATTTATTATATATATTTTTATCTGCTTTTTATGTGCACATCTCCCTTTCTCTCTGCACCACCCCCCCAGACTATAAACTCCATGAGGGTGGTTAACATTTTTGTCTTGGTATCCACAGCCCCCAGAAAAGTTCACTGACCGATAAGCCTGCTTATTTGAGTACTGATGTTCTTGTCTGTGTGCATGCGTGTGTGCATATGAGTGAACACGTTTACATGAAGCAGGTTTATATAGAGCCTGCTATCTAATTAGAGATTTTGATAACAATTTCTGATAACCAGATCCAGGAAAAAGAACTCTGAACAACAGACAGTATAATGTAGTGACAAACTGGAGGGGGAGGGGGAAAGGAATTTTTAGCGTGACAGAGGCAAGACAATGAAACAAAAGCAGAATAGGAGATCAGACAACTTACTACCTGTTAGATTTTCGGCAACTCCCTTCATTTCTCTTGGCCTCAGCTTCAGCATTTATACAATGAGTAGGTTAAACTAGATTCTCTTTAAAAATCCCTTCCAGCTCTAAATCTGTAACTATATGACATGAGGGAAAACAGTGGTGAGAGAATTTCAGGAAGAGAAGAAGGGGCTCAACAGTCACCATCTCGAACTACAAAAGGAAAGACTTCCGAAGTCGGACAAAATGAGATATAGAATGGATTGATGGGGATGGACAAAAAAACTTGTTTCATGTGTTAACAAGTGACTTCAGGTACCTTTTTAAAGACTTTTTCAATCTTTTCCATTCTTGAGAGTAAGCATAAATAAACTTTTAATGTAATTATCATTTACTCGAGTGACCTCTCACCCAAACACCTGTAGATCTAAAGAAGTGTATACTTCAATTTTTAAATACACCAAGAAAATTCCTTTAACTCCTTTGAGCATCAGGTGAGGGTGTGTGTATAAAATTCCTGGAGTTCTTATAATTCAAATATTATAGTTAGACCATAAAAAGATCAGTAACTAGTATACAACAACTATATCTAGATGGAAGGGGAAAATCACTAAAATTCTCTCTTTACTACAATAAATTTATACGTACATAGTGCTTAACAGTTGCAAAGTATGTTACATATATTCTTACTTTTAACAGCTTGAAGTGTGGTCATGCAACAAGTATTTATTAAGCACCTACTATGTGCCAGGCATTGTGCTAAAAAACAGAGATACAAAGAAAGACAAAAAAACAATCCCTGCTCTCAAGGAGCATACAGTGTAGTACATGGATAATTTTCATTTCACAAACAATAGGCCTGAGGCTCACAGGGGCTAAGTAATTTGCTTACTAAAATTACAGAGCTAAAATTACAGGCAAGAGCTGAGACTTCAATTCAGGTCTTATGATTCAAATCTGAGGCTGTTTCCAATACAACATGCTAGCAGAATTAAGCAGAACTAGACACTTAACATGATTTTTGATGATTACTGCAAAATCATCTGGTGGCTTGACTGCGCTTTTTTAAACTTCAAAATCCCTTTAACTTAAAATTGTGTAAAGCAATAGGGGGAAAAATGCCTTAAAAAACCAAAGTCATTTTTATGCCATTCTAAAAACATAAATGTAATTTAACTGATAAAGCATTACATGCTGTATTTTTAGAACAGTGCATATTATTTTTAGAATGACAAGCACCATATATACAAAAGCATCCACTTAAAATTAGCATGTAGACTCACTATATGCATTAAACCAATCTGAGAAATTAACCTCTGGAATAACAACAACTGTAAAGAAATTATGAAACTAGAATTTCATTCTGGTATCTGTAATATAGCCAAGAATGCTATTTTAGGAGACTTTGGCAAATGTAAAACTTAGAAAAATGTTCTGCAAATGGCCAAAAATAAAGCTAAATTTCACAAAAGTAGTCATCACACTCATTGCTTTAAGTATGGCAGAGGTAGTATTCCTATGAAAGTAGGGGTGACAATGCTTTTCCAACGTCTTCTAAAAACAACTTCTAGTTAACTTAACTGAAACTCTAACATCTCTGATTCCTAGGCTGCCCCCTTCCCAAATTCCTTATCCCAACATAATCTTTGAAGCCAAGATAAAGCCATTAAGGGGTTGGAGGATGATAGAAGTGAAAAAGCCTTCAATCAGATAGAAAATTGTTACATATCAATCAGCATTTAATATTTTTAAAGTTACCAAAACAGTTACAAACTTACTAAGAAAGCCTCACAAAATAAAGGTTTTAAAGGTAGATTTAAAATTCAAAACTTTAAAAGAAAAATCTAGAGTTTAAATTGTGCCAGGATCAATTCAGTAATTCTGTCTTTTTTCTCAGTTGAATGTCAAACTAAAGTAATTAATATGTCTGTCTGGATTTTAGTTAATGTTGGTGTTCTTCTTATGGAACTATAAGGTCTTAAGATTTAAGCACAGAAAGGGAGTCACAAAACAGAAGAATTAAGGAAGAAAACACAATTGCAATGAAATCTTAATGGTCAAGCGTCAGTTTTTAAAACATGGATTTTTCTTGTCTAGCTATATGTTGTTTTACAAACTCTTCTATTTAGTCCCATGGATGGTACTTCTTTATAGAGAATATATTTTAGAAATGCTACTTATATCTTCTCACTTCAAAGGAAAGAGAACACTGTGACCACGATGACAATGTTAAAGAAACTGACAATCACTCTGACCTTTAACACTGATGGAAAAAATTCACATTAAAAACTAATTAGACCAGTTAATTCCTTTTAATCATGTTTCAATGAACGAATTTTATAAAGTCATCCAAGTAAATTTTTAAAGCTACCACTTCCCATCTATACAAAAATAATGTCCATGATACCATGTACTGTTTGAGAAAATGTATCAGGATCAGTCATTGCTACAGCTTCTATGAAGCAAAATGGTTGAAGTAAAAATTCAATAACATAAGAAATATATCACATTTCTATATTTTATATAATCACATTTTTAAAACAAAAATTCTTTACTATTAGAGCAGAAAAATATAATTTCACATTCCTAAAAACCATAAAAAAATTTTAGCTACTCTTTCCACTTAATTTGCTAACTAAAATCACTAATTTTGGCTCAAAATAATCATTTGTTATCATACAATAAAATTTACTACACATCTATTATTTTCCTATATTATAAATGCATGAAACAGAAACTAACCCAAATATGCTAATTCAAGTAGAATGTCCACAATTTCAAAAGTAAAATCTAGTTTTAAGCATAGTTTTTTTTTTCCTTTTCCCTGCTGATAGAAATTATTGATTTAATATCCAAAAGCTAGCATAGCAAACAATAGCATTAATTTGTCACACTGGAAAAATACATTAAATAATTCTTTTGGAACAATGCCTACCTTTAGATATATTCCACAGAAACAAACTGTTGCCGTATTTACCATTAACGTGGACACTTGAAGGCTTTCCTTCTTACTTGGAATGAAACTGCCGTTTTTTGAGAAAGTGAATCTACAACAAAGCCCATGCTGCAATGCAAGCTGAAACACTAGCAAATGGGGAAGCAGCTATTTGCATTTGTTGATTTAAGGCGGGGGGGGGGGGGGGGGACGGGACGACTAAGGAGACTGCTAAAGTAATTCACATATTGTCTGCAGGCTGTATTGACAGTGATCATCAGTCACCTGCTCATACTTCCTTCACCCCTGCCTTCAGAGAGAGACCAAAGGTTACACTGGGTCAAAGAATCTGGAAAGAAATGAGAAAACAGGCAAAATCTAGCTGCCAACCCACTGCATCTGTAGACAAAGTTATCCCCGCTGGACCACATGTTCCAAAAACTAAGACATTTTAATAGTCTCAAGAGAACTTGTTAAACTATATCACTAAAAATAAAAAAGAAAACTCCAGTCTCTGCTGGCCATTACTGCAATATTTAACTATAATATTTTAACCAGAAAAAGGACATTTGTTTTTCCAAGATACTTCTTTGCATCACAATAGTCTTCTAATTTACACAAGCAAACCATTTGTTTCAAACTGCTCTAATGAAAAAGAAAATATCAACTGTTTTAAATTTCAAGTACTTTAGGAGAATCATTTGGTTTAATAGTGTTTCTATCCATCTTATTTACTCAACATGAGTAGTAATAATCCTTCCATGATTTTCAATATTATTGAATATACACACTAGGATTATAAACTTCAATAAATGCAAAAACCCTAAATGTTTTTAAATGTGCTACAAACATAACTTAAACTGTCAAGAAAATTAAACAAACAGATCCTTTTCTTTTAAGGTAATTTGACCTCTGTTATTCCTGATTTCTTATGCCATACCAAAAGTAGAAACATTGCTTTATATTATGCAGTTACAACTGGGTTTATACACACATTTCTAAAACTGCTATAAACCAGAAACATTGGTGAAAGGGAAATGAGTAGAAGAGTCTATCCTTTAAAAAACAACAACAATGAACCCTCCAGATCTATTATGTTAAAATTTTGGAGTGAGGTAAAATGAAAATGATGATCTATTTTTATCTCTTAATTTTTAATTAAAGAATAGTGTTAGTCATAGTATTTTAGCTTTATTTTTAGAAAAAAATTTTATGTGGAAGAAAAATGAAATATTTTCATGTTTACTTAAGGAAAGCCTTGAAATATTTCTCAGGAGACAAAGTTTTCTGAATATGTTAAGTAGGAAAATGTTCCAGGGGTTTGTTAGATATATATGCATTAATGCACTTCATTTAAAAACTAATGATACACAATAGTGAATTTCAACTTTTTTTGAGCAAGTTTTCCATTTAATTAACATATACAAAATAAACTGAGATGGGTTGAAGAACCATTTTTTTCCCTAAACTTAGAAAAAATATATGACAATAATAGTTTAAAAAAAGATATATTTTTGGTCATAAAATAATAATAAAGATATTAATAAGATATTAAAGGGAATAAATTTAAATTGTTCAAATAAGACAAATAGGCATGTACCTCACTACATAATTCATCCAGTTCATCACTAGAGATATAACTGGTACTTACAACTGGCTCAAAAAGCAAAATCTTAGTTTTAGAAATATTGAGTTAATTAACAGCATTATATGTCAATTATATTAGGTATTCCTGCTTATAACAAATTCTCCACAAAATTGTTTGTGAGGAAATTTTGTTTTTCCTCTATACAATTTAAGCTATATTCCTATAAAAAGTTCCTTCACTGACTGTGCAATAAACTTTTGTAAATGAAAAGGCCAAAACCATAGCCTGGTACTACAGGATACTAATTGCATTTTCCTGACTTCAGGATTTTCCCTTCTCAAACTAGTTCAAACAACATCCCTTTGGATCAGAGGAATTTATCATATGCCCTTGGGGTTCTCCAACTCCACACTCATAGCATCTGGAATTTTGCTCCCCTGCTTGAAACCTTTAAGTATACTTAGAGTCTCTGAAAAAGATCACAAAAATCACACTTTGTCATTATGTTCTACCATGTACACCACCATGAAAATCAATTAATTTTGAACTGATGTGTTAACAAAGAACAAATTTCATTTCACTTTATCAACTGTCAGTCCAAATATATTAAAACATGATTCATAAAAACAAGGCTTATCTATAAAGCATTATGATAGAAAAGTAGAAAAATGGATATATAAATTGATTTAGAGAAAGAACATTTACTATAAATGTGGTGAAAATCCGTATTCAAAATATAGAGAAAAAAATTATATTGAAAATATTTATTCCAGACGTATCTGATTTCCCAAGATGATTCAAGAAAAGTGTTTCATCTTGCCCGTAAATATAACTGCTAAGGAAGCTAGAAGTAATTTAATTTCTTGTCCTGTACACAAAATCCTGAGGGAAAAAATCTAGGTTTAAACTACTTGCTTAGCTTTTTCCCCCCCAGAGATACAAAAAAGGACAAAGTGTTTCTTTTTAGAACACAAATGAATTTTAAAATATTTCTAATCCCATCTCTGTTCTTAAATTACATAACTTCTATGGATCTAAACTTCCTGATTTGTCAAGAAACTGAAGGAACTGGATCAGATAATTTGTAAATATTCAGAAATAAATAATTGTTTTAGAATTAGAGTACTGAATTTTACTACTACTATACATGATATATCTTACTATTCCTTCACAAATTAAAGGATGAAAATTAGGAACAAGATCTTCAATTCAAGGGCAAAGAAAACTATATTTAATTGCAAACAATACTTACGATAAACTTCACTTTAATTATAAATTAACATTGGTATTTAAAGAGCAAATTTTAACATGACATTAACAGCATCCTAGAATATGGAAAATGAACTGCTTGTCCCCCAACAGATTCCATAGCTTTGGATAATATTAGTAAATCAGCTGAAATGTCACAGAACTAACAGAAAGCAAAGGTCCTGAAAAAGTTGAGATAGACAAGTCCCTTGCCTTCGATGTGTAAGATTTGTTTCAACTTTCAACTAAAAGTGAAATAAAAAAATTAGCAAAAAAAAAAATCTACACTAACTTCTGTTAACATTTTCTACTCAAATTTCTTTTCCTACTGGATTTTTCTACCAATAGTCTAGATAACACAGCTCTGTCCTTTGTGTGCCTTTGAAATTATTTGACCACTGGTAATAGAAAACAGCTGTTGGAGAAAGTTTTGAAATGAATTATATACGCTTTTGTTACTGTACTTACTTTTCAAGCTTTTCTGAATTAAAGTATTGTTTTGCTTAATATTAAATCACATTAAAAAAAGTACAAGTCACTTGAGCAATACCACATTTCTTTTTTAAAGGATTATACAGCTGAATATTCATTCTTCATTAACTGTCTGGAAACATTTAAAAGTGCTATTATGAATATAAAGATCTAGAACGAAAATAATTACATATAGCTTGACAAGTAAATACTAATGTAGTCCTGTGATATTTAATAAACTTAAAAATATGAAAAGGCAAATTTAACATTTTACAATCTTTAACGCAATTTGAGTTTCCTTTTATCTCTCCATTACCAACAAATTTCATGGACACTAACATTAAAAACCTATTTAATCTGAAGTTATCCCTATCTATAACAGAACTTCACAACTAAATCCATGGTGGACCCTCAAATTCTTTTACCTTTAACAAAAAAAAAAAGGTAATTTTTTAAAGTAGGAGTAGGGTTGATGGAAAGTTAAGAATCTGATAAAGAACCACCAGCCCAGACTGACAAAGTACCACACCAAAAGGGGAAGGATCTGAAGACATCAATCTACACCCCAGGGAGCCTGCACTTTGCAAGTCAAAACAGCCTGGTGTTTCAATACCCTCTTCACAGGTCAAATAAAGAGCAGGTTGATAAACTGAGACATTACCCTATATACCCCAATCTCTCCAGCAAAGGGACTGGAAAAGTCTTCAAATGAAAATGTCCAACTTTTTTGGCAGTCAGGCTGCTGAAGCTTATAAACCCTGTCTTATAATAATGTTTTAAAATACATAGGATTTACAAAGGAAACCAATTACACTGAAATAAAGTTACTAATATTTTTTTTTAAAGTTCACAGAATCCAAGTAAAAGACTCCTAGCAGAGCGCAGTTAGCTGTTAACATAATCTACGTGTCTAGAACCACAAAAATACAGAACTTCAGAGCTGAAAGGGAGCTCAAAAATCACCTAGTCCTTGTAGCTGAAGAGGAATCCTACAGGATCGCTAAAAAGTGGATTCTCCTTGAGGACTTCCAGTGTAGGGAAGCTGACCTCCATCTCTAAGGCTGCCCATGTAATTTTGGACCTCTACAGAAGGGAAGCTAACTCTTATCCCCAAGGTAATCCAAAACACTTCAAGAGAGCTCTTCGCTCTTACAAAGTTTTTATTATAAGGAGCTGAAATCTGTCTCTCTATAACTTCTTCCAATTGCTCCTAATTCTACACTTTGGGGCGAGTTAGAATAAATCTTACCACTTTTTCACATAACAGTTCTTCAAATTTACCTGAAGACAGATTTCATGATTGCCCCCACTCAAAATCTCTATGTCTTTATTTCTTTCAAGCAATTCCTGTCTTCAGTTCCTCACCTTTCAGATTGTCTTCCTCTGCATGTGATCCAATTTGTCAATCAATTGATTACAAAAGGATTTATTAAGCTCCTACTATGTGCTAGGGACATTATGTTAGGGACTGAAGAAACAAATGCAAATGAAACAATCTCTACTCTCAAGGAAATTACATTCTGACTAGGCAGACAACAAGTAAACATATAAGTATATACAAAATAAATACTAAAAGCTTTCTCAGGTCACTTCTGCCTTGACAGTCAGTGTTTGATTGCTATTCTTTGAGTATTCCTTAAGAATTTGTTCCTACAGTTTTTACTACAACAATGTCCACACAGATATTTTGTTTACATACTGAAATGTTTTTACATTTCTCGTCAAATATTGTGGGCGAATATATTCAATCAAAATAGCTCCAGCAAATGCTAGGTTTTTAAATTACTGTTTTGGTATATAACCATCAAACTCAAAAAAAAGATCTTTAAAAATTCCAGTTGAGTATGTCTATCTCCTCTTCAAAATATTCTGAGATACTAATAGTGTTTTTGTCATGCACTGTGATATTAAGCACCATAACTTCTGGGGTCTGCATTAAAGATTTTCAAAAAATCTTCTGCTTTTCCCTTCTCAGATTTTAATTGCACCTCAATTTCATCTTTTATTCTGTCTAATCTAGGCTTAAGAAAGAAGTTATTTCTTAGAATTTCCGTGAATTGGTTGGCAATACGTTGTAGTGTGTAATTTGGAGATGAAGTTACCATCGACAAAAAGCAGGATCAAGTCCCTGGTAAGATCTGATTCAAATTTTGTTATAAAAAAGAACTGGGATATAATGAAAACATTCACATCTCATTCAATTTCATTTGCATTTGTAGCCTGTGCAGTTTGGTGGTCAGAGTTATCTATACTGAAGCATTTCTAGTAGATGTGGTATTCGTATTTCCAAATACATGCTTTTATGGTTACCAAAATACAAAAAGGAGTGCCACTTAGTCCACTACCCTCCATGTCAAATTAATGTGATTTTCTGTTAAGAACAGACCTCATGCTGCTACCTCCTCTCCTTTGTCCCTCAGAAGTAAATCTATCACAGTGACCAAGATTCTACCCCTCAGTGGTATTACCAAAATTCAAGTAGTTAGGGTTCCTGCCAGACCTTCATAAATACCATAAAAGTCTTGGGACACAAACACAAAATTCTGGTGAGCATTCTCCATGTCTGCCATTGCCCTGCTCACCCTCCATGGATGATGAATTAGGTTTTGAGTATTATCACTTGCTTTCTTTTGATAATATATTAGATAGAGCTCAGATAGAAATGGCCTTAATGCAGTGCTTGAGATTGCTTAACTAGTCTGACAAATTATTATTACTATAATCCTCTTTTTTTCATATTAGATGGGGTTTAGAAATGGTCATGGAACAAGTCATTATTTTGCTATTGTTCTTTTTACTTAATGTTTCATGAACTAGGTAGTACATAGGAGATAAAATGATTGCTGTCTATAGTTGAATAAAATATTAGAGTGTAAATTCATCTTCTATAAACTCACTACAAGCTTCTTAGGGACAATTCTAGCAGAAAACACAATTGGAATGACATATATTTCACTTCCAGTGCCAGATGGTTTTAATTTCTTCTACTAGGTCTTTATATTTCGAAAACTTCAATCCCATATAACTGGAAGATTATGAATACTCTTAAATTTTTAACAATTCTTCATACACAGCCAGTCAATAAGCATTTTTTAAGCACCTAGAATGTGCCAGGCACTATGCTTAAGTCAACTTAAATATACATATTGCAGCAGAACTGGAAACAAAGTAGATGATAATCAATTGGAGAAAAGTTAAACAAGGTGAAGTACTTTAATTTAACGGGATTAATTTACTGGGCTGTAACATAAAAGCAATATCTAAAATACAGAGAAGAACAGGGAGACTTAGAAGAACTGCAAAGTGAAGAAAGAAGAACCAAGAAAAAAATATACAGAGTGACTATAACAATGTATAAAAAAAAAGAACAACAAAACCTAAACAATCAAAACTGAATACTGTCAGATTACAGTAACCAAGCTTGGCCCTAGAAGAAAGTTCTGAGGAGTCTTCTCCCCCACTCATTTCTTTCCAAAGGTAGGAGACTATGGGTATGGAACAAGATATGCAGAATCAAGCTTTTTCAGTATGTGTGTTAGTTTTTCTGTACAGTTTTTTTTTTCTCTTTTCTATTCTTTATTATAAGGGACTGTGCCCTGAGAGAGTGGGGAGAGAAAACAGGGATAGTTTCTGTAAAACACTGAGGAAAGAGGATGTTTATTCATGATATGATAGATACTGGTGTTGTGTATGTGTTTTTAATAACTGTTCTGATAAAAACCAATCTGAAAGTTGAAGTTGTGCTGTCAAACTCAAAAAAAGGCTTATCAGAGTTTCAGGTCAAGTAAACCCATTCTCTTTTCAAAATCATTTAAATTATTAATGCTGTTTTTGTTATCTATTTCATTAGGTATTATTTCTAGCATTTAGATTAAGTGAAGATTTTCAATGACCTCAGGGTCTCCAACTTTTTGCTTTTAAATTTTAATAGTTCCTTGACTTCATCTCTTATTTCATCTAAACTAAGCTAGGATAAAGTTGCTGGGTTTTTTACATTTTTTAATGATTGTCCAGCCCTTATCAACAAGGCTCTGAGACCGTCATCAGGGCTATTATCTTTAACGAGCAGGAGTGGATGCCCTAAATTCTCTACTCATGGACTGGGTTGGAGGCTCTCTACCCCCTAATTGCCCTGGAGTCTAGTTACTTTGCCCTGACTTACTGTAACACTACAACCTCTAACACTACCAAGCCAGGAATGGGAAGAACTGCCATTGCCAGACCAGACCCCACCTAAGATGACCGCCTCAGAACAACAGACTTGGTATAATACCTCTCCAGGCACAATGATTGACTCTTTTTTTTTTTTTTGGTTGGGCAACAGGGGTTAAGTGACTTGCCCAGGGTCACACAGCTAGTAAATGTTATGTGTCTGAGGCCACATTTGAACTCAGGTCCTCCTGAATCCAGGGCCGGTCTCTATCCACTGTGCCACCCAACTGCCCCCTATAATGACTGACTCTTACAAGTAATCTGACTACATCATTGCCCACCACCTTGTCACCATGAGGGAAAGGAACTGCCACTGAATATGAATTTCAGTCAGGTCCCTGAGAATCTAATCACAAGCTATTTCAGACTCAGATACTGACCAAGTCTCCCTTCTTTAACACATTTTTGAGAGAAACTTGGTAATGCCTAGACCCTTGAAGGTGGGAATCCCCAGTCAAATGATTTTTGTATTTGTTGTCCTGTGCATGGCAAATGAGCAGATTTTTTTACCTAAAGTTCAGAAGTTTCAAGTGGCTGACCTAGTTATTTAGGGCACTGGGAAGAACAAGGAGAAGAATCTTTATTGTATACACAGAGGTGCAAGTATTGGTCTGGGGTCTGAGTGACGTGCCCTGTCCCTTAGGGATTGTGTCCCTGATCCCCAGGAGTCTAGCTGGTTGTTGCGACAGATATGGCAATGAGAGCTACAGACTGCCATGAGCTGACAGAAAGAAGTGATAAAGTAAAAACAAGAAAGAAGCCACTGAGTCATGCTGGGATAGGTTGGTAAATCTCCTGCAATGAGCACCTAATACCCTCATTTCCTCTCCTCTTATCCTAGATGGACAAGCTATTCTCTGTTAAACATCCAAGCTATTCATTGTTTGTTTCCTTTTTCCCTCCAAGGGAAGGAGACACAAAAAATACTTAAGAAAATAACATCTTAAAACACAGAATAGGGCAAATGGTAAAAGAGGCACAAAAATTCATTGAAGAGAAGAAGTCTTTAAAAAGCAGAATTGGCCAAGTGGCAAAAGATGTACAAAAATTCACTGGGGGAAAAAAAAACTCCTTAAAAATTAAAATTGGTCACACAGAAAAGGAGGTACAAAAGCTCAATGAAGAAAATAATTCCTTAAAAATTAGAATTGAACAAGTGGAAGTTAATGACTCCATGAGATATCAAGAAACAATAAAACAAAATAAAAGATTGAAAAATCTGAAGAAAATGTCAACTATCTTATTGGGAAAATGATTAACCTAGAAAATAAATCAAGGGGAGATAATTTAAGAATTATTGAACTATTTGAAAAAGCATAACCTAAGAGCCTAACATAAGAACCTAAAAGACAAAGAGCCTAGACATCATCTTTCAAGAAATCATCAAGGAAAACTATCCTGATATTCTAAAACCAGAGGGTAAAATAAAAATCAAAAGAATCCACCAATGACAAGAGATCCCAAAATGAAAACTCCCAGGAATCTTATAGCCAAATTCCAGAGCTCCCAGGTCAAGGAGAAAATATTGCAAAGCAGCCAGAAAGAAAACAATCCAAATATCAAGGAGGCACAGTCAGGATAACACAAGATTTAGCAGCTTCTTAAAGAAGCAGTAGGCTTGGAATGTGACATTCCAGAAGGCAAAGCAGTTAGGATTATAACCAAGAACTACCCACCCAGCAAAATCAAGTATAATCCTTCAGAGAAAAAAAAAGATATTCAATGAAACAGAAGACTTTCAAGCATTCCTGATGAAAAAACCAGAGCCAAAAAGAAACTCTGACTTTCAAATACAAGACTCAAGTGAAGTATAAAAAGGTAAACAGGAAAGAGAAATCATAAGGGATTCAGTAATATTAAACTGTTTACATTCCTAAATGGGAAGATGATACTTGTAACTCGTAAGAACTTTCTCATTATTACAGCAAGGAGGAGTATACACAGGCAGAAGACATGGATATAAGCTGACTGTGGTAGGATATCTAAAAAAATAAAATTAAGGAATGAGAAAGAGGAACGCACTGGAAAAAAGGGAAAGGAAAAAGTAGAATGGGATAAATTATCTCACATGAAACAGGCAAGAAAGAGCTTTTAAAGTAGAGGGGAAGATGGGGAAGGTGAAGGGGAAGCGCTTGATCCTTACTCTCATCAGGAATTGGCAGAAAGATGGAATAATATACACATTCACTCAGTTCAATACAGAAATCTGTATTACCATGCAGGAAAGTAGGAGGGGGAGGTGAGGGAGCCAGGGCTGGTAGAAGGGAGGGTGGATTGGGGGAGGCAGGTCACATTTTGTGGATAGACAGGGTGAAAGGAAAGAATAAATGGGGAAAACAGGATGGAGGGAAATAGTAATCATAAATTTTACAGCAAGTTTCTCTGATAAGGGCCTCATTTCTAAAATATATAGAGAAGTAAGTCAAATTTATAATACAAGTCATTCCTCAATTGATCAATAGTTAAAGGATATGAACAGGCAGTTTTCAAATGAAGCTTTAAAGCTATTTATAATCACATGAAAAAAATGCTCTAAATCACTACCAATTAGAGAAATGGAAATTAAAACAACTCTGAGCTACCACCCCACACCTATCAGACTGGCTAATATGACAGAGAAGGAAAATGACAAAAGTTGTAGGCAGGGATGTGGGAAAATTAAGATACTGATGCATTGTTGGTGGAGTTGTAAATTGATTCAACCATTCTGTAAAGTAATTTGGAACTTTTTACCCAGTAATACTACTACTAGGTCTGTTTCCCAAAGAGATAAAAATTAAAAAGGAAAAGGACCTATATGTACACTTCCTATATGCAGCTCTTTTAGTGGTGGCACAAAATTGTATACTGAGGTGATGCCTATCAGCTGGGGAGTGACTGAACAAATCAGTATATGACTGTGATGGAATAATATTGTACTATAAGAAATGATGAGCAGGACAGAAAAATCTGGAAAGACTTACATGAATTGATGCCAAGTGAAATGAGCAGAACCAAGAGAACATGGTACACAGTAAGATCAATATTGCACAAAGATCAACTGTGAATATCTTAGCTATTCTCAACAATACAAAGAACCAATACAATTTTGAAGGACTTAGGATGAAAAATGCTATCCATCTCCAGAGAAAGAACTGATGGAGGCTGAATACAGTTCAAAACCTACTTTTTTAACTTTCTTTTTTTGGGGGGGGATGTGGGGGTGTGGTGGGTCTGTCTTTTCTTTCACAGGACTAATGTGGATATATGTTTTGATTTCTCGCCATCTCAGGGGAGGGGCAGGGGAAGAAGGGATGCAGAGAATTTGGAACTCATAATTTTAAAGAAATGAGTGTTAAAAATTGTTTTTACATGTAATTGGGGGGAAAATAAAATATTAAATATAGTTAAAAAAAAAAAAAAGAAAGTAATCTCAGAGGGAAGGTTACTAGCATCTGGGAGGACCAGAAAAGACTTACTACAAAACAGTGGAATTTGAGTCTTTTGAAAGAATTAAGGGAAAGTAAAAGAGGTAAGGGAGAGGAGCAATCCACTTAATGGCGGGCAGTCAGTGCAAAAGTACCAAGATGGGAAATAGGGTGTCTGGCTCAAGGAACATCAAGTAGGTCAGTGTAGCTAGATCACAGAATAGGTGGAGAGTAATAAAATGTATGAAGACTTAAAAAAGGTAGGAGGGGACCTGGTTGTGAAGGATTTTAAATGAGAGGTCTTTTTTAATTTTATTTTGGAAGTAAAAAGGAGCCACAGGAGCTCACTCAACAGAAAAGTAACGTAGTCAGACATACACTTTGGAAAAATCACCTTAAACCATACCTAAAGTCCCTAAATTATGCAAACCCTTTGACCCAATAATACTCTCCAGGGCCTATACTCCAAAGAAATTCTATACTCCGAAGAAATTCTATACTCCAAAGAAATCAAAGAAAGAGAAGAAGGACCCAAATTTACCAGAACATTTAAAGCAGTTCTTTTTGTGGTGACAAAGAACAGAAACTAAGGGGGTACTAATCAACAGAGGAATGGCTGATTTAATGATGGCATATAAAGATAATGAAATGCCACTATGCTATAAGAAATAACAGGGCGAGGAGCCAAGATGGCAGAGGGAAAGCAGTGACTTGCTAGAGCTCTCCCCCAAACCCATCCAAATACCTGTAAAAAAAAATGGCTCTAAACAAGTTCTAAAGCAGCAGAACCCACAAAAAAATAGAGTAAAACAAATTTCCAGCCCAAGACAACCTGGATGGCTGATCAGAAAGGTATATCACACCAGGCTGGGAGAGGTGCGCAGTTCGGCGTGGGCGCACAGGCCGCAGCAAACCTGGAGCAGGCCTCAGAGGACTGAAGCGCAGGCAGCTATGGCAGTTTCCAGACTTCTCAACCCACGAACGCCAAAGACAACTTAGAAGGTCAGTGGGAAAAGTCTGTTACTGCGGTGAGAGAAGAAGGCAGATGTCAGCCGCCCCAAGGGCAGTGGCTGGCTTCTGAGCTTCCGGCCCACAGACTGAGGGGAAATTCTAGTGGCTGATCAGAGGGGGATTGCAAGGATCTCTTTGCCAGGGCTGAGGCAGGAATCTCTTGCTTTGCCCGTGCTTGGATCTGGGTCACAGTTCTGAGGGACAGTCCTGGGGCGAGGAGGAGCGCTGGCCTGGTGGAGCTTGTTGTGGCCGTGGAGAGAAAACACCTTGCCTCTTACCATACCACCTTGGAAGAACTGACACTTTTCAGGTCCCTAGAAGTATCTCTGAAAACAGCTGTACAAACCCCCAAAGCTTGGGACAGTAAATTCTCCACAATGGAAACAGACTCTTACCTTAACAAAGAGTTTAAAACTCAAGTAATTGGTTGGGATCATGAGCAAGCAGCACAAAAAGGGTCAGACTGTATTATCTTACTTTGGTGACAAAGAAGATCAAAACATACAGCCAGAAGAAGACAACAAAGCCAAAGCTCCTACATCCAAAGACTCCAAGAAAAATATGAATCAGTCCCAGGCCTTGGAAGAGCTCAAAAGGGATTTTGAGAAGCAAGTAAGAGATGCAGAGGAAAAACTGGGAAGAGAAATGAGAGTGATGCAAGAAAATCATGTAAAGCAAGTTAACAGCTTGCTAAAGGAGACCCAAAAATATACTGAAGAAAATAACACCTTAAAAAATAGCCTAACCCAAATGGCAAAAGAGGTCCAAAAGGCCAACAAAGAAAAGAATGCCCTAAAGAGCGAAATCGGACAAATGGAAAAGGAAGCCCAAAAGCTTACTGAAGAAAATACTTACTTAAAAATTAGAATAGAGCAATTAGAAGCTAGTGACTTTATGAGAAATCAAGACACTGTAAAACAAATCCAAAAGAATGAAAAATTAGAAAACAATGTGAAATACCTCATTGGAAAAACCTGGAAAATAGATCCAGGACAGAGAATTTAAAAAGTATTGGACTATCTGAAAGCCATGATCAAAAAAAGAGCCTAGACATCATCTTTCAAGAAATGATCAAGGAAAACTGCCCTGATATTTTAGAACCAGAGGGGAAAATAGAAATGGAAAGAATCCACCCATCTCCTCCTGAAAGAGATCTCCAAAGGAAAACTCCTAGGAATATTGTAGCCAAATTCCAGAGTTCCCAGGTCAAGGAGAAAATATTACAAGCAGCCAGAAAGAAACAATTCAAGTATTGTGGAAACACAATCAGGATAACACAAGATTTAGCTGCTTCTATGTTAAGGGACCGCAGGGCGTGGAATATAATATTCCGGAGGGCAAAAGAGACAGGATTACAACCAAGAATCACCTATCCAGCAAAACTGAGTATAATTCTTCAGGGGAAAAAATGGTCATTCAGTGAAACAGAGGACTTTCAAGCATTCCTGATGAAAAGACCAGAGCTGAATAGAAAATTTGACTTTCCAATAGGAGACTCATGTGGAAAATGAAGAGGTAAACAGGAAAGAGAAATCATAAGAGACTTATTAAGGTTGAACTGTTTACATTCCTGCATGGAAAGGTGATATTTGTAACTCATTAGACCTTTGTCAGTATTAGGGTAGTTGGAGAGAAAAAATTATATGTATGTACATATACATAGATAGATGGATAAATAGACAGATAGATAGATAGAGGGCACAGGGTGAGTGGAAGATGAAGGGGTCGTATCTAAAGAATCAAATTAAGGGGTGAGAGAGGATTATACTAGGAGAAGGAGAAAGGGAAAGGTAGAACGGGGTAAATTATCTCACAAAAAAAACAAAAACAGAAAAGAAAAGGTTCTTACAGTGGAGGGGAACTGGGGGAAGGTGAGACGAAATGAGTGTATCTTATTCTCATAGGATTTGACTTAAGGAGGGTATAACATACACACTCAATTGGGTATGGAAATCTGTCTTACCCTACAGGAAAATAGGAAGGGAAGGGGACAAGAGAATAGGGGGATGGCAGAGAGGAGAGCAGATTGGGAAAGGGGATAATCAGAAGCAAATGTTTCTGAGGACGGACAGGGTCAAAAGAAAGAATAGAATAAATGGGGGGGGACAGGATAGGATTAAGGGAAATAGAGTTAGTTTTTCATAGCATGTCTACTATGGAAGTGTTTTGCATAACTGCTCATGTATAGCCAATATTGAGTTGCTTGTCTTTTCAATGAGGGTGGGTGGGGAAGGAGGAAGGGAGAAAATTTGGAACCCAAAGTTTTAAAAACACATGTTTAAAAAAAATGTTTTCACATGCAACTGGGAAATAAGAAATACAGGAAATGGGGTACAGAAATCTATCCTGCCCTACAGGAAAATAGAAGGGGAAGGGGGGGGAGAGATATCAGGGAAAGGGGTATTCAGAAAGCATGCCATCTTGGGGTGGGGGGAGGGGCGAGATGGGGTGAAAATTTGGAACTCAAAATCTTGTGGAAGTAAATGTTGAAAACTAAAAATAAAAAAAAAATTTTTTTTTTAAAGTCAGAAAAGTCCTAAAGGGGTGCAGCCAGGTAAGAAATGAGGAGCTCCCTCCTTGAATGAAAGTTTTGGAATTCATGGCTCCAATCTCCAACCAGAGGGACAGAGGATGGTGAAAAGGTAGAGTACCAATGCTAATGGGGTCTTGCAGGATGGAGCTGTGATTTAAGCCTGGTTCCCCTGCCCTCAGGTCAATGTCTTTTTGAACTGGAATCTAATTATTACCATTTCCATACTTTGGGCATAAGCATAAATTCTAACTGGTACCCAGTTAGAACTTATGCTTATGCCCAAAGTGTGAAATATCAAAGATGGTTCATCTGAATATAAAAATAGTCACTAGCTTTAAAATATACCATTGTTATCATGTCACCTCTCTGCTTACAAACCTACTACTACTAAATAAAATATAGATTCCTCATCTGCAAAAAAATAAATAAATAAATAAATAAATAACAGCAGGGATTCAGAGAAAACTAGGAAGACTTATAAGAACTGATTTAGAGTAAAGTGAGCAGAACCAGGAAAACATTGTACACAGTAATAGCAACACTGTATGATAATCAACCATGACAAACTTAGCTCTTCTCAATAATACAATGATCCAAGACAATTCCAAAAGACTTGTGATGGAAAATGTTATCCACATCCAGAGAAGGGAACTATGGAGTGTGAATGCAGATCAAAGCACGCTATTTTCACTTTTGTTTTTAGTTTTTTCTTTCTCGTGGTTTTTTTTTTCCTTTTCTTCTGATTCTTCGTTCACAACATGATTAATGTGGAAATATGTTTAACATGTACATGTATAACCTACATTAGATTGCTTGTTGTCGTGGGCAGGGGAGAGGGAAGGGAGAGAGAGAGAAAAATCTGGAACTCAAAATCTAATGAAAATGAATGTTGAAAACTATCTACATGTAATCAGAAAAAATAAGATACAATTAAGTGAAAAAAAAAAATTTAATTACTCAGTAGCTAAGAGAAGCATTGGAGTGGGTAGTCTTATGGCAAAGAGACCAACCAGAAGGCTATTAATACAACAATCCAGGGAAGAGGAAATAAGGTACTAAACTAGGGCTATGGTTGCATAAATGTAGAGAAAGAGATAAACATGAGAGTCTGTGATGGTAGAAATGACAAGATACGACAATGGACTGCATATATGTGTGAATACGAAGTCACGGGTAACATCAAGTTTGTGAACCTGGGTGACTAGAAGGATGGTGATGCTTGCCTATGCTGATTTGTTACAAGAAATGTTTTTCCACATCATAGCACCTGGCTCACATTCCTCCTCTCCACCCTGCCCTTATGTCCGAGGATGTCAATCCACTTATTGATGACCCCACAAATAAGTACCCTGGCCTCCCAGTTCACCAAGCTCTTCATTTCACCTCAGCCAAACAATGGAAACCTATCCTGAAACCCCTCAGGGTACAAGACCAGAAGTGTGGCATCCAGGTCACAAGGTACAACTCAGAACAACTTTTCTCTATATTAAGTGGAGAAATTTACATTTCCAACTGTATCTTAATATGCTTTTGTTCCCATAGTACCTCCAACACTGATGCTTCTGACTTCATCTGTCGGTTTTGCTAGGGTTAAATTTTAAATCTCAGTTATTTTAATTTATATTATTCTCATTATTAATCTTGTATATGGCTGCTGACTGTTTGCCATTCTTCTTTTGAATACTTTTTTCATATCCTCTGACCTCTTATCTACTGGATCTTGGTATTACATGTTTAATTCCATTATCTTAGATGTTATACTTTTGTGAGAGATATTTGATAGGAAGATTCCCCTCCCCCCCATTGGTAGTTTCCCTTCTTATCCTAACTATATTTTGTTCAAGAAAAAAAGCTTTTCAATTTTCTATAATCTTTGCCTCTCAGAGTTCCTGACTTCCAATAAGGCCTGGCTCACATGCCACCTCCTAAGTGGAGCCATTTCTGATCCTCCTAGGTGTTAGTGTTTGCTCCCTATTAAATTAATCATGTATATACAAATCTGTTTACATGATGTAGTCTTAAATCCCTGAGGAAAGGGACTGGTTTTTTTTTCCCCTTAGCACATTACACAGAGTAGGTTCTTAATAAATGCTTGCTTACTTGGATTAGATCAAAGATTGCAGTATTGGCATCAAGTATCAGTTCAGCACAGTCTGTGAGCCCCAGACATCAGTTGTTTACTGATGCAGACAGTTAGACATAACTCCTTAACCATCTCTACATACTTCTCTGCAACTCCAACTACCCTGCATTTAGACTGACAAGACACTGAAAATGACATCACACTCCCTCCTTCCATGCCATGCCTCATCGAAAGACACTAGAGAGCAGAGGCCCTAATCAGTTGATTCTTTCCCTATTCTATGGGGACGAACTCATAGCTAATGTGACCTTTTTCCTTATGATTCAGAATTACTGTCTGCTGAAGCAAAAATCCCTTTCCCTACTACTTCTTCCCATACTCTAATTATTCACCTCAACACTACCCCTGCACATTCCTTGTCCTTTTTTGCTTTTTTTGTTCCATTACACTCTCTGAAATACCTACTCTATTACTTAAAAAAACAAACAAGCTCCCCATAGTTGTATCTATCTTGACACCACACACTTATCTTCTTCTAGTGCTAACATAAACCTGGATCCCTCTAAAAGACCCTACATCTTTGCCTCTCCTCTCTCCAATGCTAGGTGCTCATTTTCTCATGCACCCTGGACACACAGGATAAAAAAAAAATTGTTGGATGACCAGATTCAAGGAGTAGTTGTTAATGATTTAACATCCATGTGGCAGGGGGTCTCCACTGGACCTAAGGGATCTGTGGTTGGCCCTGTGCTGTTCAACATTTTTATCAATGACTCTGATAAAAGCATAGGTGGGATGCTCATCAAGATAAGAAAACCTAATACGATAGACTCAACATTGGGCTAAATATAAGACAAAATTTGACAGGGATAAATATAAGGTCTTGTACCTGAGTATGAAAAGTCAACCTTATAATATAAGTTGAAGAAGACATGGTTAGACATCAGTTCCAAAAAAAGGTCTGGGGATTTTAGTGGGCTGGAAGGTCAAAATGAGTTAGTAGTGTAATGTGGCAGTCCAAAAAACCTCATGCAAACTTGGGCTGCGGTAAGAGGGGCATCACTACCAAAAAGAGACAGTCTCATTGTACCACACCCTTATCAGAGCTCATATAGAATACTATGTTCAGTTCTGGGAGCAACAATTTAAGCAGCACAGTGATAAAGCTGCAGTGTTGTCCAATTCACATTGGAGCCCCCCCACCCCAAGTAAACTATACATAAGGATCTCTGCAGGCCACATATTGGCTTAGAAAACCACATACTAATATCATTTAGGCTTCACTGTATTTTTACTTATTTCATCAAATATTGCCTAATTACATTTTAATGAGGTTGCACTAGGGAGTGCTGTGGGCCACACAAGGCTTGTGGGCTGCCTGTTTGACACCTGTTGTCTAGAGGAAGGCAGTCAGGATGGCGAAAGGCTGTCTTAAAAGGACAGACTGAAATAACAGGATATTTAGACCACCAACTAGGTTTTGCAACCTTGAACTCATCCATGACTCTTCTCCTTCCCACCAAAACTTGCTGATTCTACCTCCATAATCTCTCTCACATCTCCCTCATCTTTCTCTCCATTCACACAACCATATCCTAGTTCAGGCTTTCACATCACCTTTCATTTGGACTATGTGAATCCTAATCCTAATTAGTTTCCCTGCTTCCATTCTTTCCTCTCCAATCCATGGTCCACACAATTATCAAATTAATACTTCTATAACAAAAGTCATGTAACTCCCCTGACCAAAAATCTTCAGTGGCCCTTTATTGCTTAGAGAATAAAATACAAACTACATTTAAACTCACCACAAAGTGGCTCCCATCTGTCCAACTACTAAAATTTATATTCCATCTCTCATCTCCTATGCCTTTATACAAATTGTTGTCCTCTTTTCCCATATTCCCTCCCAGTGCCTCCTCATATCTGGAACACATTCCCTCATCACATATGATTCTCAGAATCCCAAGGTTCCTTCCTGGCTCATCTTTGTCACTGCCTCCTCCATGAAGACTTCTCCACATTTCCCTAGTTGTTAAGTGCTCTCTTTCCATTCAAATTACCTTGTATTTACTTATCTGTAGCTATGTAATATCATCCCAGTAGAATATAACCTCTTCTAGGGGAAGGATTATTTCATTTTGATGTATTCCCAGTGTCTCTCACAGTGCCTTGCACATAACAAGCATGTTTGTTGAATTGAATATAATAATCATTTCAGCTATATATAAACAGAATAATAATAGAACCTCTCCCAAGTAAAAAACAAAATGCTCATTTACGTATGTATGCATATAATTGTATATTTAAATATATTTTATGTAGATATACATGTATATACACACACCTAAATTTACACAAATAATTTAATTATTTTGCAGCTTTAATATACATATACAGTCCCCAAGATTCAGTTCAACCAGTATTTACTGGGAGAACACTATGCTAGGCTCTGTGAAAGAAAAATAAATAAATAAAAATATTAACAGATCATCTCATCTAAACCACACACTTTATAAATAAGAGAACTGAAGCCAAAAGAGGTTAAGAGGTTTGCATCAAGTAACATAGCTAGCTAATTTTCATTTTGTGTGGCCCTGCCCATATTGCCTAGATTCTGAGATGTTGTTAGCAATCTCCCAGTCCAAACTGTGTTCTTCCTTTGACTAAGTAACTACCCATTTAGACCCTATTCGTTTCTACCTCCTGCCTGGCTCAAATCTTTTGATACCAACTTCTGTTTTTTAAATATTGATCCTATCATTGCCTCTGAACCCTGTCTCATTTGGATATGTGGAAAGCTTCCCTGGTCAGCCTCATCCAACCACGAATCTTGCCAATATTCTCCAGTTTAACCTGATACCTCAAACTCTATCCTGAGATTTGTCCTCAGGTGCGTTGCTCTAGCCATTCTCCCTTTTGACCTAAACTAGTTGGCTCCCAGGCATATAACTGAGTTGGCCATTTGTCTAGTTGCTACCTCCAACCTAATACTGGCTGTCACAGCCATTAACAGCAGAAAGCCTTAGAGAATTCACCACTTTGAAACAATAAAAGTTCATACCATTACTAATTAGCTTACCATTATTTCCTGGTGGTTGCAATGCATCTCCGGTTAAGCCACACCACCCAACTGGGAAGATATCTCGAGAATCATACTTGCACCAATAATCAAATGCTCCTCTCCAGCCATCAAATGTAATAAAAACTTCATCTCCTTTAACATCTCCAACAGTTGCTGGGCAGATCAAATAAGGATTCTTTTTGTCTATTGCTTCAAGTTTCATTCCAATTTTTAAAAGATTTGGAGTTGGTTTGGGAGGTTCCTACCAAAACAAAAGATAAAATTTAAATTGCTAAGGAGAATTTTCAATCATTTTTATTTGTGAATATTTAGCAACCAAAAAGTAACATCCATATTAAATTACATGAAATACAATCAGACATTTTGGCTACCTGGAATTGAACTGAAAACAAATAACAAGGGGAAAAGATCTTACAGCAGCTAGAAAAATGTTATAAAAGTTATACACTAAAGTGCATGAGGCTTGAGTAGGAGTTCTTTGGTCCTTCATTCAGAGCCTATATAGTCTTCCTTTACAGGTGTTTAAGTTTAACAAATTTTGTTGCTGGGCTTATAGAGGAAGGCCCAAAGCAGATTAAAGGTCACAAATCAGAAATGGAAAGAAAGATACATACAAGTTCATTAATGGCAGTGCGACATAATAGTCAACAGCAAAATTAGTCATTTAAAAAAAATTTCAAGTATAAGTAACATTCCAGAGTCATTTAACATAAGAATAAAAACCCTACATGCTTCAGTAACCCTACAGATTTCACTGTATTTGTCTTTTACACAAATAATACTGAGTTATCAAGAATATACTGGGTGTGGATATATGGATACTGTACTTCGAGTCAGGAAAACCTGTCCTAAAATCTCTTCTTACTAGCTGTGTGATTACAGCCCCAAATCTCTGTAGCTTTTATGGGTCTTAATTGACTCCCTAGGCTTAACTATGTTAAAAGGCATAACTACTTCATTTTATAGACAAAGAAACTGAGGCCCAGGAAGTTAAATGATTTGTCCTAAGACATAAACATAGTATTAGAGATGAGATCTGGACCCAAGTCCTAGGTCCAGAGCAAGCCATCTCCTATACTTTGCCTTTGCTGCTTAGTTACATAAAAATGGCGAGGAGGAGGCAGGGGGGAATATCACAGCTATTTCTACGTGTCCAAAGGATTAGACTTATTCTACTCTGCTCTCAGAACTAAAAACAATGGATAGAAGTTACAAAGAGGTAGATTTCAGATTTATGTAAAAACTTCCTAAAAATCTGAGTTATTCTAAAGTAAAATAAGTGGCATTCTGCTTTGTACTGAGTTCCCTAAAACTGGTGATCTTCAAAGAGGCTGTATGTCCATTAGTTAAGAGATCTTGTAAAGGATGTTTCTGTTCCGCTACTGGTTAAGCTCTATAATCTCAGGTTCTTAGCACTTCTAAGATTGTGCTGCTGCCAATCTTTTAAGACCAGTTCAAATGATACCTTCTGCAGGAAGCCTTCTCTGGTCTTCTCAATCAATGACTCCCCCTCTTCCATCCCCTACCCCCCAAAAAACTGTCTATACTTCACCACTGGATCACTATCTTCAGACACTGAGTAGCTGCATGTTCCCAGGCAAAGTAATCAGGGACAGTATAGCACCTACCTGACAGGGTTCTTTTTAGGATCAAAAGTACCTGTAAAGTGCTTTGCAAACCTTCAAATGCTATGCAAATTTTAACAATGATAATTACGATATATTAGTATTTTTATACAGTAAGCTCTACTAAGGCAGAGACTAATCTTATCACTCAAGCAGCAAAATGCTATTGTAGAAAGAACATTGCCTTTGAGTCTGAAGACCTGAGTCTGACTCCCAACCCTTCCATTTACCAATCATGGGACCTTGGGGAAGTCATTTTTCTTCTATGCACCCCAGCTTGCTCAGCTATAAAATGGAGATAATATCTGAACCACCTTCCCTACAGGTTTTGAGTATCAAATGAGATAATAATGGATCCTGTGCTTTGTACTTCCCTTATAATTGACAAGTTACCACACTACAATGGTAAAGGGAGCATCTTCACTGCAAATTTTCAAAACCAATGAAACTTGCCCCACAATGAATCAAGCCCCTCAAAATGTTTTTAAGGTTTAAAATACTATGGAAATGTCAGCTGTATGTTGTTTCTTAGTTATCTAAAATTTATAACTTGCCCAGAGACCAGAACACTATTCTACATTGAGTACGTGATTAAGAAACATTTATTGAATCCATGGGTAATGCCCACTATCTCCTTTTTCTATTGTTCCCATTCCCAAGCTCCTTACACTGCTAGAAGAAAACAGAAAACCACACTGAATTCTATGCATTAAAATTTATGTTCTATACACTCACCTGGCTCCCTATACCTCTTGGTAATCATTTTATACATCGTGGATCAGTTGCTTTAGCTCAACACTGATTCCAAAACTTGAGAAAGTCCCCCAAAACTCTCTCCTCTTTAGGAGTTGACCCACTTTACTGAAATCAAAGATATCCAATGGTGGATCACTCAACTACTCTCTTCATTATCGATAAAAGTGCTTTGTATTTTCACCCATTCTTTCCTCTTGTTTGTCAATTCTATGGAAGAAGCTGGCTTTACTACCTGTTAAAGCTAACCCTTTCAGCTGCACTCTTAATCTTATCCCTTCCTTTGGAACTAGCTGTATTAATCCCTTCTCTTCTTTACAACTTCAATTTTTACCTTTCCAGTGATCTCACCATTCAGTCATGAATGCTCAAACATTAATACTTACCTGTCATTCTTCTCAAACTCCTATGCAACTAGTCACTAAGTAATTTCTTGTGTTTTTTTTTTAAATAATCTATCTCCTTCATCAAATCCCTTTTCTTAATTCACAGTGGCACTACTCTAGGATAGGCCCTTTGTCTAGACAACAACGTCCTAACCAATCTCCTCCCTTCAATGCCAGTGTCGTATTACTCTTCCTAATATACAAACTATACCACTCCACTGCTTAGTGCAATAAGTTCAAACTTCTTAAGCTGGTGTTCAAGTCCTGCAAACATCAGACCCCCAATCTTTCCGGTCTTATCTCAAGCTACTCTCTGCATGTATATTATACTTCATTCAAATTAGGCTATGCCTATCCCCTTCCTCAATCTTCTGTCAAGATCTTTCCCTGTATCTACAATGCCTTCTCTCCAACCCATTCCAAACTATTTCCACCTGATGTACAACCATCCATTCTCCAAAGCCAATTTCAAATGTCCCCTCTGGAATGAAAATTTCCCTCAATCTGATAATCCAAGCGGTTCATTCTAAAAATTCTTCAATGATTCCTAAAGCAGTGGTAAATTATTACCCAATCATGTTATACTTTCCCCTTTTAAAACTTGTACAAAAATTATAGTAAGCCTATGTGGCATTCCTGGATTGCTTCTTTAAATTTTTACATAATGTCCCACATAAAATATTGCTAATTATTTTATAAAGAGTTTTATAATTTTATTTTTAGAGCTTTTAGAATTATAGATAGAATTAAATTTTATATTTTATAATTATAATTACATAATGTAAATTTTAATTTGCAGCCTTTCTTGGTAAAAGTTATCATTGTGTTTATTATAATCACTTATATATACATAAAATATTGTGGGTAGTTACATGAGATTAATATGGAGGTTCACAATATATTTTTGGTAAAAGGTATTCACAAAACAAAAAACATTGGGAACCACTGCCCTAGACAGAAACAATATGCCTCACCTTTGAAATCACATAATATTTCATATAATTCCTTATATATACACTTATATTGTTACTTGTACTAAAATATATTTGTACATGTAATTTTGCCCCTACAGGGATTATAAAATGTGACAATGGAAAGAATCTAACTTAGAATTGTTGTGAAGGTCAAACATGATGATGGATATAAAGTTCACGGTAAATATTTAAGAACTGGATAAATGTCCAGTTATAATAGTAATAACATTACTATTGTGAGGTCCTTACAGAGAGATACACTATGCTCCTATTTATCTGTATCTCTCCCAGAAACTAGAATAGTACTCTCTCTATTAAACACTTAAATATTTCCTCAATAAACTAGGATTCTAATACTTACAAAGGTTTCATGATTTTCAGGCAATGTCAGATAGCTCTTCATCTGTTGGCTAGGGGCCTTATGTCATATTAAATTATATATATAGACAACACACACACACACACACACACACACACACACACACTTACCCTATCACATTTATTTCTTCTTCTAGGAAAGAACAAAAGCATTTAGAATGAGAAAAGCAAAGTAGGTAAAATTTGATATAATATTCCTTCTCCATAAAAAATAGGGTATGTTATTTCTACATATCATCACAAAGTAGTCTTTCCCAACTCTAAATCTCAAATATCTACTTTAAACAGGTTCAAAGTTAAAAGGTGTTTCATATTCAGTAACTATATTTACTCCAAGAGAGAGCCTCCTAAAGAAAAACCAATAGCCAGAAAGCTTTCATTTTCACTCATAGATCTTTTTAAAGACAAATGAATTAAGCATATCATTATGAACACTCCGTAGGAGGTCAATTAAGAAGAAAATTCTCACATACACCAAAATATTTATAGCAGCACTTTTTATGAAAGCAAAGAATAGGAAACAAAAGATAGACAGCGAGTGAGGAATGGCTAAATAAGTTGTACCGCACAGACTGAGGGGACAGGGATTGTCTTTTGCCTCTTTTTGTATACTTAATGCTTAGCACAGAACCTGGAATAGAGTAGGCACTTAATAAATGTTTATTGATGACTGATGAACAATGTAATACCACTTTGCTCTAAGATACAATGAAAATACAGAATTCAAAGAATCATAGAAGGATTTACAATGAAAATACAGAATTCAAAGAATCATAGAAGGATTTACATGATCTGATGCAGAGTGAAGTGAGAAGAACCAGGAGAACGTTGTACATAGCAACAGCAATACTGTACAATGAAGAACTGAGAATGACGTGGCTATTCTCAGCAATACAATGATCCAAGACAATCCCGAAGGACTCATGATGAAGCATGCTATCCACCTCCAGAGAAAGAAGTGATAATGTTTGAATACAGACTGAAGCATGCTATTTTTCACTCTTTCATTCTTTTTTTTTAAATTCGAGTCTTCTTGTATAAATGACTAATATGGAAATGTTTTATGATTGCACATGTATAACTGGTATCAAATTGCTTACTGTCTCAGGGAGAGGGAAGGAGGAGGAGGAAAGAAAGAATAGAATTTGGAACTCAAAACTTTTTAAAAGAAATATTTAGGGGCAGCTAGGTGGTACAGTGGATAGAGCACCACCCCTGAAGTCAGGAGGACCTGAGTTCAAATCTGGCCTCAGACCAAACACTTGACACTTACTAGCTGTGTGACCCTGGACAAGTCATTTAACCCCAACTGCCTAAAAAAAAAAGGAAAAAAAGAAAAGAAATATTTAAAAATTATTTTAACACATAATTGGGGAAAAAAATAAAAAAAAATTTTTTTTAAAGTCTGACAACTCAGCACTACATATTCAGCTCCTGTCTCTCGCCTGAGCTTTACTATCACATCAATAACTGCCTACACGACATTCAAACTGGATATCCCAGATATATCTCAACTACATGTTTAAAACTGAATTATCTTTTCACTAAATCTTCCCTTCTTTGCAATTTCCCTATTTCTGTTGAAGGTACCATTATTCATCCAATGTCTTAAGATTTGTTACCTCAGCATTATCCTTGACTCTTTGTTCTGCCTCAACCTACATATCCAATCTTTTGCCAAATCTTGCTGTTTCTACCTTCACAAAGTATCTCATGTCCAATCCCTTCTCAAGCTTTTATCATCACTTGCCTAGATTATTGTCAAGTCTCTTACCTGGCCTCCCGCCTCAAGTTTCTTGCCACACCAGTCCTCTGTACACGTTACTTCCAAAGTAAAGATTCTTAAACACAGATCTGATATGTCTCACTCTCTCTTTCTCCCCCAAGTGGCTTCCTATTGTCTACATAACAAAATACAAACATTTCTCATTAGCCCTACACAACATGGCAACAATCTACCTTTCTGGCCTCATTAGACATTACTCCTCTGCACACGTGGTGAAGTCCAATGAAAGAGACCTTTTCTCTCTTGCTCACTTGTTCTCTTGTGTAGATACCTTGCATTGGCCATACCCCATGCTGAGAATGCAGTCCCTTCTTAGTAGACCTCACAGAACTCTCTTCCTCTAAGATGAAGTTAAGGTACCATATTTTGTACAAACCTTTTCCTGATCTACCCCTACTGTTAACAACCTTCCTCCCAAACTACACTGTATTTAATTACTTCATGCGTGTTCATATATATTAATTTTATATTTATACCATATTTTTATATGTACTTGTTATCTTCCCCTTCCCCTCAACCCTGCCCCATTATAATGTAACCTCATTACAAGTACAGATTGTTTCATCCTTTTGTATTTGTCTACCCAGCACCTACCAATAATGTCTGGCATCTCATATGCACTTAATAAATACTTATTGATTATTTGATTGCAACTAAGCAGAATCACAAGCACAAGAGTGGTAGGGAAAGAGTACCAAAGCCAAGTTCAAATTTTATTCCTGCTAGAATGTCCCAGTGCCAAGTACCACTATTTGTTAGCAAAAGAACAAGACAATGAGCTTATTGCTGTTTAATCATTACATATTCAGTAATCATTTACTACATATCATTTATCAACATACAATGTGCAAAGATGAAAATAAAATAGGCCTCTCCTCAACCTACTTAATCTTCTTCGGAAAATAGCACATACGCAGACAGTACGAAAGAGATAGATAGCAATTTGGCAGAGGAAACATTAGCAACTGGTTAGGGGTGGGAAGGAAAGAAGGGAAGTGGTGTGCAGGACTAAAAAGAGTCTCATTTAGGAAATAATTTTTAATTTCTGAATATGACGAAATTAAGATGATATTTTGTTTCCTAGTATTATCCCAGCCACACAAACTACCACAGGCTTACAACGGATGTTATAAACAAGAATCTTTAAAAAAAAAAATGAAATATAAAGCAAAAGTAATATTGTTGAGACTCCTAAGGTTAACTATCAGATCTAGTAGTACTGTTAAAATATAAATTAATAACAAGGAGTGGTGAGCATTTTGGAAATAAAGATTTTTCCAAATTTATAATTCAATACCTAATCACAAGCAGCAGCATAACAGGATAAATAACAATATGACCTAAGAAACAGGAAGACCTGGGTTCAAGATCCTGACACATATGATGGCTTATGTAACTACTGACAAATTACATTACCTCTCAGTATCTAGATAACTCTCGAAAACTATATATTGGAGAGACAGTACCAACCTCCACGAGCAGAGAATATTTCTTTATCTAAAAGTTCCCTATACCAATATAATCAAAAGTCTAGTTCTTATCCCTCTGCATAAATGAGTCATAGAACTCTGTATTTTAAAGATATTTTTTCATGTCATGTATAATTGATATACAATAAATATTTTTAACTGAATAAAGGTACAGTGTTATGAAGAATGGTAAAGCGAAGAAAGTAGTCAGTCCTTCAAAAAATACTACACTTTTGGAAAAGCTGGCACAAAGGAAAGCACTGATAATCCAGAGTTTATATAGTCATTTAGTGTTCAGAATTTTTCATCTGAACTACAAGGGATGTTTCAATTAAAATAAATGTTTTAATAGGGTTAAGGGGTGTCTATTGTCCCAAACAATACACAAAAATCTCATTTAAAAAAACTGTAAACCTACTGGGGCCAGGTGGGGTGGGGGAGACACTAGAAGAAGATTAATGCTTTTTATCAGGTTTTCTCCAAGGACAACCTAAAGATTATTAGGGAAATGTCTCCCTCTGCTGCTCAAAATAGAGACCATTCTTCCAAAATAAAGGCTTTTAAAGGGGAGATAAAACATTTAATGAATCTGAAGAGCCTGAAGGCTTTATTCACTTCATCATTATTTATTAAGACAAACTCAAAAGAGACCCCAAGTAAAACAGGTATTTCTCTTTTGAGTTTCAGGAAAATATTCTAAGAAGAAAGGACCTATTAAATAATTAAACTGTATTTTAAAGACAACACTACCAATGATTTTTGAAACAAATTTTGGTTAAGTTGTCTTCTTATCCTTTTATTCTAATTCCATTTCCCTATACATGAGTATATCTCAATTACTTTTTTTCCCCTTTTTTAGAAAAAAAGTATTTTTTATTTTCTTTCTTTCTCAATCACACGTAAAAACAATTTTTGACATTCATTTTTTAAAACTTTTGAGTTCCAAATTCCCTCCTTCCCTCTTACCATCCTATGTGAGAAGTCAAGCTGTGGTTGTTGCTGTTATTTGTTCTTTGTTTTTCGAAAATGACATCATCAATGACATCACAGATGAAATTGTGCATGAACTGGATTTAAGTGAGGCAGAGTTGTACCACACTGTCAACCTCACTTTCTCTCCTTGAGTCAAAGAAGTACAGTGGGAAGACAAAAAGTCAGGACCACTGGAATGATCCAGGATACAGTGAATTACTGCAATATCTTCCATGTTTGACCAAGATCTAAGCACTCCATAGAACCTACTTCAGCTGTAGGCCAGGGAAAGTCTTCTTTGCTTGGAGTTGACATCCTCCTAATTCACTAACAGGTTTGAGGCTTATCCTAGTTTTAGCCTGTCAGCAGAGACAGTTTACTGGGGTGTGGTCACTGAGCATACTATAACTTCTTGGAGCCACAGATGAGTGAATGAATCAGGTGGACATCAAAGGTAGATAAGCAGCCCTCACCTCCACAGGTGCTAAACCCCAGAAGGCAAGCACTTTGATACAGATTATATATGTGTAATCAAGTAAAACACATTTCCATATTCACTTCAATTACTTTTTTTAAAAACTGGGATTTTTTAAAAATGCATTTTATTTTAATGTCTTTTGTCTTTATAACTATCATTTTTGGAAGACGAAAAAACCCTCTCCTTCCAGAGTGATCCCTTCTATGAATAAAAAATTAAAAACAATCAATAAAATGACTACACCTGAAAATGCATATAATTATTCTATCCCTGTGAACTCTTGACTCTTTGCCCTTTTTCTCTTGAATCTCCAGGGTGGTTCTGATTCATCAGCCTCAATCAAGTATGACGGTATGACATTTGGGCTATCCCCTCTTCCAATATTCCTCGCTCTTACTAAATGACCAGGCTACTTATTCCAGAATGATGCCATTCTGATGTCTCAGAATCTCAGAGCTGAAAAGAAATTGAGGCCACCTAATATAAATAAGCAGTAACTAAGTAAAAATCTACTCTCTAGCATTCCCAGAAAGTCATCGTCCAAACTTTACTTAAAATCTTCCAGGGAGAGGAACCCACCACCTCATAAGAAAGCTCATTTTACTCTTGGGTTTTTAACTTCTGTGAAGTATTTTTCTCACCTCATGCTCAAATCTGCATCTCTACAAACTCCACCCACTACCTCTAAGTGACCCCTCTGGGACCAAGTAAAAGTCATTTATTCAACCTTATGTGTAAATTATTTTTGGTAATATGCTGAAACCAGTTTATACCAATTATGTATCTTTTGTTGCCTCTGAAAGTAAACTGAAATTTTGATTCTTCTGAGAACTTAGTGATCTATGACAGTGGCATTCAATAAATATCATTGACATAATATTGTTTAGAGAAGGTTGGAGCAAAAAACACAGGTTTTAGTAGTAAGGGTCATCGAAAAACATAACATCATTTCCCAAACACAATCAATCCACTTTACTTTCTGTTCAATTCTTGTTTTAATTCATGATGCATCTGCAGTACCAGGCCAAGATACATAAACCAATGTAGTAATTTAAGAGGCTGCCCATCCCACTACATATACATAAAAAAGAGAATCTTTACCCAATGGGGGGGGGGGGGTGTTGGGTATGTGTGTGTGAATTGCTAAGATGATCTCTTTTGCATGGCCCTATAATATCCCAGGGCTTGAGGTGATCAGCAGGATGATGTTGCAAAGAAGAAAATTTGGTGAACTCCACCACCTATAGAGAATTCCTCTTCCATTTGGATTGTGCACAGTATAATCTCTATGCCACTGGCCAACATCATCTGGGGAAAGCATTGCTCCAGACTGCTATCTAAAAAGACTATTAGTTTGCAATGAAAAGGATGACTATTTCTCCACAACTCTGTAAGCAATGTTTTTTTATTACTTTTAATTATTTCTGTCAATTTGGTAGCTATATCTTGAGGTTTAGCATTTTCTTTCAGTGCTTCCTGACAATTGGCATTTCTCCTTTGTAAACTGTCTATATTCTTATCTACAGTATAGCTTTCAAATCCAAAGACAGTAAAGTGTTGTCAATTATATTTTGGCTAGTTTTATAAGCTTACCATTTCAGTTGTAATTTAAAATAATATTCTTACCTTTTCATACTGAAGAAAACAACTCACCATCTTCATTAAATAATAAAATAAGGACTCAACTGATAGATAGAAGCTTGTTTCATGGCAAGTCTTTCTTACCTTCTTAAAGAATGTCGCAGGTGCCATTTCAGCTCCATTTAATGTTCTTAAGAGAAACATTGGCCAAGATGATGCATTCATCTGAAATCCTATTTAAGTTAAAAAACAAAGCTTTAATAAAAAAATTACAGTATGGGATTTTTCAACAAGTTTAGAAAAGTAACTGAAGTGTCTTTAATAAGGATGCTTCACCATCATTCTTGGAAGTATAAATATCCGAGGGAATGAAAGTATTATGTTGATGCTCATATTATACAGGTGCAATGATCTATGACTATGGTGAAAACAAATAATAAAACCCATTCTTTTTTTTTAATGGTAATTTTTATTTATTTTTTTGTTTTCAGCATTTACTTCCACAAGATTTTGAGTTCCAAATTTTCACCCCATCTCGCCCCTCCCCCCACCCCAAGAAGGCATACATTCTAAATACCCCTTCCCCTAGTCTGCCTTCCCTTCTCTCTCTCCTCCCCTTCTCTTATCCCCTTCCCCTTCTATTTTCCTGTAGGACACGATGGATTTCTGTACCCCATTTCCTGTATTTCTTATTTCCCAGTTGCATGTGAAAACATTGTTTTTAAACATGTGTTTTTAAAACTTTGAGTTCCAAATTTTCTCCCTTCCTCCCTCCCCATCCACCCTCACTGATAAGGCAACTATAGGTTATACGTGTGCAGTTATGCAAAACACTTCCATAGTAGACATGCTGTGAAAAACTAACTCTATTTCCCTTAATCCTATCCCACCCACCCATTTATTCTATTCTTTCTTTTGACCCTGTCCCTCCTCAGAAGTATTTGCTTCTGATTACTCCCTTTCCCAATCTGCTCTCCTCTCTATCATTCCCCTACTCTCTTGTCCCCTTCCCTCCCTATTTTCCTGTAGGGTAAGACAGATTTCCACACCCAATTCAGTATGTATGTTATTCCTTCCTTAAGTCAAATCCTATGAGAATAAGATTCACTCATTCCCTCTCATCTTCCCCCAGTTCCCCTCCACTGTAAGAGCCTTTTCTTTTCTGTTGTTTTGGTTTTTTTTGTGTGATAATTTACCCCATTCTACCTCTCCCTTTCTCCTTCTCCTAGTATATTCCTCTCTCACCCCTTAATTTTATTCTCCAGATATGACCCCTTCATTTTCAACTCACCCTGTGCCCTCTATTGATCTATATCTATATACACATATATATAATTTTTTCCCCTCCAACTACCCTAATACTGACAAAGGTCTCATGAGTTACAAATACCATCTTTTCATGCAGGAACGTAAACAGTTCAACCTTAATAAGTCTCCTTTCTCTTTCCTGTTTACCTCTTCATGTTCCACTGGAGTCTTGTATTTGAAAATCAAATTTTCTATTCAACTCTGGTCTTTTCATCAAGAATGCTTCAAAGTCCTCTATTCCACTGAATGACCATTTTTTCCCCTGCAGGATTATACTCAGTTTTGCTGGGTAGGTGATTCTTGGTTGTAATCCTGTCTCTTTTGCTCTCCGGAATATTATATTCCATGCCCTGCGGTCCCTTAATGTAGAAGCAGCTAATTCTTGTGTTATCCTGATTGTGTTTCCACAATACTTGAATTGTTTCTTTCTGGCTGCTTGTAATATTTTCTCCTTGATCTGGGAACTCTGGAATTTGGCTACAATATTCCTAGGAATCTTCCTTTGGGGATCTCTTTCAGGAGGAGATTAGTGGATTCTTTCCATTTCTATTTTCCCCTCTGGTTCTAAAATATCAGGACAGTTTTCCTTGATCATTTCTTGAAAGATGCTGTCTAGGCTCTTTTTTTGATCATGGCTTTCAGATAGTCCAATAATTTTTAAATTCTCTCTCCTGGATCTATTTTCCAGGTCAGTTGTTTTTCCAATGAGATATTTCACATTGTTTTCTAATTTTTCAATCTTTTGGATTTGTATTACAATGTCTTGATTTCTCATAAAGTCACTAGCTTCCAATTGCTCTATTCTAATTTTTAAGGAAATATTTTCTTCAGCAAGCTTTTGGACTTCCTTTTCCATTTGGCCAATTGTGCTTTTTAGGGCATTCTTCTCCTCATTGGCTTTTTGGATCTCTTTTGCCATTTGGGTTAGGCTATTTTTTAAGGTGTTATTTTCTTCAGTATTTTTTGGGTCTCCTTTAGCAAGCTGTTGACTTGTTTTTCATGATTTTCTTGCATCACTCTCAGTTTTTCCTCTACTTCTCTTATTTGCTTCTCAAAATCCCTTTTGAGCTCTTCCAAGGCCTGGGACTGATTCATATTTTTCTTGGAGGCCTTGGATGTAGGAGCTTTGGCTTTGTTGTCTTCTTCTGGTTGTATGTTTTGATCTTCTTTGTCACCAAAGTAAGATAATATAGTCTGACTCTTTTTGCACTGCTTACTTATGATCCCGGCCAATTACTTGAGTTTTAAACTCTTTGTTAAGGTAAAAGTCTGCTTCCAATGTGAAGAGTATACTGTCCCAAGCTTCAGGGGTTTGTACAGGTGTTTTCAGAGGTACTACTAGGGACCTGTAAATTTTCAGTTCTTCCAAGGTGCTATGATAAGAAGCAAGGTGTTTTCTCTCCACGGCCACAACAAGCTCCACCAGGCCAGCGCTCCTCCTTGCCCCAGGACCGCCCCTCAGAACTGTGACCCAGATCCAAGCACAGGTAAAGCAAGAGATTCCTGCCTCAGCACTGGCAAAGAGATCCTTGCAATCCCCCTTTTATCAGCCACTGCATTCCCCCTCGGTCTGTGGGCCGGAAGCTCAGGAAAAAGCCCTGGCCCCTGGCCTCGCTTGAGACTTGCAGCTGAGACCTAGCTCCTCTCTCACTGCAGTAACAGACTTTTCCCACTGACGTTCTAAGTTGTCTCTGGCGTTCAGGGGTTGAGAAGTCTGGAAACTGCCACAGCTGCCCGCAATTCAGTCCTCTGAGGCCTGCTCCAGGGTCTCAGAGGCCTGCGCGCCCATGCCACACTGCGCTCCTCTCCCCGCCTGGCGCGATATACCTTTCTGATCAGCCATCCAGGCTGTCTTTGGCTGGAAATTTGTTTCACTGTGTCTTTGTGTGGGTTTTGCTGCTTTAGAATTTGTTTAGAGCCATTTTTTTAGGTATTTTTCAGGAGGGCTCTGGGAGAGAGCTCAAGACAGTCACTGCTTTCCCTCCGCCATCTTGACTCTGCCCCCCCCATCCCAATAAAAGCCATTCTTTAGAGTCAAGTTGAACTACAAGGCTGATGAGATACTAAATGCAGGCTCTGTGTCCTACTCCTCCTAAAGAACAACTTCCACACTCTCCTACCCCCAAACCTCTAACAGCTGCAATAGGGGATTAACAGTAAAAGTAACAGCTGTGTAAAGGCATTTTTTATTACTTTCTGCACTATCAGGATCTCCATCATTCTCTTTGTCCTAACCTAATTGCCTGTGGTTTGCTCTCCTCTGAGGAAAAATCTATTCCAATTCTAGCAACTTCTTCTTCAATGGCCTCTAAAGGTGATCAGCTACTTTTAGAATCAATACCAGATGCTAGCCATAAAAGATTTAACAGGTGCTCCTCTTTTTCTTTTTTCTTAAAGACTGGGTGGCCTTCTGTCACCCAGGATGGAAGTGGAGATGTTATTCATGGTCCTAATCCCACTACTGATGAGCTCCATTTCCCACCTTAGGCCACTTGATAGCCAGTGAAGACACCCACCCAAAGGCAAGGTTCCTGAGCTCAAGTGACACACAAGCCTTAGCCTCCTAGCACCTGGAAATACAGGTGTGAAACATCATGCTCATTCTTTCTTAGCAAGATCTCAAACGGCACAGGCTCAATAGCTTCTGTTGTTTTTTAGAGATGATGAGTTTCCCCTTGGCAGCTGCTCATCTTAACGACCAAATTGAGAAGTGTTTTGTATACTGTACAACAGCTCAGTGCCTGCACTAACAGAGGTAGGCAGGTGAAACACTTATAATAAATAAGTGAATCTGGAGGGCCAAAAAAAAAATTCATAAAATTATCAAAGAGAAAACTATTTAAGAAATAATGTTTTACCAAAATTTGCTTTGGGAAAGTGGGGTGGGAATATATTTATGAAAGATAGGTGAAAGGAACATGTGACTTAAACACACAGATTTCTAATCAAGAGGTATTTATCTGAATAGCATCATAGATATGAAAAACAATGTACACACACACCTTAGTTTGCTCTAATTTCTCACTTGGTCAACAATTTTAATTTATTGATTTGTGCTTATTTCTTCCCCTTCTACCTTTTATTATCTCAATGTAACACTGAAAAAATTAAATAGTCCTTTACTATTGGTTTCAGTGGAACTGAAATTTAACTACGTAGAGGAACCAAAGTGATAAAAATTAAATATGGAAAAAAATAAAAATTAAACATGAAAGTGAAGTATTCTAGTAAATATAATCCTTCAACATTCAGGGCAGATACATACATACAGGGATCACATATTTTAAAAATTAACAGAAACATTCACTGAACTGTGGTGGGAATACTGAATTGTCACTATAAAAAGCAACATATTTTAAATCTAGATGATTACAAGAAACATGAGTTTATACTAAGTGCCTAGTACATAGAGTACACTCAATAAATACAATAGATTGGTTCAAAACCTAAACTAGGAAATTAAATGCATTAAGACCACATTCAGCTGCAACTTTATATTTATATTTCTTACAGAGCCTTTTACAACTGAGTGTTCTTTATGAAAATATAATATAAACATGAGAAAAGGAGCCCAAAAGATGAACAAATTTTTAAAAACAATGAGAATATAAAGTCTAATAGTGTATTTACCACTCCAGTAAGAAAAATGAATATTTACCTCTGAATAGGGAAACTCCCAGAATAGGAAAGCAACAAAAAGAGAGGTATACTCACTCTACCCTTAAGTTAACCAGAAACAAAACTAAAACTAACCACTAAATATATTCTGCAGTAAAGTAAGTGGAGCTAACAATGCAGCAAAAGTAATGGAAGGAGATACAAGATTTTAATAGAAACATTTATCCATCTCAAACTTAAAATTTTAGAAAAATTGGAATGAGAGAGAACTTATTGCCTGTTCTTACCTGACTTCCAACCTTGCAAACAATTATCAAGTAAAATCCAAGAGCATTTCATTTGTCCCAGGTTACGTATGACTATTTAAAGAAATGAATTCACCAATATTTTCTAGTATATAGTCCACCTTTCAAACTTCTTTTAATAATAATGGCTGTTAACATTTACATTATTATTTCATAGTTTACAAAGCACTTTCCTCACAACAATTCATGAGGTAGATAATGCAATTATTATTATCTCTATTTCATAGTAGAAAGCCAAGTCACACAGCTCGTATACATGAGAGAAGATCTAAACCCAGTGTTATTCAAGTCCAGTGCTATTTCTACTACCAACACTGTCTGTCTCTCCATTTAGAAAGGAATTTTCCTCCCCAAATTGGGGCAGATTCATAAAACTAAGGGCACATTTTATATTTCAAAATGATTTGGTTAAAGCTAATGCAACATCTGTTCCTCCCTCAATGGCTTCTCATAAATCTGTAAGAATGGGCCTTCTAACTCTCAGTAACATTGCTCCTTCAAGTGCTTAAGTTCTTGTGTGTAAAAGTGAAGGCTGGTAACAGTCACCACCTTTCTCCCATGCTCTCAAACATATCCAACCTCTCAATACCAGCTGGTTCTGACTTGCAGTAAATTTTAATGGACAATAGGGAATAATAGTAGAGTCCACCCGTTTCCTCCAGGGAGCTATCTGATTCTGGTACATGCCTGCAGATTTACTTACAGCAATGTGGGTACAAAATTGATAAATGGGTTTTGTCCTTGAATTGGTGAACATACATATATAATTCAAGAATTAATATTTCCATTGATGTGGGAATTCTAACAGATTGTAAATCTTTCTACATCTTAAGCCCTTCTATACCTTAAGAGTTCATTTACCAGAGATGCTGTACCCCAGTCCCCCAAAAAAAGTTATGAACAATTGGGCAACCTGATGATGAGCCTTTCTCAACTTAGCTAAGCTATTCTTTCGATGACAAACAAAAAGTTTGCCACTAGGCTCAGAAACCTTTTCAAATTAGTAATAGTTGCCTGAAACACCCTAGAGGCATATGCATGCCACAATAAACTGCTTGAGTAACAGGAAACACAGAGACATCAAATTTCAGAGCTTCAATATTGAATTTAACTCCATAATATACAGTATTCTGCTATCTATCATCATTCACCTTTTCCTCATACAAAATGAGTACTTAATTGTAAAGCTTCCAAGGGATACTGTAGAGATGAAAAATGAAGATCACTCCCATATTTGAGGATCAAACTAACAGGAACATAGTGAAACATTTTCTCCTTACCCAGAGGAGGCTGAAGCATGCCTCCTTTTTTTTCACAAGTTCCAATAGGCTGTATGTCTGAAGAATCTACAAGTCTCCAAAAGTCATTTTTATTGTCACTGCCATCCAGTCGCAATCGTAATCTGGCACCAGTAATTCCAATAACTGTGGCAATACAGACAGAAGTGACATTCCGTGGGTCACGTGCTTCCAATTTCATGCCAACTTTGAAATCATTAGTAGGTGGAATCTTAGACTGTATTAAAAAAAAAAAGATGTATTTATTAAAAAGTACATACTAGACAGGGAAAAAATATAATTTATCCCCACACTGCTTAGGCACATTTTTAATAATACAGCTTTAATTACGTACAGATAAGAATAAACAAAACCAGAAAGTCGCTAGAAGAAAAGGTTGCCCAAGGCCACTTCAACAAATATGACAATATTTCGATCTACAACAATTTGCTTTTCCATGCACTGGTCACTCAAAGACATGAACACTGTCCCTCTATTGGCTGTCATCTTAAAACTCTTTAAGTTAGTCATTTTAGACTGATTGGACAACATGGTCCTGATCAGAGTCATTCTGAATGCCAAGTTAATGATGCTAGCTATGGCACATACTTTATCCAAGCCCTCTGGTATTGAAAATATTGCCAATAAATAGCAAAAACATTGTCATTTATTGGGTGACTTGTCTATCACGATCCTACTGCCACCAAGAAAAGTCACATTACCAGAAACTGTTACTAAGAGTGGTTCCTCTCCTAAAATAGAGAAAGCTTTTCAGGATAGTTAATAACATACTAACTCTATGAAATTTCTTAGGTGTACACTACATAAAAGATTTTTACGACAGTATACTACCTGTCTGAAACACTGTGATGGAGCAGCTAAAGATCCAGTCTCTCTCAAGTAACTGTCCCAGTTAAAATGTTCTAGAAAGAAAGTAAAAATTATTTAGGATAATACTTTAACAACTTTCTAAAATAAAACATATACAAAGTGTTTAACTAAAATATATAACAACCACTCTTTCTTAATATCTTCTCAGCTCCTATTCTGATGCCTCATGCCAGCAGAACATAAAACACTAGCAGATCCTACCAAGACAACTGTTAGAATATCCCCAATACTGGTTTAAAAAAAAAAAAAACTTCTTTACATTTAGATGAACTAATGAAAAGTGAATTGAGCAGAACCAGGAGAACACTACACACAGTAATAGCAATATTATAATGATAATTATCTGTGAAAGACTTATCTAACACAATCAATACAACGATCTATGACAATTCCACAAGATCCATGATGAAAAATGCTATCCATCTGCAGAAAACTGATGGACTCTGAGTACAGATTGCAGCAGACTTTTTTTTCTCACTTTATTTGGAAATGTTTTGTATTACTTCGCATATATAATGGGTATCACATTTATTACCTTCTTAATGGATATGGGAGGAATAAAGTTTGGAACTGAAAATTAAAATGAAAAATAAAATAAATAAAAGAATTATCCCCAATGTTCAAATGACAGGAACAAGTAGTTTTAAAGGGAAGAAACCCAAGTTATCAACAGTCATATGAAAAAATGCTTTAAAACATTAATAATTAAAGAAACAAAAATTAAAAGCAATTCTGAGTTTCTACCTCATGCCTACCAGACTGGCAAAGTTGACAAAAACGGAACATGACAATGTAGGAGAGGCTGCAGGAAAACAGATAAATTAATTCACAGTTTCTGAAGCTATAAACTGCTACAGGCACTCTGGAAATTTGGTACTATGACCTAAAAGTTATTGAACTGTGCATACTCTCTAACCCAGTATGAACCAGAAACCTCTATTAGACCTGTACCCCAAAGTGATCAAGAAAAGAGAAAGGATGCAAATACAAAAAATATAGCAGCTTTTCTTCCCCAGTGGCTAAGAAATGTAAACTAAGAGGGTGCCCATTAATTGGGGAATAGCTGAACAAAGTATCAATGTAATGAAATAAGACTGTGACTTATTAAGAAATGATAAAAAGGATGGTTTTAGAGAAACCTGAGATGATTTGGGTGAAGCAAACAAAGCCAGGAGAACAATTTATATCATAACAACAATACTGTACAAAAATGAACAATTTTAAGACTTAAGATTTCTGATCAATGCAATAGCCAACTTTGATTTGATTCCAGATAACGATGAATACCACGTACCTCTTAACAGAACAGAAAAATGATGGACCAGATAAGAAGAGTAAGACATTTGGAGGCATGACCAGTGTATGAATCTGTTTTACCTGACGATGCACATTTGTTACAATAGTTGCAGTATTCTTTTTACTCTGAAGGCAGTTAAATGTCATAATCAAACAAAAAAAAATTCTTCAAACTACGCATCAGTGAATCTGGCTTCTGTTCAAATTGCAGAATGTATTTCTGAATCATATTAAAGGGAGAGACAGTGGCATAACAGGAAAATCCTCAGCCTCGTAATTAGGAAGTGTTGGCTTCAATCAGGCCTCCGACACATGATGATTATATGACCCTGAATTATCTTCTCATTACCCTACATTACTCTCTGAGACTATAAATTGGAGAGCTGTTGACCATCTGTATCAATAAGGAAGTTTCCACACTGGCAGGTTCACTCTAATAGTGAAATCACAGGTCCTGTCCAAATACCTCCCAAATCCAAAAAACTTGAACGATTTATGAACATTTTAAAAAGAAGTAGTTATCATTAATCATCACCAAGACATCATCAAGAACAAGCCAAACCAGACCAACTTCATTTTCCTTCTGACAAGATTACAAAGTTGGCTGATCAGGGGAATGTCATAGATAATATAACTAGATTTCAGAAGGGCATTTGATAAAAGCTCTCCTGACATTCCTACAGAAAAGATGTAGAGAAATAGGCTAGATTATATGTTAGGTGGATTCAGAACTGGTTGAATGACCAAAGACAAAGTATTCTCTTTAGTGAGTCAATGTCAATTTTGAAGGAGGGCCACGGGACTCTGGATTTGTGCTAATTCACTATTTTTATCGATGACTTGAAAGAAGGCATATATCAATCTATGAACAAACATTTAGCTCTTATTACATACCAAGCACTGTCCTGGGTGTTGAGGATAGAAATACAATGAACTGATAAATATCCCTGCTGGCAAGAAGTTTAAATGCTATTTTAGAAGATAAGTACATATTTATGTATATATAGAAAATAAAGAGTAAATACAAAGTTGTTCAATAAAAAGAAGTTTGGAAAGTAGGATACTACCAATTGGGGAGATGAGGAAAGGATTCAATGGAAAATGATGCTTGAGTTGCATCTTGAAGGAAGAGAGGAATTTTATGCTAAAGATGGAGGTGAGAGGGGAATGCATTGTACTCGTGAAGAACAGCTAGTTCAAATGCATAGATTTGGGCAGATGGAGTACCATGTGTAAGAAATGGAGAATATTTAGGAGTTTACCTGCCGAAACAAACCCAGAAACTATATGAACACAATTACAAAACACTTTTCACACAAATAAAGTCAGATCTAAATAACTGGGAAAATATCAGTTGCTCAAGGGCAATGACAATTCTACCTAAGCTAATTTACTTATTCAGTGCCATACCAATCAAACCATGAATAAATTATTTTATAGAGTTAGAAAAAATAATAAAAAGATTCATTTGGAGTAACAAAAAGTCCAGAATCTCAAGGGAACTAATGAAAAGAAATACAGGGGAAGGTGACCTAGCCATTCCAGATCTTAAATTGTATTATAAAGCAGCAATCATCAAAACTGCTTGGTACTGGCTAAGAAACAGAGTGGTGGATCAGTGGAATAGGTTAAGTAAGCAAAACACAGTAGTCAATGACTATAGTAATCTATTACTTGAAAAACCCAAAGACCCCAGCTTCTGGGATAAGAACTCACTCTTTGACAAAAACTGCTGGGAAAACTGGAAAAGAGTACAGCAGAAACTAGGCATAGATCAAAATCTCACACCATATACCAAAATAAAGTCAAAATGGGTTCATGATTTAAATATAAAGGCTGATACTGTAAGCAAACTGGGAGAGCAAGAAATAGTTTACCTATCAGATTTATGCAGAACAAAAGAATCCATGACCAAACAGGAGTCAGAGAACAATATGAAATGTAAAATGGATAACTTTGATTACATTAAATTGAAAAGTTTTTGCACAAGCAAAGGCAATGCAACCAAGATTAGAAGGAAAGTCGAAAATTGGGAAAGAATTTTTACAACCAGTCTCTCTGATAAGGGCCTCATTTCTAAAATATATAGAGAATTAAGTCAAATTTATAAGAATACAAGTCATTCCCTAATTGATAAATGGTCAAAGGATATGAACAGGCAGTTCTCAGAAGAAATTAAAGCCATCTACACTCATTTAAAAAAAATGCTCTAAATCATGATTAATTAGAGAAATGCAAATCAAAACAACTCTGAGGTACCACATCACACCTATCAGACTGGTCAACATGACAAAACAGGAAAATGATAAATGTTGGAGAAGATGTGGGAAAATTAGAACACTAATGCATTGCCGGTGGAGTTGTGAAATGATCCAACCATTTTGGAGAGCAATTTGGAACTATGCCCAAAGGGCTATGAAAATGTGCATACCCTTTGACCCAGCAATAGCACTTTCAGGGCTATATCCCAAAGAGATCATACAAATGGGAGAAATACCCACACATACAAAAATATTTATAGTGGTTCTTTTTGTGGTGGCCAAGAATTAGAAACCGAGGGGATGCCCATCAATTGGGGAATGACTGAACAAGCTGTATGAATCTAATAGAATACTATTGTACTGTAAGAAATGATGAGCAGGCAGACTTCAGAAAAACCTGGAAAGACTTGTATGGTCTGATGCTAAGTGAAGTAAGCAGAACCAGGGGAACATTGTACACAGTAACAGCCATGTTGTGCAATGACTAATATTGATAGACTTAACCCTTCTCAGCAATACAAGGATCTAAGACATCTCCAAAGGCCTCATGACGGAAAATGCTATCCACATCCAAAGAAAGAACTATGGAGTTTGAATGCAGATCGAAGCAGAGTGGAAGGAGAGATTAGAAAAACAGTGGTCCCTTCAAAAGAAATAAGGAAACAAAGATCTAAGCTTTTGGATTAAGAAGTCAACATTTCACAAAGACTGCTGGGAAAACAAAAGCGGTTTGGCTTTTAGTTTGGTAGAAACTAAGCATACACTAACAGTCACATCAAATACCAAGATAAGGTCAAAATGGATTAATGATTTAGACATAAAGGATGATAGAAGTAAATTAGGAGAACATGGAAAAACATAACTGTCACATTTATGGATAAGGGAAGAGTTTATGTCCAAACAAGAGATAGAGGGGATTACAGAAAGTAAAATAGGTCATTTTGATTACATGAAATTAAAAAGCTTTTGCACAAGCAAAACCAAAGCAGCCAAAGTTAGAAGGAAAACAGGAAATGGAGGGAAACTTTTATAGCAAGTTTCTCTGATAAAGGCCTCATTTTTCAAATATATAGGGAACTGAATCAAATCTATAAAAATAAGAGCCATTCCCCAGCGAATAAATGGTTAGAGGCTATGAACAAGCAGTTTTCAGAAGAAATAAAAGCTATATTTAGACATATGAACAAATGCTCTAAATCACTAACGATTAGAGAAATGCAAATTAAAACAACTCTGAGATACCACCTCATACCTATCAGACTGACATGACAGAAAAGAAAAATGACAAATGTTTGAGGGGATATGGTAAAATTAGGAAACTAATGCACTGTCGGTGGAGTTGTGAACTAGTCAGTTCAATCATTCTGGAGAACAATTTGTAAAACTGCACACCCTCTGACCCAGCAATACCACTACTAGGTCTGTATCCCAAAGGGAGCAAAGAAAATGGAAAAGAATCTATCTATACAAAAATATTTACAGCAGCTCTTTTTGTGGTGGCAAAGAACTAAAAATCAAAGGGATGCCCATCAACTGGGGAATGGTTGAAAGAGTTGTGGTATATTATTGTGATAGAATAGTATTGTACTATTAGAAATGACAAGCAGAATGCTCTCAGAAAAATCTGGGAAGACTAATATAAACTAATGCAAAGGGAAATGAGCAAAACCAGGAAAACACTGTATATAGTGACAGCAATAATATGAGAATGGTCAACTGTGAAAGACTTAGCTACTCTGATCAGCCACTGATTCAAAACAATTCCAAAGGACCCATGGCAAAAAATGCTATACACCTCCAGAGAGAGAACTGATAACTCTGAATGCAGAATGAAGCATACTTTTTTTTACTTTGTTTTTACTGTTTCATTTTGTTTGTGTTTTCTTTTGCAACACAGAAGTGTTTTGCTTGATCTCACATGTATAGTGAAAATCAAATTTCTTGTCTTCTCAAGGAAGGCAGAGTGGAAGGAGGGAGAGAATTTGGCACTCAAATTTTTTTTAAATTATTGTTAAAAAAATTTTTGCAGCAAGTATGTCTGATAAAGGCCTAATTTCTCAACTATATAGAGAACTGAGTCAAATTTATAAGAATCCAAATCCAATTGATAAATGATAAAAGGATATGAATAGACAAAGAAATCAAAGTTATCTATAGTCACATGAACAAATGCTCTAAATCAACACTGATTAGAGAAATGCCAATTAAAACAACTCTGAGGTACCACCTCCCCTATCAGATTGGTTAACATGAGAAAAGAAGAAAATTATAAATGTTAGAAGGGATTTGGGAGAACTGGGACACTAATGCACTGTTGGTGGAGTTGTGAAGTGATTCAACCATTCTGAAGAACAAACTGTAACTATGAGCAAAGGGCTATAAAACTGTACATACCCTTTGATCCAGCAATACCAGGAGAACACTGTACACTGTAACAGCAGTACTTTACAATGACGAACTGTGAACGACTTCACTATTCTCAGCAATACGATAATCCAAGACAATCTGAAAGGACTCATGATAAAAAATGCTATCCGCCTCCAGAGAAAGAACTGATGTTGTCTGAAAACAGAATGAAGCATACTATTTTCTCTTTCTTTTTTTTTTGTTCGTGTCTTCTTGCACTAAATGACTAATATGGAAATGTTTTACATGATTGCACATGTATAACCTATATCAGATTGATTACCATCTTAGGGAAGGGGGAGGGGAGAGAAGGAGAGAGAGCATTTGGAACTGAAAATTTTTAAAAATGTGTTAATAATTGTTTTTATGTGTAATTGGGGGGAAACAATATTTTTTTTAAATTTTACATGTAATTAGGAAATATTTAATGAAAAAAAATAATTGTAAAAGAGAAAGAGGGAAAGTTGGAAAGAGTTCAGGGAAAATAAAAGCAGTTCAGGTTGGGGCCTTTTAGATTCTCTCAAATAACCAGTTTGAAATGTTCACAGGACATTTCCTGTAACACAGGACTGAGACTCATGGAAGAGACTGTGAACATATATATATATATATATATAGGTCTAGGAGTTATTTATGTAGGGATGAGAGCTAAACTCTTTGAGTTCATAAGTTTATGAAGAAAGTGTAGAGTCAGTCAACAATGTTCCTGGTACTACACAAAAAAGCAAAATCATTGTCCTTGCCCTTAAGGAGCTCACATTCTAAAGAGGGAGACAATATGCAAGCAGCTCTGTACATGTAAGATATAAACACTATAAATGAAAGGAAATATCAGAGGGAAATGCCTTCTGTAGAAGTAAACATTTGAGATGCAGCTAGGTAGCGCAGCGAGTAGAGCCTGGATTCAGGAAGACTGGAGTTCAAATCCCGCCTCAGACACAAACACTTACTAGCTGTGTTACTCTGGTCAAGTCACTTAACCCCACTACCTAGCCAAAAAAAAAAAAAAAAAATAAGTAGTAAACATTTGAGCTCAGTCTTGAAGAAAACCAGGGAAGCAAAGATGAGGAGCAAAAACATTCTCAGGCATAGGAGGCTGCCAGTGAAAACACTGAAACAAAGAGATGGAATGTCATGTGCGAGGAACAGCAAGTAGACCAGTGTAGCTGGATCACTAAGTACATTGAGGGGGGTGGGGGGGAGTGGAGAAGAGTCTGAAAAGTGGCCATGTTGTAAAGGCTTTAAAAGCCAAACCAAAGATACTATTTTTGATCTTGGAGGTAAGGGAGAGCCACTGGTGTTCACACTCGATGCTAAGGAAGATTATATTGAGTAGAGGATGGACTGGAGTAGGAAAGGTCTTAAGGCTGAGAGGCCAATCAGAAGTCTACTGTAGCGGTCCATTTAGGAAATGATGAGGCCCTAAGGTTGTGTCACATATGTTGAGAAAAGGGGACATCTATAAGAGACATTATGAAGTTAGAACAACAAAACATGACAAAAGATTAGATATGTGAATTAAGTATGAGTGAGGAGCCAAGGATGAGGACTGAGGTTGTAAGCCTATGTGACTTGAAAGGTGACTTCCCTGTAGAGTAACAGGGAATCTGGGAAGAGTGGGGAACTTGACAGGAAAGATAATGAGCTCTGTTTTGAACATGACAAAGATGCATTACCTTCTTCAACCTAAGAACCGCAGGGTCTTTCCATCTTAAAACTAAAACCTGAAATGTGCACTAGCTCCACCTACTAGAATGTGCACTCTTGTATAGATTATCGTGCCTTTCTACTCATATTCCCAATGCTTAGCATAGTGCTTTACACACACATAATGCTTAATAAATACTTCTTTAAGCATTCTTTGTATGAACACGCTTTTCTACACTGTAAAAATTTAATTTTTTGACCCTTCCTTTGAGCCTTCAGATAGGTTCACAATCTATTTTTGTGAGAGTCACAGATTCAAAGTTGGTCTGAAGCCTTTGTTTAAAAAAGAATAAAAACTGATGCACTACTGATAATAGTAAGTCTGTTTGAATGTAGTTTATTTCCTCAAAATCCAGTTATGATTCATGTTTGCAGCTAAACTTCCCCATGTCCTTACAGAATTTTTCTTGCTTAAACTTGCCATAGTACTTTCTCTTTCCAGGTGTATAGAGAGACAGGAGAGGTGTAAACGAAAATGTTAAATGACTACCTGTAGTAGGAAGTCTACAAAACAATGTTAAGTTAGAGGGAGACACAAGAGAATCTAAAAAGGGTTTACCAGTTATCACAGTATTTCAAATAGCTGATAATTCTACCACTGCTCTTCAAGAGATATTTCTATTTGCCAAATACTACTCTTCTTTCTCTTCCTGCCCTTCCCCTCCCCCACTCAACTAGCAATAATGTTAGCTAGCTTTTGCGGCTGTTTAAGTCATTAAGCCCTAAAAAATACAAAAATATTGACAAAATATAAACAAAGGCACAGAAATTATAACAAGGGCTCTGCACATTAATAATGGAATTAGACCTGCATCAATCCTGTTCTACCTAGCAGCCACAATCAGTTGGAGCTGTCACTCAACAATTATATGTGCATAAAAACATTTTTAATTTAAAAATTAATTTTGCCAATCATGGAAGTCATAAAAGCTATAGGTTATACAAATACTGAAAAGCCAAATAGTGATTCTACAGAAAGTAATGTCAACATATGTACTTTTCTTTTCAATTTTTAAGCATTTAATCATTATTTTCCCTTCCACTCTGCTTTCTCTGAAATAAATAAAATGGAAAAATAAAACCCTTATAATGAGAACAGTCAAGCAAAACAAATCCCCATATTGATCATATCTAATATATACCTCATTCTGCATATTAGTACATCAGTTCATTGTCAAAAAGTGGCATTCTTCTTCACCAGTCCTATAGAATCCTAGCTGATCAGTGATCAGTTATCAAAATCATTTGTTTTTTACAGGATAAATTGTGTTTCTGGTTCTGGTCCCTTTATTCTGATTCAGTCCATACAAGTTATCCCAGGTCTCTGTTTCTTAGAATAATATTCTATTACATTCATATGCCATAATTTGTTCATCTATTCCCCACTGGATGGAAACCCCTTTAGTTCCAGTTCTATTATGTCACCACAAAAAGAGTGCAGATATACTAACTCATTAAATATCCCAACTAAGATATCCCACCATCACCTCAACATGTCCAAAAGCAATCTTATCATTCTTATCAAATCAGTTTAACCTCCAAATTCTCCCACTACAGTCATGAAAGATCAAAATTCAGGGCAGCTAGGTGGCGCAGTGGATAGAGCACCAGCCCCGAAGTCAGGAGTACCTGAGTTCAAATCCGGCCTCAGACAAACACTTGACACTTACTAGCTGTGTGACCCTGGGCAAGTCACTTCACCCCAACTGCCTTAAAAAAGAAGGGAAAAAAAAGATCAAAATTCCTGAGTCATCCTCTATAATGGTTTCCTTACCAAATGGAACTAAGGTTTCAACTCCTTTCCTTTCTTTTACCCAAAGCTATCTCACCTGAAACCTGGATTATAAAATAGTCTCCCCTCACTTGGAAGATTCTCTTCATTCCAATCCATCTAAGGACAATACTGTCGGACCAACTTTCCCAAAATTGATCCTAACCTATGTTAGACCCTGAAGACACAAAGACAAAAAAAAACAATTCCATGTCTAAACAGTCCCTGTCTTCAGGGAAATATTCTAAAGGAAAATATACACACAAATAAAATAAAAAGTAAATATAATGTAATTCTGAGGCAAGAGAAGGAGGCATTAATAACTGGGGAATTCAGTTCTGTTTATATTAATCCTAACTAACCCTCAAGGACCAATTTAAATTCATTCTACTTGTTGATACGGCTTTCTTCCTATCTCCATGAGCATTTATGATCTATAAGACACAATAATACTCTGATCCAATTCATCCAGAAAGCATTTGTGAATTTTCTACCATCTACAAAAAGCATTGTGCGTGGCCCTGGAAATACAAAGAGAAAATAAAACCAGTTCCTAAACTCCCAAAATCAACATGGGAAGAGAAGATAATAGCATAAGCAAACAGTTATCTGTAACCTAAGGCATAGTATCACCCAATACTCGACAGTCAGATGTACTGACCCAAGAAAATCATTATCTCTCTTCATTTAACTGCACACACCTGGAGTAACTCCATGAACGTCTCCAAATACAGCTTATACATAGGTTTCTCCAAATGTGAAAAAATATTCCCAACTTCATAATATTCAATGTGATATTTATTGTAAAGCAATTATTTGAACTTCTCAATGATTTCAATTCTATATAAGTAGTCTTCTCTGATGGTTCTTCATTCCTGTTATGCCCAGTAACTGTGGGTGTCCTCCAAGGTAGCGTCTTGAGCTTTTATCTTTTACCTCTAGCTTCAATTCCTATGGGTTCAATATTATCTCTATGCAGATCTATATATCCAACCCTACTCTATTCTGAGTGCCAGCCCAAAATCACCAAATGCTTTTTGGACATTTCTCATTGGATATAGGCATCTATAACTTAGATCCAAAACAGAATTCATTATCTTCCTCCCCAAACCTCCCCCTCTTCCCAACTTGCCTATAACTGTCAAAAACACCACTATTCTCCAATTCACTCAGGCCTATGACCATCGTATCATCCTCTATTCCTCATTCTCACCCCATATATCCATTACGTTGCCAAATCTTGCAGCTTCTATCACAGTCTCTCTCACTACAACTCCTTTTCTCCCCTCACACACCCATAATCCTAGTTTAGGCCCTTATCACCTCTCACACAGACTGTTACAGAAACACTCTAACTGGTCTCTTGCCTCAGTTCTCTCCCCACTCCAATCCATCCTCCAATCAGCTGCTAACATGACTTTATGGAAGCATCTATCTGACACAGTCACCATTCTGCTCAACGAGCTCCAGTGGCTCCCAATAATTTCCTGAATCAACCATAAATTGCTTTGACATTTCTATGTTTTTATTATAGGGCCCATCAGCCTTGTTATATCTTACTCTCCTCCAAGTATTCTCCATTCTAGCAATATTGGCCTACTTGCATAGGATATTCCATCTCCCATCTCTGGGTCTTTGTACTAGCTGTCCCCCATACCTAAAATGCCCTGCCTGCCCCCTCACCTTGATTCCCTTCAAGTCTCAGCTCAATCTTGCCTACTCTAGGAAATTTTTTTCCAAGTGGCTAACAGCTGCAAATGTCTTCTCATCATGTCTCTCATCAGTTCTGTATATATCTTAAATCCAACCTAGTTAGCAGTGGTCACCCTCATTCAAATGTAAGCTCCTTGAGGGCAAAGACCATGTTTTTTGCCTTTCTTTGTATCCACAGTGCCTAGCACACAGTAAACACTTAATAAACATTTGTCTTGACTTGACATTATACTGTTTCTTTAAATGCCAAAAGCAGTAAGAAAAAACTACAAGTTAGTAAGAAAGGCAACTGAATGCATTTTCTAATTATTTTAAAACATACCATTCTGCACAGGAAGATTGTTTGAGTGATTTTTTCCTTGCTTTTCCTTCTTAATATTCTTTGAATCTAAAAAGAAATATTATGACCAAACTTATTAGTAAGATTTAGAAGCAAAAATATATTAAAGATCACTCAATGTTTCTGTAGTTGTTTACTGAAACTTTTCTAACAAAAAATTTACTATTACCCATTTTATACTGATTTATAACATAATATCACCTGGAAATTAATTAGGCATTTTAGGAAATTCATTAATCAGCAAGAGCAGTGTGGTAGTGTGTAGTATTGGATCAGGAATCTAAAAAACTCTAGGTTCAAAGGTTGCCTCTGACTGTAACCAAGGGAGTAAGTGATTTCAATCTGAGCCTCGAGGAACTTCAGTTTCAATCTGTATCAGTGGAAAGAATATAAATCAAAGACTGTTAACATGTTAACACACTCAATGAGACATAAAGATAACATTTAACAAAATGGAATGATAAATCACTGTTTATTAGTTATGCAAAGAAATTAACACAGTCTCAAAATTACATTACATAATAGAAAGATATTACTGATAATAAAACCAGAGAGAAAGTCAAATTTTAATTTTATTTGATATTTTGGTAAACTAGTAGTTGTAAGAGCTTACAGGGCCTAGAGCTACAAAATATGAAACCTATAATTTAGAGCTAGAAGGGACCTCACAGGGAGCAGCTAGGTGGTGCAGTGGATAGAGCACCAGGTCTGGAGTCTGGAGGGGCTGAGTTCAAATCCGACCTCAAGGGGGGACCTGGAGGGGAAGGGGAGGGGAAGGAGAGGCAGAGGGGTAAGGAGAAAGGACGTCACAGAAGTGATTCAGCCCAATCTCCAAAGGAAACTGAGACCCAAGGAAATACTAGGAGAAGAAGAAAGAGAAGAAGAAAGGACATCACAGAAGTGATTCAGCCCAATCTCCAAAGGAAACTGAGACCCAAGGAAATACTAAATTGTGAAGTAAGTTAATGTTGGCCTCTTCTACTTCCTAGGTCCACTTCCCTCTCTTTATTCTTCCCTCTGAATTTAGAATGAGTATCCCCCCCAAAAGTCTAACCCACTTAATTTATTTTCTATAACACTTTAAAAGACAAATCTAACTAATGCTTACTAATTGCTATTAAGACCATCAAATTAAGTTTAAACAAAACTAAAAATTTCTTCTATCTTCTTATACCTGAAGTAAACCGATAGATCAAATGACCTATTCCACATGTATTCTAACCTAACAGACAAGAAACTGAAATATTTTCTTCCTATCTTCTTTTGACACGTAAGTCACCTCACCTTTATTTACTGTTTTCCCCATAGTTGTCCTCTTCTTCAGTGTTCTTCCTTGGGACAGGAAAGACCAGGAGCTGCCTCTTTATCACACAAAAAGATTCCTGAAAGGCAGTATTACTACAAATCAGTTGCAACACATATTACCTGCTTCTAATTAAAACTGGAAAATCAAAAGAAAGGCTACAAAAAACTAGAATGAAAAACATTTTCACTTTATTAAAATTAAGTAAATCTCCTCAGGAGATAAAGATTTTATGCAATCATTACTAAAAATAGTCCTTAATGGAAATTTGTAAATATATTCCACTTTCTATTTTAAAGATTCTCAGAAAATATCCTCATAAATTCGATTAGAAAAAAGAACCATCAAATAATATAGTGTTAGCTGAACTTCCCTTTTCTTAAAAATATTCATCCATAACTGAAATTAAAGGTAGGAAAAAAAAGGATACAAGTTTTTACTTTAAAATTTTGTTGAAAACAAATATCAAAATCTGAATCTTGATTTCATGAAAATTATTTACTAATCAAGAGGATTTGTTACAATTTTTAGATATCCACATCTTGCTAAAAGGAACCATAGACAATGAATTAATATAAATACTCAACATATATGCACCAAACAGCATAGCACCCAAATTCCTAAAGGAAAAGTTAAATTAAACAAGAGGATATAGTACATACTACTGGGGGAACTCAACTTTTCCCTCTCAGAACTAAATAAATCTAACAATAAAATAAATTTTAAAAAGAAGTCAAGGAAATTAATAGAATATTAGAAAAGTTAGATATGAAAGACTTCTGGAGAAAACTGAATAGGAATAGAAAGGAATATACCTTTTTCTCAGCTACACATGGCACTTTCACAAAAACTACGCATTAGCGCATAAAAAATGTCACAATCAAATGCAGAAAAGCAGAAATATTAAATGTATCCTTTAAAGATCACAATGCAATAAAATTTACACTTATTAAAGGGTTGTAAAAGCACAGATTAAAAATTAATGGGCGGAGGGACAGCCAGGTGGTGCACTGGATAAAGAACCAGCCCTGGAGTCAGGAGGACCTGAGTTCAAATCCAGCCTCAGACACTTAACATTTACTAGCTGTGTGATCCTGGGCATGTCATTTAACCCTGATTGCCTTGCTCCTCTCCCAAAGAAAAAGTAAATTAGAAACCACATAATGTAATCCTAAAGAATAAGTGGGTCAAAGAACAAATCATAGAAAAAATCAATAATTTCATTTAAAAAAATGATAATGAGACAACATTCTATGAGATAAAGCCAAAGCAATACTTAGGGGAAAATGTATTTCTCTAAATGTATACATCAATAAAAGTGACAAAGAGATCAATGAATTGGGCATGCAAATACAAAAAAACTAGATAAAGAATAAATTAAAAATCCACAATTAAACACGAAAATGGGACTCTTGAACACCAAAGGACAGAGTAATAAAATTGAAAGTAAGAAAACCTTGAACTAATAAATAAACTAGGAGCTGGTTTCATGAAAAAATAAAACACATAACCACGGTTAATTTAATCTTAAAAAAAAGAAAGAAAATCAAATTACCAGTATCAAAAATGGAAAGGGTGAATTCACCACTAATGAAGATAAAATTAAAATAATTATTATAAGTTATCTGGCCCAATTATATGCCCAAAAATCTGACTGAAATGGATGAATTTTGTTGTTGTTCAGTCGTTTTTCAGTCGCGTCCAACTCTTCATGACACCCATTTGGGTTTTCTTTGCATAGAAAGTGGATCATTCTCCAATGAGAAAACAGAGGCAAACAGGGTCTCTTGTTTGCCCAGGGTCACATAGTTACTAAGTGTCTAAAGCCAAATTTGAACTCGTGGTAAGTTGTCCTGACTCCAAGCCCTGCTCTATCCACGCGCTACCTAGCTGTCTATGGATGAATATTTGCAAAATATAAATTGCCCAGAATAACAGAAGAGAAAACAGAATACTTAAATAACCCTATCTTAGAAAAAGAAATTCAACAAGCCATAAATGAGCTCCATAAGAAAAAAATCCACTGGACCAGATGAATTCACGAGTTCTACCAAACATTTAAAGAACAATTACAGCTAATACTATATAAACTCCTTGGTAAAACAGGCAAAGTAGGCGTCCTACCAAATTTGTTTATGACACATATGCAGTACGGATTTCCAAACCAGGAAGAGCAAAAACAGAGAAAGAAAACTATAGACCAATTTCCCTAAAGAACACTGATGTAAAATTTTTAAACAAAATACTAGTAAGGAGATTACAGCAATATACCACAAATATTTATCACAAAGATTATGACCAGGTAGGATTTATACTAAGAACGTAAGACTGGTTCAATATTAGGAAAACTATCAGCATAACTGACCATTGAATAATAAAAACAACAAAAATTATGTGATTATCTCAACAGATGCAGAAAAGGCTTGACAAAATACAACGCCCATTCCTACTAAAAATACTAGAGACAGTAAAGGAATAAATAGAGCTTTCTTTAAAGTAAGCAGTAGCTATCTAAAAATCATGGATGCCCATTATCACCACTATTATTCAGTATTGTACTAGAAATGCTAGCTATAGCAATAAGACAAGAAAAAGAAACTGAAGGAATAAAAAAAAAGGCAATGAGAAAATAAAACTATCACTCTGTAGATGATATGATGGTACATTTAGAGAAACCTAGAGAATCAACTAAAAAACTAGCTGAAATAATTAACAGCTTCAACAAAGCTACAGGATATTTTAAAAAACTCACATGTATCATCAGCATTTCTATATGCTACCAACAAAAGCCAGCAGGAAGAGATAGAAAAAGAAATTCCACTTAAAATAACAGCAGACAATATAAAAAATTTGGAAGTCTACCTGCCAAGACAAGCCCAGGAACTATATGAACGTAATTACAAAATATTTTTCACAAAAATAAAGTCACATCTAAACAATTGGATAAAATATTCATTGCTCACGCATAGGCTGAGCCAATATAATGAAAATAACAATTCTACCTAAATTCTACTTATTCAATGCCACAACAAACCACCAAAAAAATTATATTATAGAGTTAGAAAAAATAATAAAAGTAAGCTATAGATACAAAACATCAAGAATAGCAAGGGAATCAAGAGAAAAAAAGTGAAAGAAGATAACTTAGCAGTAGCAGATCCCAAATTGTACTACAAAATAGTAAACATCAAAATAATCTGGCACTGGCTAGGAAATACAATGGTAGCTCAGTTGAATATATTTGGCATACAATACACAGCAGCAAATGACCATAGTAATCTAGTGTTTGAAAAACCCAAAGATCTAAGATTCTGGAACAAGAAATCACTATTTGACCAAAAACTACTGGGAAAACTAGAAAGCAATTTGGCAGAAACTAGTTTTAGACCAAAATCTCACACTGTATACTGAAATAAGGTCAAAATGAGTACGTGATTTAGACATGAAGGGTCATATAAGTAAATTAGGGGAGCATGTTTCCATGCTATAGACCAATTTCCCTACAGAATACTCATGTAAAATTTTTAAATAAAATACTAGTAAGGAGATTAACAGCAATATACCACAAATATATATCACAAAGACATAATGTACCTGTCAGATCTTTTGATAAGGGAAGAGTTTATGTCCAAACAAGAGATAGAGGAAATTACAGGCAGTAAAATGGATAATTTTGATTACATTAAATTAAAAAGGGTTTGCACAAAAAAATTAAATGCAGTCAAGATTAGAAGGAAAGCAGAAAACTGCAGGAAAATTTTTACAGCAAGTTTCTTTGACAAAAGTTTCATTTTTCAAATATATAATTTGAGTTGTCTATAAGAAAACAAGGCATTCCCCTTTTGATAAATGGTCAAAGGACATGAACAGGCAATTTATAGAAGAAGCAATCAAAGCTATTTATAGTCACATGAAAAATGCTCTAAATAACGACTGATTAGAGAAATGTAAAATAAAACAGTTCTAAGATACACCTCACACCTAACAGACTGGCTAATATGACAGAAAAGGGAAATGATAAATGTTGGAGGGGATGTGGAAAAATAGGGGCACTAATACATTGTTTGTGGAGTTGCAAAACTGATCCAATCATTCTGGAGAGCAATCTAGAATTATGCCTGAAAGGCTATAAAACTGTGCATTGACCCAACAATACCACTACTAGATCAATCTGTATCCCAAAGAGATTAAAAAAAAAAAGACCTATACGTACAAAATTATTTATAGCTCTTTTTTATGGTGGCAAAGAATTGGAAATTGAGCAAATGCCCATCAATTGGGGAATGACTAAACCACTTGTGGTTTATGATTGTGATGGAATACTATTGTGCCGTAAGATATGATGAGCAGAATAGTTTCAAAAAAACCTGGAAAGACTTACATGAACTGATGCAAAGTCAAGTGATCAGAAACAGAAGAACATTGTATACAATAACAGCAATACCGGACAATGATCAACTGTGAATGACTTAGCTATTCTAAGCAATACAATGATCTAAGGCAATTCCAAAGAACCAATGATGAAAAATGCTATCTACCTCCAGAGAAAGAAATGATGGATTTTGAATGCAGATCGAATCATACTTTTTTAAACTTTATTTTAATTGGGTTTTATTTGAGGTGGTGTTTGTGTTTTCTTTCACAACATAACTGATATGGAAATATGTTTTCCATTACTGCACATGGATAACATGTCAAATTGCTTGGCTTCTCAAGGAGGGAGGGAATTTGGAACTCAGTTTTTAAAACTGAATATCAAAATGTTTTACATATAATTGGAAAAAAAAGTTCAAAAAAGAAATGACAAGCAGGAGGGCTTCAAAAAACCTGGAACAACTTTTATGACCTGATGCAAAGTGAAATGAGCAGAACCAGTGTGTGTGTGTGTGTGTGTTTTCTCTCGTAACATGGCTACTATGGAAATATGTTCTGCATGACTACATATGTATAATCTGTATCAAGTAGTCTGTCTTCTCAAAGAGGGGATAGGTGCGCAAGGGAGAAAGAGAATTTGGTTATCAAAATTTTTCAAAAATGAATGTTAAAAATTATTTTTACATGTAATTAGAAATATATGTAAAAATTTTAAAGTCATTTCCCAATGGATAAATGGTCAAAGGATATGAACAAGCAGTTTTCAGAAGGAGAAATCAAAGTTATCAATAGTCACGTGAACAAATGTCTAAATCACTACTGATTACAGAAATGCAAAGTAAAACAACCCTGAAAAGCCACCTCTATCAGATGGGCATGATGGTAACATGACAGAACAGGAAAATGACAAATGCTATAGGGGATGTGGAAAAACTGGGACACTAATGCAGGCCTGGTGGAGTTGTGAACTATTCCAACCATTCTGGAGAACAACTTGGAACTACATCCAAAAGGGTATAAAACTGCGCGTATCCTTTGACCCAGAAATACCACTCCTAAGTCTGTAACCCAAAGAGAGTAAAGAAAAGGGAAAAGAACCTATTTGTACAAAAACATTTATAGCAGCTCTCTTTGTGGTAGCAAAGAACTGGAAATGGTGGGATCGCCTGTCAATTAGGGATGGCTGAACAAGATGTACTGTGTTATAAGAAATGACAAACTTGAGGATCTTAGAAAACACGGACAGACTTGCTTGAAATCATAAAGAGCAAAATGAGCAGAACCAAGAGAATATTATATAGAGTAACAGCAATATTGTTTTAAGAACAACTTTGAGTGACTGTCAGTTTGACTATTATAAATACCCAAATTAACTACAAAGAACATATGAAAGAAGCCCCTATCTACATCCAGAGGAAGAACTGATAAATAGAAGTATGTACAGAATAGTTTTACCTATATACATATTTACATCTAATGGTAGCCACCTCTAGAGCAGGTAGGTGAAAGGGAGAAAAAAAGGGGAAAAAAAGTTACTTGGTAACTTTATTATATGTTTAAAAGGAATAGCAAGGTGTACATAATAGATGGGCAGTTTCATGTACAATCATCTTTTTTTTTTTCTATTCTACTATGTGATGGAAACATTTTATTTCTTAAGTTCAGAATAAAATGAATTTAAAAAAAATTTTTAAATAAGCAGGATAGTTTCAGATAAACTTGGGAAGACTTATGTGAACTCATGCAAAGTAAAATGAGCAGAACCAGAACACTCTACACAGTAACAGCAATATCGTAAAGATGATCAACTATTAAAGACTTAGCTACTCTGATCAAGAAAAGATCCAAAACAATTCCAAAGGACCCATGGCAGAGAGAGAAACAGATGAACGCTCAATGCAGACTGAAGCATACATTTTTTAAACTTCATTTTTATTCTTTTATTTTCTTTGTATTTTCTTTTGAAACATGGCTAATAAGGAAACATTTTACAGGACTGAACGTATATAACCTATATCAAATTGCTTACCGTCTCAAGAAGGGGAGAGGTGAGGAAGTGAGGGAAAAAATTTGGAACTCAATTTTTTTTTAAATTAGCATTAAAAATTGTCTTTAAATGTAGTTGGGAAAAAATAAAATATTTTTTAAATGTTTTGCATGACTTCACATGTATAATCAATATGAAATTGCTTGCCTTCTCAAGGAGGGGGAAAAAATAAGAGAGAGAATTTGGCATTCAAAAAATTTTTAAATGCTTGTTAAATTTTTTTTTTACACATGATTAAGAACTGTTTAACAAAATAAGTTTAAAAAACACTTTTAGATTTCCAAAAGATATTTTCATTTTATAGCACTCTTTCCAAATACCAAATGTAAGTAGCAAAAATTATGCTAATATACAAAGAAACTAGAAAATTTTAAATACCTAGAAGATTCAATAAATGCCAAACTATAATTTAGGTTAAAAAAAAAATAAAGCATTAACCGGATGTTGGTAAAATTTTGAAAAACAGAAAGTATTATGACTAGATTATATCCTCTAATGCAAACAAAGTGCCTGTATGAAAAAATATATACAAAAAGGTCACAGAAATTATTGGTAAGATTGATAATCCAATCACCTACAGATAAGGCCAAAAAAATTCCAACTCTATTCTGTGCAGGTGGTGGAAGAATAAATTTAATAAAAGTGCATGTACTATATAAAAATGGGAAACAATAACAAGAATAGTGTTAAAGTAATCATCAGTACAGAAAGGCAAGAAAAAGGAAAGGAAAAAATAGGCTAAAATTAATTTGACCCTTGAATTCAAATACTTTAATTTATTACAAAATACTTAAAAGCTTTGCTTTTTTAAGCTATGTAGTAAGAACAATTCAGAGTGGTTGCCTTTCTGAGTACATAATTGAGAGGAGAGGGGCAATGGGGTTAGGTGCCTTGTCCAGGATCACAACTGGCCTGAGGCCCATTTGAACTCAGTTCCTCCATATTTCAGGGCCAGTGCTCTATCCACTGTACCACCTAGCTGGCTAGTAAGTATATAATTTCAATAGAGCATTATTTACCATTTTTCTTTGTTTTCTTGCTTTATACTTAATTCTGCAATAAATATTACAACTTAACAATAATGGTCATTAGTCTAACTTACCTGGAATATCTGTATGAAACAAAAAAGATTCTAACATGTCACAAGCATGTGCTGAGAAACATAACTTTATAAACATTTCCATTAGTCCAGTAAAAGCTATTACTATGAAGCCCTGATGTAATTCAAAACAGTACAAACTCAAATACATTATAATATTCTCTCTCACATTCCATGTAAAAAACTATATTTAACTTCTCTCTTTGAAGTAAAAAAAAAGTTAACAATAGCAGCCAACAATTATATTGTACCTCAAACTTTACAAAATTAATAGAATTGTCAAAATTGATTTACTAAATAGTATGCAAATTCAAAGGAAAAAAGATGATAATCTGCCTAATGCTGAATTTTTCTTACATTAAAAGTTTCTTTTTAAAGTAATCCTATTTCAGAAACAATTGCTTGTGGTTACTAACTAAAAGTTACTCCAGAGTTAGTTCTTGCTACCAAGGATACGCACTGGGCAATAAGGTTTTTAATTTTTTTTAATTTTCTTTTTTTTCTCCTACAAAGATGTATAAAAACATAACCAAGTAAATTTTTTATTTTGTATGTCTTACACAATTCTCTTATACAACCCCACCCACTTTGCTTTTACTTTTGTAATAAATTATTTCTAGTCAGAGGCAAAGACTGAAGAAATCAGGAAAGAGAAGACCTAAAAAGACAACTCTTAACTTCTTCAAATGCAGAAAAAATAAGTATGAATTTGCCAAAACAAAAAAAAAAACTAGAAGTTGGCTATAAAATTAAAATAAGAGTTTAAGCTCAGCAGGAACTCATAAAATCTCACATACAGTACTTTTTTTTTTTGTATAAGCGTGGGAAATGCTTAATCAGCTGTCATTCAGGGCAGGAAGAGGAGGAGGATCCAGTACTTAAAAGAGTAAAGTCTGGACTGAGAGGGAACCAAAAGTGAATGAGGAGTAAATGATGGGCCAGATGTCTGAAGAGGAAGATAATAAAAGAGAGGGAAAAGAGATAAGAGAAGAAAAAAATATATACCCACCAAAATACCCATGTAAATGTTAAAGAAAATAAAATGGTATTTTTATCAGTTAATAAAAGACTTCCTACAACATAATAAAACATAGGAACAACTGAAAAGAATCACTTCGTTGAAATTAAGTGGATGTATAGACAAGTTCATACACTATTCAGTTAACTAAACTTCCTAAATAATTTAATTCATATTATAATTTTTAAAACAGTTTGGTTATCTAAAGTGGCAATGACTCATAATTGTAATGGTTTTGTTCTTTCAGGTAACTATATTCAATCACCAAGCATTTTTACACCTTTTATCCATGTGTTTGGAGTTAATTCTCCTCCCTTTAATAATAGGTTTTCTCCCTAGCCACAACCAACTCAGGCTTTGCCTCTCCTATCAGGCTCTTTGAAGCTCAGAAGGATAAACATACCAGTCCCCACAGCAGCTAACAAGAGCAAAGGGAGGAGTAAGATCTCAAACCAGAAAGTTTATCTATGTCAGAACTATCCTCCATTGGTGTATGATTCAACAATCATTTAAACCTATCACATGCAAAGGATTATCCAGCTGAAGACTATGACTGCAAGGGGACATACAGCTAACATAAAGTTAAGGCGACTAAGCAGTATGTCTGACAGGATGAGATGGTGAGAAGGGTAACATTCCTACACCAGCCAACCAAATCCCCTGTGTGTGGGAAGAAAGGAAAGAGTTTTACATTTAGAAAAAGTACCTTGCAATTTTTCTACACTTGAACCCAGAGAAGTGTGTTCTTCTGGGTCAGCCCCTGGTCAAGAAGAGCACTCATCAATTTTTTTGATTGCCACAAGGGTAGCATGGGATCGGGAGGAGCATGGTGTTTGCTATAGCTAGACATCAAGTCCTCAAAGTTTGCAGAGCCTCCAGATTCCACCATAGCCAGGACTTAGAACAATCAAGAGGCCACAGCAGTTTAACTTTAAGGTTCAGATAAAAGACGGCTTGCAGGATGGATGGTGACTTGCCACTGTTCCAAGGATAGAAAGTGAGTGGATGGCCTTACTGTCTTCTCCGCTCACCTGTGGAAGTTGACAAGCCAGTCCATGAACGGTTCCCCCTCTAAATGGAATCCCATGATTAGGTGGTGAGTGTAAGTTAGGCACAGTTAATACAGGGTACAATGTCTACTCACTGTCATGCAACCAGTCTCTAATCAGTGGGCTGGTTAAGAGAAGGGTCTGCCACAAGGCTGGCCACGAACAGACAGGTCAGTAACCCTTTCCATTTGGGCTATTTTATCATAAACAGACGTGGCCAAGCCCTCCAAAAACTGATTTACCAGGGGACGTGTTCTACATCAAGTTCTCACTCAGGGTCCAATAGGAGCCAACATACTCTATTATAGTCCCTTTTCCCTTGTTGGAGCTGGCAAGTCTGCTAGTTAGCTTGCATGGAACAGAGCAAGATCTAAGAAGTCTGAGCTTCTGGGAAAATTCCACATCATCATCTAGAGTGCTCTTAGCAGCAATGATTTAGGGGATGGCCTCAGAGAAGACGTGACAGACCTCCCTTTGATGGCTTCAACTGTTCCCTGTGGGAAGCTGCTGATGGCAGAACTTCCACTCTGTGTCAACTCAATTTCCACCTCCTGCTGCAACCCGCCAGATCTACCCAGTCCGAGGTGAGAGGAGCAAGACATTCCTGTGACCTGCATGTGTCCTCTCCTGCTGCATGTGTCCCCTGAGGAAAAGTCACTAGGGTCTAGAGGCATGCAAGACAACTCCCAGCTCCTGGTGTCAGCCTGATCTTCCACTGGTGATGAGAGAATGTGTAGTATAAAGAGGAGTAACATGGGAGAGACTCTGGTATGAAGAGAATCAACCTTCTCTTGGACTTCAGGCCTTCAAAATCCTGCTGTGGCTGTGCCTTGAGGGAAGAGGAAGAGCTAAGTTGGTGGGGAAAGGAATTTCCATCTCCTGAAATGCTGCCTCCTGTCTCATCTTCAGCCTTTAGAGGAAAGAGGAATAATAAAACAAGCTTCTCATCTGACCAGCTGGGACGATGTTTTCTTTCATCTCATCTATACTTGTCTCTTGACTCATCTCCAGCATCCTCTTGGAAAAGAAGTGATGCCTTCAATTCCATGCTGAACATTCCCACACCTGGTCTTACCCTATACATCTTAGTGATTTTGAACCCCTCTTGGTCATCATCCAAATGCCACTGCCCATCCCCACCACACAATACTCTTATTTCCCTCCCCCTCATCCTTCCCATCCCAAAGTCCCAATCAAACATCACCTACCCCTTCCATTTATGACCTCTGGAATACCTGCTCCATAGGCAACAAACTTCCCTTCATCCTCAATCTTTTCTTCTCCCACTCCTTCCAATTTCTGGCAATCACTGAAATCTGGCTCCTCCCTCCCCCCAAGACATTGCCTCTCTGGCCACCCTTTCCAGTACTGGTTGCACTTCCCTCAGCTCACTGGTCTAGGAGGGGGAATTGGAATAATACTTGCTCCCCATTGCATCTTCCATGCAATGCTACCTACCTCCATCACTCAGTCACCTCTCCATCTTTGAGGTTCATGAAATTCGTATCTACCACCCAATCAAAATCCTGGTAACTGTTGTCTACAGACCTCCAGGTCATTCCCTTTTCTTCCTCAATGCATTCAGCACCTAGCTCACAATTCTTCTCTCCTTCCCAACTCTAGTCTTCACAATAAGAAATCTGAGCATATATACTGACTCTCCCTCAAACACTCTAATCCCTCAGTTCCTCCACCTCTTCATTTTGCAAGACCTATTTATCCACCTCACCTCAGCCACAACACAAAGATGTTCATGCTCTTGATCTTGCCATCACCCACAAATGCACCACACTTCCATATTCGAGAATTCTAAAATCCCTTTACAGGTTTTTCACCTCTCTCTCTGCCTTCCCTTACCAAACCTTACTCTTAGTCCACACTGTGACCTCCAGTCTCTTAACCCTTCATTTCTCTCACAGACCATCTCCTTTGCACTAGCCATTCTCTCCTCTTTTTCCCATCTTAACCCCTTGCTGAACCAATTTAACCTTCTACATTATCCTCTTCTCAAGTCCCTGGCTACGTATCTGCTGAGCCTCAGCCTTGGATGATTCCCACCAACAACTACCTTTGCGCTACACACTCAATGATGAACAAAAGTAGAAAAAATCACACATCTGTCAGAACTGCTGGGTCCACTACAAATTTATGTTATACAACCTCATCTGAACCCTCTCTGCCACTAGACAATCTTTCTATACCTTCCATATCAACTTACTGTATCCCACTCTTTACAGCAGCTCTTCTACATCTTTTCATCCCTCGTCAAACCTCTCAAGGCTCCTCTCTCAGCTTAAAACCACGCCTCATATTTTACTGAAAAATTTGAAGACATTTGACAGACAGCTCTCCCTCCTCCTTATTTCACAATACCCAGATATCTTCTGACACTATCTCCTCCTTCACCCGTCTCACATGAGGTGGCCTTTCTCCTTGTCAAGACCTCTCTTCCTGCACAAGTGATCCTTTTAACAGAAATCAAGTAGGAGGCTATTTAATCAATCAACTACCCATACCAATAACTGTGCTAGGCAGTGAGAATACAAAAACAAAACAACAACAACAAAAAAGAGTAAGTTTTCATTCTACTATATACTATTATGATAGTCTTGGCAAAAGTTGGTGAGACTTTATACTAAATATAATGGTGGCCATTTGGGTGAAAAGACAGACCACAAAACTTGACAACTAGGGGTATGGAAGGGAGAAAAGAAGTATCTGCAAAGTTAGGAACCTGAATGACTGAAAGCATAGTGCTATACTAAACAGAAAAAAAAATAAGTTTGAGATGGGTAGTTTTAGAACAAGAGCTTGGTCCGTGAATTTTTAAAATATATTTTGATAATTTCAGTTCAACATAATTGGTTTCCTTTGTAGTCATACACACACACACACACACACATTTTAATGCATTTAATAAAAACATGAGCCTGAGAAAAGGTCTAGAGGCTTTGCCAGACTGCCAAAGAAGTCCATGAGACAAAAAATGTCTAGGAACCCCTGGTTTAGAAGTAAAGATAATCAGTTCTATTTTGTACAAATTTAGTTTAAGATGTCTATAGAATATCCATCAGGCAGTTGCTGATGTGTGACTAAAATTCATAAAAGAGATTCAAGGTGGATATACAGATTTGAGAGAGTTAGATATATAGAGATAACCGAACCTAAGGGAAAGAGTGTAACAGGCCGGCACACGAGTGGAATTGGGAGAGGGGGAGGTTTTGAACCATGCTTAGGGGAAGGAGATGGATAAATCCAGCAAAACGAACTAAAAAATAAGTTACACAGTTAGGAGGAAAATCAGGAGACAAAAGAATCAAAGAAGCCAAGGGATGATAGAAGTATATAGAAGGGAGTGGGGTTATGTAGCCAACAATGTAAAACTGCAAAGAAATAAAGGAGAAGACGACAGCCGAAAAAGGTTACTGGATTAACAGTTAAGACAGACTTGGTAACCTTGGAAAAAGCAGTTTCAATACAATGGTGAAGTCTGGAACTAGGTTGCAAAGGTTTGATAAATGAATGGAAGATAAGAAGCACAACCAGTGGGTATATATACAAATTCTTTCTAGAAATTTGGCAGTGAAAGCGAATAACGAGAAAGATAACTTGAGATAATAGAGCCAAGTGGAGATTTTAAAGGTGAAGCAACCCTGACTATGTCTGTAGGCAACTCTGAGAAAGCCAGTAAAATAGGCAGAGATAAGAAAGGATGAGAAATGAAAAATGAGGAGGGTAGGAAGGAGGAGAAGAAAGGGCAAGGGGGAGAGAGAGGAAGAGAGGAAGAGGGAGGAAAAAGAAAGGGAGTAGGAGAAAGAGAGAGAGGAAAAGGGGGGTAGAGGGGGAAAGAGAGAAAGAGGGAAAGGAAGAGAAAGAGAGAGAGAAATAGTGGCGGGGGGGGGGGGGGGAATCGTCAATGTGGCAAGTTCCTGTAAGGGATGGAAGCACAAACAGAAGGGTAGCCCTGACTAAGAAGAGGATCCCAACCTATGCATCAGAGACAGGAAAGAAAAAAACGGTGGGAGATTTAGATGGGTAAGTTTTAAGGTATGGAGTAGTAACACAAAAATCACAAGTTAAGAATTAGTAAGGATCTTGGTAGCAATCTTGACCAACCTATACACACACGACAATCCAACCTGCGCCCAAGACTTCCAAAGGGGAATCTACCACCTCTCAAGTCAAGCCAGGTTTAATCCCTTCTCCATGTAAACAGCTCCTGAAGTGCCTGAACAAAGCTATCAAGTCCTGCCTGAATCTTCTTTTCTCCAGGTTAAACACTCCCAGTTCCTTCAACCAATTTTCATATATCAGGAAGCCAGGTCCTTCACCATTCTGGTTGCCATCATCTAGACACCCTCCAGTTTGTCAACATCCTTAAGCCCTGGTGCCCAGAACTGAACACAATACTTCCAATGAAGTCTCTCAGAGGCATAATACAGTGAGATTATCACCAGACTCTTCCTAGAAGTTATGTGCCTCCTAGCGTAGCATGTTAGCTTTTTTTGGCTGCCACACAAAACTGCAGACTCTTACTGAGCTTGCGCTTTCCCAAAACCCCCAGATTCTCTTCAAAACAACTGTTGCCTATTCATATCTCTTCCACTTTTGTGGAGTTGATTTTTTCTATCCAAGTGAAAGTCGTTCATCCTAATTGAATTTAATCTTATCAGATTTGACTCAAAGCTCACCTATATACTTTTGGAATACTGACTCTGCCATCCTATGTGTTAGCTTTTATTCCCAATTCTGCTTTATCTAAAAATTTGATGAACGTATCATTTATTCCTTTATCCAAGCCACTGATAAAAATTTTAAATAGCACAGGGCCAACCACTGGAGACCTGCCACATTAACAGCGATCCATTAATAACTACTCTTTGAGTTTGGCCATGCAACTATCTCTGAATCCATCTATGTTATTGCCTAATCCTTATTTCTCCATCTTCTCAACAAGAAGATATTTTAGCAAAAGCTTGGCTAAAATCTAGGTAAACTATATCTACAGCATTATCCCCATGTACTAATTTAGTAACTCTGTCAAAAAAGGATAGGAGCTTTAGTTTGTCATGACTTGTTTGATGAAGCCATGCTGCTCTCTGTAATATTGCTTCCTTTTTAGATACCTGCCAACTGCTTTTTTTAATGATTCTTTCAAGAATATTCCCAGTAATCAAAGTCAAGCTCATTGCCCTATAGTAGATGAGGATAATGCTATGAACATTCAGTGTTAGTTGGGTGGCTGGACTACTCTGGCTTCCATCTTCTGTGCATTTCTTTTTTACTCAAGTTGAATTGTGAATCCAAGTTGAATCCGAGTTGAATCCACATTGTTCTTTTCAGACAAATCCCATTTTTTTCCTCAATAGAACTATTTTCATTAAAGTCTCAAAATATCATTCCTGAGATTCAGACTGACTTCCCCCTGAAGCATTTGAGTCTAAGGTATCTTACCTATCTTTCCTTGATGGTCTCATTTTCCCCACGGAGAGAGACAGGGATGGGTTACAAGTGAAGAGATAAAAACAGAGCATCTAGCTGCCAGTCCCTGACAAGGGTACTGAAAAACCTATGAACATGATTGTTCAACCACTGTCTACACAATCTTGGATGAATCAGAGAAAATGACTAAAGACCAGCAAACTAGTCAATTTTCAAAAAGAGAAAAAGGATGGATCTTTCAGAAGATAGGCAATGAGATTAACTAAACGTGATTATTAAAAAGGGATGGATTGTGACCACTCAGAAGCATGAGTTATGGGAAGAAGTCACAAGAGACTATCTTAATACCTTTTCTGACAGGGTTAAAAGACTGATAGATCAGGCAAATACTGTATATTTAGTAAAATACCAGGTTTTCAGACAGATAGCTAACAAAGTTGTCAACTTTGAAGATACCTTGAAGATAATCGTCCAGCTATTTGGATTTGGAATTGGCTGAATGACTACACCTAGATCAAAGAATCAACCATGATTTAACATACACTTGTTACGTGCTTAGAAGTATCATAAGGTTCCTTCCTCAGCCATGCTCTGGTTCAACACTTTTATCAATGACTTCAATTGAGACATAGATGAGAATGCTTATCAAATTTGCAAGTGATATAAAAGTAGGAAAGGTAGCTAATCCAGTGATGACAGAATCAAGATGCAAAAAGTTCACAACCAGCTAGACACAATGAATTTCTTGACAGTTAACAATCATGATTCACTTTTGGAAACAAGTACCAAATCATATGATTCTTCTGCTTTATCCATTTCTGGACTGTCTTGTTTCCTTTTCTTTTTCTTTTCCTTTCTTTTTTTTTTTTTTTGTCGAGGCAATGGGGTTAAGTGACTTGCCCAGAGTCACACAGCTAGTAAGTGTTAGGTGTCTGAGGCCACATTTGAACTCAGGTCCTTCTGATTCCAGAGCCGGTGCTCTATTCACTATGCCACCTCACTGCCCCCTTACCTTCCTTTTCTAACTTAAATAGGCTAGAGAATTAGTGTATTTTAATATAGTGGCTGGGTTGGCCATATTTTTTTCAGGGCACCCTTCTAAGTCAGGCCAGCATACTGGCTATTCCTACGCACCAAAAACACCTATTCCATGCTGCTCTACACTACTAGCCACATCTTCTTCTGAGTTGCTGCCAGATTTCTGGCTATTCACTTCCATAGACAAGTGTCATCTCCTCCAAGAAGCGTTCTCTAATCTCCCCAGTTAATAATAATCTCTCTCACTTCAAACGTCATAAAACATTTTGTATGAAGATCTTTCTGCCCTCTATCAGATATGACTATGCATATTTAGCATGTACAGTCTTCGTTCCAGCTTGAGCTCACAGGATACCTCCTTATCGAGCTTTCCCTGATTCCTGTAGTTACTCTGCCCTTTTCTTCTCCAAATTACTCTGCATAATATTTACTTGCATTTATGTTTTCAACAACAACACCCCCCTAATAGAACTAAGTCCCTTAGAAGCAGAGACTCCTTAATTTTTGTCTCCATATTCCTAACACCTAGAATAGTTCATGGTACCCTAATAGGTACTTAATAAATGTTTGCTAACTTGAACTATCATCTCTCTTTTCCCAAGAACTCTACTGTTTCTTATCTATATCTCTGGTACCTAGCATTGAAATCTGCATTACTTAAATTACTTAAAAGGATTACTTAAATGCTGAAAATTACTTTCAAACATATTTGTAAAACAGAATGCAATATTTAGAACATTTTATATCAATACAGTATAGCATTTCGAAGTAAAAATATTTGCTTTTTTTTAATGTAGCTTCTTCTAAAAGAAATCATTTTACTGCCAGAATCAGTTTTGCCTTGTCAATCTATGGATAAAAAGTAGCAGATGGGCAAAACCTCCTTAGACTTAAGTAGAAAACACACATTCTTTGACTTTAAAATCTAAAATTCTGAATCTCAATAAATGTATTTAAGAGATAACAACACAGACCAAATTACAGGGGGAAAGATGAGGAACAGCTAGGAAGAGGACAAGAATTCCTGAAGGTTTAGCAGCTCTTCACTCTCAATATCATCAACTTTTTTTTTTTTTAAAGCACAAAAGCAATCATGTCACTTTGTCAGAACTAATAGTTTAACAGAGACAGGCCTTATCAGTAGTTAGATAGTCAAGGAAAACTCAAACTGCTTCAGGAAATGAGGTGGTGATTCAATAGTCCTACTCTTTCAGCCAGCATGGTGTTAAGATGCAGTGAGTGAGCTGTTTGAAGGTACCATAAAAACTTAGCTTACGTCTACTGAGCTAATTAAGAATTCTTTGCAAGTTTTGATAAAAAATTTCAAAAGTCTGTCTCTGAATACTTTTTCCACTTTCAAAAAGTCACATCCTTTAGGGCTCTACTCTACTGCATAGTAACAAATAGTGGTAAGTAGCTCCCGTGTTTCATTAAATGAGCCCAATACATTTTAAAGTTAAATGTGGGGTTTTTTTTTCTGTGAAATAATCTAATGCTCAAAGAGAAAAGGCACATTTCAAAGGCCAAATGATGGCAGTTTATTGTAATATTAAGTGTTCTCAGATGGAAAATTCTAACTAATGAAAAATCTTAATTGCAATATTAAAATATTTCTTCAACATACTAAAAATAATCCATTTTCAGGAAACAAGAATCAAGTCTGTGAAATGCTATACATGTATAGCACTTAAGAAACAGTAGTATATTGCATCAAGTTCAGTTAAGCTTCCCACTAGCTTGAACTGACAAATCATTCACCTAATACTTTTATGGATAAATCTATACAAAAATGACTTTATAGCTAAATTTACCCACAAAAGACATCTACAATAAAGATGCTATGTACATTAAGATTAAATTTAAAGTCTCAGAGTCAAATCAGTCATTTTCTATTTTTTCAAACTGCTTCTAGAATACAACTACTTACTGAATTTTAATGTTCACTGACAATCCAATCTCATATACATCATCCTTCTCTAGTTAAATGAAACTTCCCCTAAGGCCCATTTGTTTCATCATCTAACTAGAGTTCCTGCTTGGTTTCATTTATCTGAAACTTTCTACTACTGCCTGCAAATCTATCATTCCTCCTCTGCATCACCAAAAAGAATTATTAAAATAAAAGCCTATGCAACCTAAAACAATTTATAAGTGATTAAGACTTCAAAATTAAATGATTCTTTCAACATGTTTTCAAACTGTGTGTCTAATTATTAGCTCTTCGGTCTGAACAATGATCTTTATGTTAAATTAGATGACGCAGCCACAACGTGGATTGCATTTTCCACTAAGTTACTTCGTTCAAACTAGTAACTTCCTTCTAATTTCCCGCCACTTTAATTTCCAAGTCACAATTAAATTCTGCTATTCTCAATAGCCTCATCACACTATAAAATCATGAAAACTACTACTGAAACATAAGATATAAATGTTTCTGGAATTAAGAGTTTTGAAAGGGAAGAGTATCTCCTACCTTTTTAAGGGTTAACTCTTAAGAAAGGGCAAACAGGTTCCTAGTACCTATCCCGTAATTTTTTAGGGGGGGGGAGGATAAACTCTCACAATGCTATCAAAAATCAGTTTTTAAAAAATTAGCACTGGATTTTTTTTTAAACCACAATTATTCTTCATCTAGCCCCACCAAGGAATACACTGATTCACATAAATCAATTTTTCAGATAAAGATTATCCCTTTAACTACTCAAAATAGTTCCTATTTTAACCATTTTATTATAACCAATTATAAACATTAATTACATTTCTTTGTAATACCCTTACTGAAAACTGTCCCTCCACAAATGGTCCCAAACTCCTGCGCATGTATAGTCTTCCAACTCCTCCCTATTGTCAGTACACTGTTACTTCTGAACTGCTGCTTTTACTCTACAATTCAACATCAATTGGCCTGAGAGTGGCCCAACCCACATTCAAGAAGACCCTTCTGTTCATTTTTGAGTTCATAAACATGTCCCACAGAGATTGCCAGTAATCTAACTTCTGAAAAAATGAGTTATTTTATATAGTTGTAATTTAAGAAATAACATCTTCTTTCAAAGAGAACCAGTGACATCATGGGGTGGTCTTAATTTTCAAATGAATTGAATTTAAGAGAGGCAGAGTTTCACAAAGTTGTCAGTTTCACTCTCTTTTTCAGAGTCAGCAAAGCCCAGTGGCAAGACAAAATTCGAGACAACTGGCTATGGCCCAAGGTGCAGTGGATGACTGTGGCGCCTTCAAGATCTGACCAAGTTCTAAGCACTCCACAACACCTACTTCAACTGCCTTTATAGACACTGGAAGAAGTCTTTTTTTTTCCCCAATTCTACTTTTTAATGAATCACTTTCTTTTTTTTTAAATGTTTAATTAATTAATTTTGAATTATCAACAATAACTTCCATAAGCTTTTGAGTTTTAAATTTTTCTCCCCCTCCCTCCCCAAGACAGCACACAATCTGATATAGGCTGTACATATATATTCCTATTAAACATATTTTCACATTACTGATGTTGTAAGGTAAGAATTAGAATCAATAGGAGGAACCACCAGAAAGAGGAAACAAAACACAACAGAAGGAAAAAAAAAGCAAATAGTATGCTTCAATCTGCATCCAAACTCCATAGTTCTTTCTTTGGATGTGAATAGCATTTTCCATTATGAGACCTTTGGAGATGTCTCAGATCTTTGTATTGCTGAGAAGGGTTAAGCCTATCAATATCAGTCATCACACAACATGGCTGTTACTGTATACAACATTCTCCTGGTTCTGCTCACTTCACTAAGCATCAGACCATGCAAGTCTTTCCAGGTTTTTCTGAAGTCACCCTGTTCATCATTTCTGGAAGAAGTCTTCTCATGCTTCAGGTAGACTTCCCCCTAACTTGCCAATGGCCTGATTACCCTCACCACTTTTTAGCCCATCTACAGAAATGGTTTACAGGAATATGGCCACTGCACATGCTACAACTTCTTGGAGCCACAAGTGAGAGTTGGGTGAAAGGTGGATACCAAAGGTAAATAAGAAGCCCTGAGGTTCTCCCTCCCCACAGGCACAATGGAAATACAAAAGACAACGTTCACTGCTAGGTTCAGAACATAAAACATACACATATGTAAAATCAGTGAAGGAAACAATAGGAGATACTAAACTGTACAGTTCATCCAGAAAACATCCTTCCATATTATCAACTGTATAGCCTGATATGGTGTTGCAAGCCTGTAGCAGTGGCCTAGGCAGCCAGATAGAGTACTAGGAGTCAATTATACCCAAGTTCAAATCCAACCTCAGACACTAGCTGTGCAGCCTTGGGCAAGTCACTTAATCTACACTTGCCTCTGATTCTTCAACTATAAAATGGAGATACTAATAACAGGTTCTACCTCCCAGGGTTATTGCTGAATATAAAATGAGATATTTGCAAAAAGCAATTAGTACAATGCCTGGTACACAGTAGATGCTATATAAATGCTTATTCCCCTCCTTTCTCTTCCCTAGCCTGCTATAAGGAATACCAGCACAGGCTGGCAGATCCTTTGGGAAAGTTCTGAGCTGCAGTAGGGCTAAAGGTCATCAGATGTCTACACTAACTCCGGCACCAAAATGGTGAATCCCCACAAAAAAGAGACTTCCAAGCCGCTGAAAGAGGGGCAAACCAGGCCAGGCTGGAAATGGAACAAGTCAAACCTTCAATGCTTAATAGTAGTGGGGCTTCTGCACTCCCAGAATAGGCAGGATAGGGAGACCCAATATCAAAAACAAAGAAAATTAAATAGTATAAAAAAATGTCATAACTAGGAATCAACTATTCCATATATATATATATATGCCTGATGCTGTCTTTTTAAAAAGTCTCAACAGTGAACTTGTGGAAGTCACACATCTGACTCATGAGAAACTAGTACCAGTATCTTAGAATTTTCTTTTTGAATTCATTCTAAATTAAGAAACAAATAGTTTTTGAACAAAAAGCTTCTAGGAACTGAAAAGTAAGAAAATGTACCTTTTTCTAATCAATAAATAAACAACTGGAAACAAACAGAAGACTATATAAACAACAGTCTGAATTTCACATACTCACGTGAATGAAATTTTAATTCATCTTTCAAAAAGCAGCTCAAAAAGTTTAAATAACATATGATTTGCTCAAATAATTACTATTTATAGAAGATAATGTTCATTATGTATGATTTTGACAACATGGGAACTTCTTTCACCAAGTCAACTATCATCTATTTCTTGGGGAGCTAGCTCAGAGTGTTTTAGTGACTTGAACATGATCACACAGCTAATAAATGTCAGAGGCAGAATTTGAATCTAGGTCTTCCCTACTTCAAGTACAGTATTCTCTCTCCACTCACCCATGCTACTTCTCCCACAGAATAATGTTTAAATAAAGCAATTTCTATTTCCCTTGTTTTCGTAGGTATACTAATGTACTGAAAATATTATCTAAAACCTATCACTAACTTAATGAATTTGAAATGATCTACAGCCTAAATTACTTACTTCATAAATATTTACATAAAGAGCTTTGATAAATAACACCACCAAATTTATCATTCAGTTTTCTTACGTAAGTGATGTAACTTAATCAGAAAAAAAAATCAAAATCTGTTTTGGTAACTTCTAAAAAACTGAAATATATATGTATATAAAAACATGTCTTACAGGTCTTGGCAAACAAGAATGTCCTTTATTAATAAAAGAAAACACTGAGTTTTCCTAAGTAATAATTTAAATTCCTTTGAATTAGTGATCTATATTATTTAAATCAAGCCAACTCTGAAAAACTCAAGAAATTTAACTTTTCCCAATTCAAAACAAACATGAATTCAACTAGACAAATTAGCTATTTTGAATAATTTAATTACTTGGAAAATTCAAATCCACAAATTTAAATTGTTTATAATTGCTTGTCACTAGTTTAAAAACAATTTAGGTAAAATTTACATGTTTTGTAAGAACCTTAATTATTTCAGAAGATAGAAAACTGAAAGTCAAAAATTACCTAAATCCTAATTTACAATGGTAAATTCCTATTCTTTTAAAATACAGCCATGGGCTTAGTAAAGAAAGTCTTCAAACTAACACTTAAACAGTACTAAAACGAATAGTGGACATATCAATTTACTACAGATACCTCATCGTATAACATTTTGACAAAGGAAATGGTCAGGTTACAGCTGGTGCCCATTATTGGTCTAGATGTATGGTTTCTAACACCAGATCAAGGAGAAATAATGGAAATGACAATAGCAATCCACACTAGACAACATTATAAAAATGCATGCAATAAACCTGAATCTGTAATGCCCAAAAAACTAAAGATCCCTGTCAAGTTCTTCTTCAACATTAATATAGATATCAGCTATTTCTACATCCATTCAAAATGTGTTTATTAGCACTGAAATGCTAAATATAGACATTTCATAGGATTCTAAAAACAAGTAATTAAAGAAAAGAAACACAGATTAAGCATATACCTACTATCCCTACCACCCCCCAAAAAGAGATGATAAAATTAACTACCTACACTATCATAGAAGAAAAAACTTTTTTAATTAAATGAGAAATATATTCTATAATATTACTGAAATAGTTAACCATTATCTTTCAAATCTATTATTTTATCAATACTAAGTGTCTCAACAAGTTCATTATCTTTCCCTTCTGCCATATCCTGTTTAAGGAAGTTTACCCAGACAAGCAAAAGATAGAGTTTGGTAACATTAACATATCAACTACTATTTGAGTCTAACTACATTCAGTTTCCAAAATAATTTCTTCTTTATTAAAATAAATGCATCATTTATTAATTCAATTATAAGTTACTACTTGTTTGTACTGACCAAAAGATTTTAATTTCATGCCAAATATTAGTTCAAACAGGATTATCTATGAGTTTAGTGGAGCATACAAACCACCGTTCTTATAATTTCTAAGATCTCCTGGTTTTATAAGACTACAATTTTAAAAGTCTACAGACTAAGTTAAAGAAAAAAAAATCAAGAGTCAAGAATTCCACTAAAGCAATATAAAAGACAGTAACTAATTGTCAAATTTTTCATTTGTGGCTTTTCTCAAATTAAGTAACTTTAGGAACCACACCAATTCTACCTACATTAGAAATGGGATTAAATGATCACTGGAATATTTCGTTGACAGATCTCTACATCCAAACATTCTAAATTTTGAGAAGTTTAAGTTAATCAAATTTATCTTACAACAAAATATGTATGTCATTAATGCTACATCAAAATAAAATGGCAGGGATTTTTTTTTTTTCAGTTTCCCAAAGATAAAAGAATAATAAATTTTAAGATCCATGCCCAGGGAATCCTGGATGTCTGTCTTTCAAAATGACCCAACCTCTCACTTCCAAACCAAAATTCTGAGCTCCTAAAACCATCACTCAACTCTCTTTTCTAAGGTATCTTGGATAAGGAAAAATTTTCACAGATTGGGAATTGTTAAAAAAAAAAAAAAAACACAAGTACATACCTACAGGAATTCATCCTAAAGGACACTATTTTAACTCTTTTATTTGAACTGCCAATCCCAATCCATAATATAACTCTAACCAATTCACTCATTACAGTTTCATAACTCTGTCAGGGGCCAAGAGTCCTGGCTCTTTAGAACTTGCCTTTCCAAGTTGGCCAAATGAAAGTCAGAAATAGCAGTATGGTGAGAGAGGAAAGAAACAAAGGAAATTACCTCAGACTACCATTAACTACTATGACAAGAACAAAGGTAAGGTAAGCATTAGGAAAATAGAACCAGAGATAGACCGAGAGCAGCAGCTAAAGCCTCAAGAATTTCTCTTTGGTATCCTTGGGAAGAAATTCCTATTTCAGAGAAGTCACATCTCTCTCTTCACTGTTCCTGAGGTTGGAAAAGGTAGATGTACTGTAAGTCCAATTCAACAAACATTTATTAAACACTTACTAAGTGCAAAACCCTGTGCTAAATGCTGTGGAACAGAGACAAAACAAATGATTGTAGAATATTCAACCTGTCTTCAAAGAAAAAAAGAACATGATTCCAGTTCTCTTTAAATGAACCAAGGGAGACACTCTGATGTCCTGCAGAATGACTTGATATTTATGCAGCCTTTTCAAGGCACTTTACTATCATGAATTATTTCTCAAGGAGAATGCAGAGGATTACGATCACCATTTCACTGATGAAGAAACAGACACCAACAGCAAAGAGGGGCTAAAAAGTATCTCGGAATAGGAGGCAAGCAGTTAAAATTCAACAAACCAAAAAAGAAAATGAAAGACATGTCTCTACAACAGACCATAACACATGCTTGTTAAGGCTATTAGATTTTTAAATGGCTAAAAAAAAAAAGAGGTGTTTTAATAAGAATTAGTTGAAATTCAACTAAGGAAATTACAACCTTAAAATCTTGACCATTAATAAAAATATTTATTTAGGTGTGTAATTGTCTGGGGGGGGGGAGTGGAAGAACACCCTAGAAGCCTCCAGATCTCACTTTTCATAGTGACCCTTAACCACCTGAAAAACTCTGACTTCACTGGTTTAGAGCTTCATAGTCATTACTGGAGCATGAAATAGTTTCTCATACTCATCACATAAATATATTTTAATATAAAACTGAATTGTAGTACCATTATCATTAATACACTTCTTGCAAGTAAAAAGTCAAGACTGATTTACAGAAAGAATATTCTACATATAGGATATTTTTTTTCTCAATTGTTCCCCTAAACTTGCCCCAAGATTTGTCTTTAATATCTATACTGATATATGTGTGAAATTTTTCCAGTAAACTGTTAATCAAAGTCCTTAGAATTTTTATGAATAAATTCTTAGGTATTTTACAACCTCCTTATTACCTTCTTTATACATCTGGGTCCTCATTCATAGTGCCTTGCGTTAGTATGTACTCAACAAATATGTACTAATGTTAAATGAATAATAAAAAGATCTGACAATTGTAGAACAGAATCTCCTATAAACCCCTCCTCTTGAGAAACATTCACAATACATGACATAGTAGGAAAGTGAAGAACTTGGAGTCAGAAACGTCATGGGTATGATCATGATCAAGTCATTTCACCACTCTTGGCCTCAGTTTTCTCATCTGTAAAACCAAATATTATTTATATTAACTACCTCACAAGACTCCAATGTAAAGTACTTTAAAAACCTTCAATCACTACATAAAATATCAGTTATTAATACCAAATCAGACATCCTTGTGATATGTGTATAAAAGCAAATAACTTGGAGTGGCCTCCCAAGGTGGTTCTATCCCATTTCTCTTCCAAAATAACATTTTCTAAAATCCACTCAATCTTTCAAAACATTTGGCAATTACTTTCCTAAATGGTTTCTGGACCTCATTTCTCCTCTTTTTCCTCACCCTCAAAAAAGGTGTTAAGTCTCTGGCTATTTTATAGAATACAAAGAGTTCAATATAACCAAATACAGGACACACCAAGTAGGTATGTACAAACAGACTTGGTCTCAAGAATTTCACCTTTGGGGACATTTCTAAAAGCGTTTTTTCCCACATTTTTAGACTTCACTGATGAGGAAACAGACTGCAAAAAGGGCACAATAACCATAAAAATATGAAAAGACCTTTCTCTTTTAGTAATCTTTGACTTAGAATACAACAGATGCATAATAACCTTCACATAAAGAATAAACTTATAATGTCCCAATTAAAATCCCATCTCCTACAGGAAGGCTTCCCCAACCCCTCTTAATTCTAGTGCCCTCCCTCTGTCAATTATTTCCTAATTCACCTGTATGTAGCTTGCTTTGCATATGTTTGCATGTTTCCCCATGAGATTGTAAGATTGTCAGGGTAGGGACTGGATTTTGCCTCTTTCTGGATCCCTAGTGCAGCACATTGCCTGGCACGTAGCAGGTGCTTAATAAATGTTGACTGGATTAAACTATGAAACTTTTGACATTTCCATTTTAAGACACAGATGATATTCTCTCAAAGCTGGAATGATTCGCTCTATAATCATTAAAATGGCACATCATAAAGTTTCTGAAAAGAAAAATATCCTGAGTAAGCCTGCAGATGGCATGGAGCTGGTCAAATTAATTTTTTTGGTCTCAATTTCTCCCCCTTTTATCTTGAAAATGCCTGTTTACACCTACAAATAGTTGGAAGCTTAAAATATAACATCTCGTACAAAGATAAGTTTAATAAAAGCTTTTTAATGGTGAAAATGATAATTGCATAATACTCTGAAGCTTAGTTTCTAAAAATAAAAGGCAATATAAATTACTTCCATAAACCCAAGATTAAGATGAAATCTTGCAAATATATGTACTTTTCAAAATATTAAAACTAAAACACCACAAAATATGTGGACTTCTATAGCAAGCCATAAAACCTACCTACAAAGGTACACCTGCACCAAAAAAAAAAAGGTACACCTGTCCCCCCCAAAAAACTTTCCAAAATAAGAAATGGGCAACTATTTCGAAGTTGTTTCTCCACTACATGCAAGAGCCTACATGCTACAGCCCCTCGTCATTCACTACCTTCCAAAGACACAATCTCTTAATGAGAGAATGACATAAAAATTTCCCAACAGAGTCCACACTCTACCCCGAGTGCACACTCCCCGCTCCTGCCTAAGCATCGTGGACATTGTAAAATGTGCAGCCAAGCCGATGGTCTCTCATTTGAGAGACGCTCCCAAGACCCAGCACGGCTCCCCAAATACCCAGAAAGTGCGTTCGCACCCCAACAAATAAAAATCCGGCAAAGCAAAGGTTCCGTGAAGTTCTCCACGGTCTGCGAAAGACATACATCCCCAGGGCTGCGGGACCCCAATTACAGAACATCACGCAGGGCGTTTCCGCTCCAACGCGTGCATCCCGTCCCCCTCGCTCCGGGGGTGGGCAACCGCGCTCGGCCAGCGGTCCAAGGGCAAGTGCGGGGCTCCCAGCAGCGCGCACCACCGGCTCCTGCCACTCCCACCCCCATTCCCCTTCCTGTCCCCTAGTCTGGGGAAAACCAGGGGTGGAGGGGGAAAAAGGTAAAGGGGGCGGTGTCCCCTCCGAGGAAAAAAGTTTAGGGCGGGGATGAGCGCAGGGGGGAAGGTGTCAGGTCCCTGGGATTGAAAAGCACGAAGAAACGCTGAGCACGAGAGGGGGGAGGGGAAGAAGGAAGGAGGGATATGCCACATGCCCACCCGGGAGATGCCCCTGCACGGGATGGTGCACAGGACTGCACGGAGGGAGACCACCCCCCCACCCCGAGGCCGGGGAGAGTAAGAAAAGAAAAAGAAACAATCACCTCTCCTGTGCCCAGGACACTTGGAGTGGGTTTCTTCTAGGTTCCCGAAGCGGACAGTTTGGGGAGGTGGGAGGTGGGAAGGGTGGAGGCGCGAGCTGAGCGCCCCGAGATGCAGACTGCCCGGGCAGCCACGAGCAGCGGAGAGTGGGCGCGAGCCGGGAAAGCTGGGGGGAGGGGGTGCGGAGAGGGGGAAACAACGCCGCCACCGCCGCCGCGAGCCCACCCTGCGCTCCCGCCCACCTCCCGCGGGGGGGGTGCCTCCTCCGAGCGCGGGAGAGGGGAGGAGGGAGGAGCGGAGCCGAGCTCCCCTCCCCACCCGGGGCGCGCGCCGCCCGGCGGTTGTGAAGGGGGCGTTCCCAGCGCTAGACAGCCCTGGCGAGAGGGGGGTTCACCCACCCCACCCCCAACTCACATACAAACACACACCCGATGCCGACCCGCGTTGCCAGCGGGAGCCAGGCGGAGGAGATTTCGGAGAAATAAGCCGCAGGCTGAGGCAGAGGTCACTACTCACCTCACTTGGAGGTCCCGGGCGCAGGCGGTGGAAGTAGAGCTGCTCTGTCACCTGAGTCCGTCCGGCGCCGGGATTCACGCCGGCGCCGCCGCCGCCGCCATGTTTGTGTAGCGCCGCGCGGAGCCGCGCATGCCCCGCAGCAGTCGCAGCCCCGGGGGTGGGGGGGCGGGAAGGAGGAGGGCTGGCGCGCGCTTCTCCCCACACACTTCTCTGCCCACCCCCACCCCTCCCTCCCCTCCATCCCGGCCAGCCGCCTTGGCTCTTCCCTCCCTCCCCCGCCTCTCTATCTCCGCCTGGCCATACGGGAAGCAGAGCCAGAGGGTCCCTATCCGGGACACCACCCACCCCGCCACGCGCCACGTGCCTTCCACCAGTCCACCCCACCCCACCCCACCCCACCCCCTCCAAAGTGCCAAGGCGGCCCTGGCTGGGCTACATGTGTGCAACAGAGGGGGACCCGACGTGGGGGTTAAACACGCCTGCAGAAGTCCTTCACGTCCACTGACGGGGCACGATTGTGCTAGCGGAGCGCACGTCCAAGCCCAAAGGGTGCATCTCCAGGCGGCATACGGGCATGCACCTCACGCCCCCCGGCCCCCGGCCCCGGCGGGTCACCTTTTCATCCCATCGCAACACTCCCGCAGGCAGCAGTCTCCCCGCCCACCTTCCCTTTCATCTCTTCCCACATCGCTCCCTAAATCGGAGGACCCCAGAGGACCAGGAGCTTAGGGAGCAGACGATAGATGCCCTGGCCCGACCAACCTCAGGCAGGTTGACGGCTGTGCCAGGAAAATGTTACTCGCAAGGTCTCGAAGCGCGCCAGAGCCGAGCTGCTCTTGCGAGTGCGTTTCAACATTTTCCATAAAACTTTTCACTTTTTTTTTTTCCAAGTTACGGCTTTGCTTCCCGCCACCCTGCGTAGTCTCCGGTCCTGCAAAAAGGTCTCCCCACAGTCACATCAGATTGGCTCTAATGGGGGAACTGTCGAATCAAGCGAGAAGCCTGAAAGCAATTTTTTTCCCCTCAAGTTTTGCCTTCTGGTCCTTTGATCTGTCCTCGAAATGCAAAGTTTTGAGTCACCTCTCCGGGTATCCCCTTCCAAAAAGGAAGGCGTTCACTTCTCATCGCTTCAAGCCAAGCCTGCCCTCTTTGCTAGCTTTGAGAAATTACCATAGTTCTGGTTATTTTTTTTTCAATTGAAAGTAATTTTTAGGTCTATTTTGCAGGTTGCCTCCGAGCTTTATTATAAATAGAACCAGCAGGAAGTTGCATACCAAAAATAACCTGAAATAAAATCAGAAATCTCAATGCTCAATGTTAAACTAAATTCAGGATATTTCTGACACCTGCTAAGAGGAATGGAGACTGCTGGAGGTGGAAAATGATTCCGCAGAACCCCTAAAACAAACACACTACTGTGTGCAAAGTGAATCACATTTTTCAATATAAAAGTGATAAGTGTCCCTTTTAGTTGAATATTTACCTGATAAAGACTATATTATAATGTTTTTAAAATGGAGAGTTTTCCAGTATATGTTATATTGATTCATGAATTCAAATAGAAGCAAATTATGTGTCTTTTTATACTAAGTGTGGTCATGAAAATCCAAGCCTTTTTTGGATTAAAAATATTAAGAATCTTTACCATCTGAATTTTACCAAAATTGCCATCTTGAAATCTTGGCAACCTAAACCCTTTCCATCTTACTACTTACACTTCGCATCTTTTGGACCCATCACTTAATATATTGGGGCTACTTAGATTTTGCAAAATCACAATTCAGAAATTAGGTTTAAGATAATGAAACATGCCAGAAAGTATATAAATATCCTAGAACTGGAGTTCATTTTTTCATGCAAGGTACTTACTTCATTGTAGCATTAGAAAAAAAAAATGAAATTGTATTTTTTCCTTTCCATTTAAACAGTAAAGAACCCACAAAAGCAAATTGCTATTTTTGTGCTCCATGATGGAGGGGGTGAGGAGGAAGGAAAGGAAGAGAAGAGGTGGAGGAGCCCCCGAGGAAAAGAAAACTCAAGGCAAGAACTGATTCAACTTAGAGAACACCGAACAAGATGTTAGTTGTCAGTCACTCTGTTTTGATAGTGTGTAGGTATTGGAGAAAACTATTTGATCACTTCAGTTACATTTAGTAAGGAGCATGCTACAGGAAATAAATGCCCCAAATGATCAAATTTTAAAAGAAAACTAGCAATATTATATGAATAAAGAAATCAATAAAAATGAATAATGGTTGAAGGTTCAGTCTTACCAACCTGTTCTCCATAGGCAATGGAAAATTGAATATACGTAATCAGAGGCTCAGTTGTGATCTTCCTTATTATTGAAAGCCTTTTTTTCATCTAAATATGAAAGATTTGAAATAACAGCTCTTCTCCCCCATTACATACTTGTGCTCTTTTTATTGTAGTAACATTCAGATTACTGCCTAGATGATTATACCCTTTAATTTCCAATTTTTTCATTTGCCATTTGAAAATACTGATATTCCAGAAATTTAACCTACACAATCTACACAGTCACTAAGAAATACAAGCTCAAAAATTTAGATTATACTCAATGCTTATATAATGCACTTGACTTTTTAAATTTTTGAGCCTTACAAATTAAACTAAATACACTTTATCATTTATGCCCTGTGACAGAGTTAGTTTGAAAGTAGTCATTAATATTGATCATAAGTACTAATAATATCATTTATTTAGTTATAATTACACTCCATTCTCTGAGTAGCTCAAAATATGAGTGTTTTTGCATTTATATCATACCTAGGATTGTACTATTCAGTCATTTTGACATTTTAGTCAAAGTGAAAACGATAGACTATATCTGAATAGAACAGTTTAAAAAAAACAACATTCTCTGCATGAAAAAATAATGCCCAAGTCTCTGTCCTACAGAGACTATCTGAATATACATTTCTCCTATTGCCTTTAAAAATAACACTGCATCTTTAAAAGGGTTATTTAAGACCTCTTAATATAAGTCCTGTGTAATTTTTCTTATATCTATTCTTAGAATTTCACATTAAGCAAAAATTAAAACATTACTTCTAGATGATCTAATTGAAAATTGATTTTCATCACCATTACATTCTTATGTTAAAGTTATTATTTGCAGCTATAAAGTTAAGTATTATGATGCTTGGAAAAGAAGCCCCCTTTGTTGTCACAGGAGGAAAATGGGTATGAAGTATGTAACTATTTTACCCTTCTTCCCAATTCCAATGACCTCATAGTTTCCCAAGAAATTCAGTTACTATTTATGTACCATTGCCTAAAGCCTGAAGAGAGAAGAGATAAGGGTCGTTTCTGGCAAATTAAATGTGTATCATTTTATTTTCACAATCAAGTATTCCAAGGGTTTTCTTGATAGAACTCAATTTATTAAAATAATAAACCTAAGAAAGCTCCAGAAGATCTTCAAATTGACTAAAAATACTGAAGGCCCTCAGTGATGTTCTGCCCAATAAATGCTCAATAAATTTTTTAACAAGTTAAAATAATGGCCAATATTTAAGTTCTTTATTTACATTTTATTATTTGATCCTACGAACAACCCTCTGAGTGGTAATTGTTCTCACCACATTTTACAGATAAGGAATTAGTCTCAAAGAGGTGAGATGACTTGTCTCTGTTCAGACACCTGGTAAATGTTGGACACGGGGTTTGAACCCAGAATTTTGGCCACTAGGGTAGTGCAATAGATAGAGTGCTAAATTTGGAATCTAGAAGACCTCAGTTCCAATCCTTACTCAGACAATGACTAAACTGTGTGACCCTGGGAAAGTCACAACCTCTCAACCTCAGTTTCTTCATCTATAAAATGAGTATAATAGCATCTACCTCACAGGGTTGTGAGGATTAAATTATATGACATTTGTAAAGTGCTTTGCAAACATTGAAGCACTATATAAAATGCTAGCTATTACAATTATGATGACTGCAAGTCCAGTGTTAATTGCCTGCCCTTAACATAGGCTCAGAGACAGAAGGGACCTTAGAGGCAATGAACACAATCCTCTAGTTTTATAGATGAGGAAACAGAGAAATAACTTGCACAAGATCACATAACTAGTGTCATAGGCAGGATTTAAATCCAGATCTTACTGACTCCATGTATGATCCTCTATGCTTCAGTTCTAACAGATTAGATTCCACGAAAAGTTAAAAAATTCTCATTTGTTAATACCTATACCTATTTTTTTTATTAAATCAAGACCAGACTTGAACAGATAATTCATTTTGTTATTATTTCTGTGCTTAATGATATTATTAACAGCACTAACAGTAGTTTACCTACTTCGGAATCATAATTTTCCCAATATAAATGCCAAGAAATAAGAAAAGTCAATCACTTCAGAATAGTAACAACTAAAAATCTAATATAAAGATGCCATGGAATAGCAGAAGAAAACATTAGGCTGGCAGTCAGGAGATTCAGGTTCTAGTCTTGGATCCTGGTTTTGCCACGGTCACTTGAAGACAAATCACTCTGTGCCTTTATTCCTTCATCTCACAGAAATAGCTATGTGACATAGCAGAATAAGTACTAGATTTGGAGTTAGAAGATTTGGGCAGCCAGGTAGTGAAGTGGATAAAGTGCCAGGCTTGGAGTCAGGAAGGCCTCAGAGTTCAAATTCGGCCTCAGACACTTACTAGCCCTATGACTCTGGGCAAGTCACTTAACTCTGCCTCAGTTTCCTCATCTGTAAAATGACCTAGAGAAGGTTATGGCAAATCACTACAGTATCTTTACCAAGAAAACCCCAAAAGGGGTCAAGAAGAGTCAGACATGACTAAACAACAAGACTTGGGCTTGAGTACTTGCATTTACTAGCTGTGTGACCATAAGCCTCAGTTTCCTCATTTATAAAATAAGGATACTACCCACCTCACAGAGCGGTAATGAAACTGCTTTGCAAATCTTTTAAGTGCCATATAGATCTGTAAAACCAAGATAATAACTCAGAGTTTTTTAAGAAAATGCCTTGTAAACTGCAACAAAAAAAAAAAAAAAGTGAATTATTTCTATTATTGTCCTTAAAAGGGAGGTAGTAACACCAGCTTTAACTATTTCCAGGGGTTGTTCTGTTACATCAGTGTTCCCAGCAGAGTCCCTCAAGGTCACGGAGTTATTTCAAGGGTTTAGGATTATTGGGCCATAGAGTTATTGCAAGGTGTCTAAGAATCCTCAATCAGCAATAACACAACTGCTATTGTGGGGGGAGGGAGAGTCCTCCACACTCAAAAAAGTTTGGAAATCACTTAATTAAACGTGGAAGTGTTATACAAATCTAATATCATTATTATTAACGTCTCATACCGAAGATTACTCTTTTAAATTCATTTGCCCACCCCCATTTTAATAATAATAGCTGACATAATGATTTAAGGTTTACAAAGTGCTTTATATACTTTATCTAGAACAACCCAAATAGTCAAGTAAGACAAGTACTTTTATCCCCTTTTTTACAAAGGAGGAAAATGAATCTCAGAGGGATTAAGTGATTTACTCATGGTCAAGCAACCAGTAAGTGGTAAAGACAGACCTGGAATGAGGTTTTCTCAATCTAATCTACTGTAATTCCCACCAATAAACTAGCAATGAGATAAGTAATGAAGCTTTAAGTGTTCCTTTTGCTGAATCCCATTCTTCATGACATAAATGAGTATTTCACCATTTGAAAAAGCATACAATCTAATCCAGAGACTTTGACCAAGTTAATAGACCACTTAGTATCTCATTTACATCAGATTAAAACTAGCAGAATCTCAGTAAATCCCATGTGCTACTCCTGACCCATTATGGCTGAATAAGTTACTTTTGAAAAGGCCACTTCAAAAAGTGTCACCATTCCTAAAAAATGTTTCAGACAACTTCATTATACTAACCTTTTCTTTACAATTTGTTCTCTGTGATTAAAACTTCTATAATTTGCCTCCCAATTACTTTCTCCTTCTCTTGCTTACAATGCATTCCCTTTGATTAAGGCTGTAATTTGGGTTCCAATTACAATAAACCTTAATCATGTTGCTAATGAAAACTCTGTTTTAATGATACTCATAATCAGGAACAGGACTTGCTTTACATTTGTGTAGGGGCACAGTACTGAATCTTCTTCTTTGTACTCTCTTCTCTCCAAAGACAGAATTTGTAAACCAATTAAAGTTGTGGGTTAAAGTTGCTGCAGATTTGCAGGCCTTCCACATTTCATTTATTCCATATTCCCCTCGCCCCACTTTTAACCTCTGCCTTTAAAAAAAGAAAACAGCCTTGTCCGCAAAGAAAAGATAGCTTAGCACCATGCCTGTCACATAGTAAGCCTTTAATAAATGTTGATTGATTGACTGAGTGCTGTGGAATGATAATTCCCCCCCAAAAAATTCTTCTTTGAAAAGGTAGGACGCTATGGGTTAGAAAAACTACGTATAATGTCAAACTTTCTTTTAATATGTTGATTTTTTTCTGAACCAGTTTTTAAAACTATTTTTTAAGTTTTTTGTGTTGGCTGAGGAGGGAGAAAGATATGTCCAAAAATGTAGGTGATGTAGAAACAAAAGGTATCAATAAAAAATGTGTATGTTGTTTTGTTTCATTTTTTAAGAAAATAGCCATCAGGAAAAAGGTGCTTGTTCTGTGATCTGTAATTGGAAAAGTAAAAGCCAAATCAGAACATAAGAGAAATATTTCTTTAGGCGAATAAAGAGCTAAAGGTACTTGGAAAAACAGTAATATAATAGTGAGAAGTGATAGGTGGAAAGGAGATTTGGAAAGAACAGCAAGACAAAGCCCTTCAGAAGGCATAAAGAAGGAATCACACCCTTCCCACACCTCACAGAAGGAGACTGCCTAAAGCATGAAGGTAGGGGGGAATGTAGTCAGGCTGTGGAACTATTAGATAACAAACTTTGGGCTGCTGGTGTAAGCCAATAAGGAACTTCCTCCAGAGAAATGACCTAAGGCACAGGCCCCTGCACAGAGAGTGCTAGGTAGTTAAAACCATGGGAGGGAAGGAGATTGAGAAGGGAGAAAGAATCTACAGGGAAGAAAGCCTAAGGAGTAAAATCTTTGGGAAATATCCACATTAAACATCAGGGAAGGGGATAAGAAGACAAAGAAGCTGCGGGCAAAAAATGAGAGTAGTAATAATAATAACTAACATTTATGTATGTGTGTGTGTGTGTGTGTGTGTGTGTGTGTGTGTGTAGATAATATAACTATAGATATATATCAATTTAAGGTTTGCAAAGTACCTTATATATGTGTGTGTGTGTATATATATATATATATACATACATACACACACATACATACACACATCAGTAGAAGGCTCTCTGAGGCCAAGGGAAGAAAAGAGTATTCACTATCCTGCCAGGTCCTTCAGGATCAAGGGTAGGGAGGGAGAGGGAATCTTATAACCCCTGTTCCTGTTGGACCCTCCAGATGAAATCTGATCAGGCTGGGTCCCCAGCCCACCAAGGTCTCATAGGGAAGGTTCAACAGGAGCAGGCAGTGAAAGTTGCCTGTCTTCTTCCTGCATTCCTTTTCCAACCTTCCTGCCAATATTCCCTTCCTCTTTGCCAAAATTTGCCATTTCTGCATTTGTAGCATCTCTCACATCTGATCCAGTCCCATTAACTCACATAGCTATCTCCTTAGATTAGGCTCTCATTACCTCTTGCCTAGATTATTGCGAAAGCTTTCTAATTGATCTCCCTATATCAATTGTCTCCCTACTGCAGTCCATCCTACACAGCTGCTGGCAAAGTAATTTTCTTCAAGTGTAGAACTGACCATATTTAGTACCTATACCCAACCAATTTAAGTGGCTTATCATTGCCTTTAAAATAAAATATAAACCGTTTAGCTTTTTTTTTTCCACTTAGCTTTTAAAACCCTACATAACCTAGCACCAATCTATCTTTCCAACCTTATTGGACGTTACTCTTCCTCCCACATTCTATAATCCAGCCAAACTGGCCTTTTCTCTGTTCCACACTCACAAACTCCATCTCCAATTGTTGTGCCTTTGCCTTGGCCCGTCCCCAACAATGCACTCCTTCTTCACCTCTCCCTCATAGAGTCCATCTCTTCTTTGACGGGGTTCAGATAACACCTTCAACACAAAACCTTTTCTTCATCCTCCAACTGCTAGTGCTCTCCCTTCTACAGTAACTTGTATTTCATTACTCTGTATTTGTATGTATGTATTTTTTATTATCATGCCCTTCCACTGTCACCCCCTTAAAACAATTTTTAAGACTCTCCTAATAAATATGCACAATCCAACAAGACAAATTTCCAAACTGCACATTCAGATACTCATGTCTTATTGCAGAATTCAAGTCCATCACTTCTCTGGCAAGAGGCGGATGGCATGATTCATCTTCAGTCCTCTGAATTCATGGTATATCATTACATTTGTCAGAGTTCTAACGTCTTTCAGAATTGTTTTTCTGTATAATGTTGTCCTTCTGTAAATTGTTCTCCTAGTTCTCTTTATTCTATAGGTTCATATAGGCCCTCCCAGTTTCCTCTGAAATTGTCTATTTCATCATTTCTTATGTTGCAATAACATTTTATTACATTCATATGCCACAGTTCTTTTAGCTACTCACAAATAGGTGGACACTCTCTTAGCTTCCAGTTTCCAACTACCATGAAAAGAACTTTTATAATATATGTGTTTATTAACTTAATATGTTTATGCTGTATGTATTTTTATATGTATTTGTCTCTATCATTAGAATGTAAGTTCATTGGGAGTAGAAATGTTTTATTTTTTGTACCTGTATCCCACTTCCTAACACAGTACCTGGTATATAATATATATATATATATTATATATATAAACTTGTTGATTAATTGCTTGGTTGATGCTAATTCTCCAGTCCCAGTCTTATGGGAAGGGAACCCACAATCCTCAAAGTAGCCAGACTAACCTTGGTAAGAAGGAGGGATGCTTCTTCAGTGACCAGATGAAAGGGAAAGAGAAGTAAATGGTAGTTACTGAATGAATGGAATGAACAAAGAGTATATATGAAAAATATAAATAGATCATGACAAAAGTCAGCCCTAGGACCAATATTATCTAATATTTTTGTTGTAGCCTAGGATTCATGAGATTTAATACCTGAATGGGCCCCTAGAGGTCTTCCAGTATGTAATAGGATGGAGGACATAATCATAACTCAAACATTTGTCAGATATGTTGCAGTGGAGATTCCATTTGGGTTATGGGACTAGGTGACCATGTCGGTCCCTTCAGACTCTAAAGTTCAGATTTGTTAATTCTGCATGTGACAGTGAATTACCTGATATTGTAAGCTTAAGAATAAAATACAGAATGTATTTCACAAAATTTTTTAAAACTCAGTTATAAAAAAATAGCACTTAATTAGAACTGAAAAGTTTTATGCTTTGTAACCTCCTCCTCTCCCCCAGTTAAAAATAGTCCAATACACACATGTTCATTAGGGAAGAAGAAATGTTTGGGAATCATAATTGTACAAACAAAATTAATGTATCAAATATACTATAATGGCACAGAATTATGTTAATTCCATAGTTATTCATGAGACATAATCTATAAGATATAAATAGTGACACTTTGAGTTCACTGGAGAGTTAAATGTATTTATTTGGCTCAAAACACGTAACTCCAGATAGAGACAAGTAAGCCATATCCACTAAAATATAAAAAAAAGAAAAGATTTAGAAGAAGAAAGAAATTTTACCAGGGGCCAAGGAAGGAAAAAGAAGCAAAAAAATAGGCAGAAGGTAGAAAGGAATAAAAACTGAAAGGTAAAGTGACTAAATTTGTAGCATTCTACCTAATGAGAAAGACTGTGATAAAGGAAGTAAGTTTTATTCTGCATTTTTCCTAATGATAGATTTTGTGAAATCAGAGGGGAAATTGCCACAACAGGAAAAGGCAATTTCTAGGGTACTTCTACTTTATATATCCAGGGTTTAGGGGAAGGCAAAGTTATATTTTTACAACTTTGTACATTTTTTTAAATAGTAGCATACATTGCCAATGTACACAGTTCCAATATTTTCTTAATGCATATTTGAATCTGCTCCTGAGGCTAATATAGATATGACCCAAGTAGTTTGAATGTAAACTTAATATAATTCAAGAGCATGATTAGTAGAAACTATGAAGTGTGAAGTCCACTAAATTAGGGAAAACTCTTGAGACACAGAGTTCACCCAAATGGACCCAACTTCTACCCAGTGAAGTGTTCGAGAATCTTTCAATTTTATAACGCAGATTAAGGGAACTTTTGTATTTATCTATCTGCACAATTTAAGTGCTTCCTGTTTCTACACACTGGAAATATAAATGTATTGACTCCACCAAAGTGAATGAAAAATAACCCCCCTCCTGTCTGTTTATGTAAATTAAGGGGAAACTAGTCCTTCAATTCAGGTCCTATAAACTTTTACTGTATTAACCAGTGCAATCAGACAGGTTTATATGACCTTTTCTTTTTTTACCTCCTACTTTTTTTTTATTGTTCTCCTTTAGGGTCCTGGCAATGGCCAACAAACTTTCTCTTATGTGTTCCCTTTATGGTTATCTGCTCTCCATAACTCTGATTAAGGTGGAAACTGCGTGGTTTGTGGTTTATCCTTTGTTCTCGAAGAGGACCATGACATCAGGAAAATGATGCTATGATTTGCAAGTCGATTGGATTTAAGTGAGGACTGTGCAAAGTCACCGGCTTCACTCTCACCTCTTCTGGAGCCATCTGAGTCCAGTGGCCAGATATAGATCAGGACAACTGGAGATGGCCCCTTAGAGAACCTAAGTGGTACAGTGGATAGAGCACTGGGCAGGAATCAAGAAGACCTGAGTTCAAATCCAGCCTCAGAGACTAGCTGTGTGACTCTGGGCAAGTCACTTAAGGTGGAAACTATATTGGAGGAATCAGCCGGTCACATAAGAACTGAGGGAAAGAGTTTAGTAGAGCATTAACTATAACCCACTTGGTTTCATTTACTGTATCAAAAGCCAGGACTACAGCTTAGTAAGACCTACACTTACAATAATAGTAATAGTAATGTTTACAGACAAGTCATAGAGAATAATAGGGTATTGTCCTAAGTGCTCTTTTGTGTAAAAACTATTTACCATAGATTTGTAGTATAAAAATCTATAGAGGATATTTCATTCAATACCCTCATTTTACAAATGAGTAAACTGAGGCCCACAAAGGTGAAGTGATTTGGCCAAGATCACACAATAAGTAGCAGAGCTGGGATTTGAACCCCAGCCTTTTAATTTCAAATCCAGCATTCATTCCACTGCTTTGTTATTGTTCAGTCACGTCTGATTTTTCATGACCAAATTTGGGGTTTTCTTAGCAAAGATACTGGAATGGTTTGCATTTCCTTCTCCAATTCATTTTACAGATGAGGAAATTGAGACAAACAGGGTTAAGTGACTTGCCCAGGGTCACACAGCTAGTAAGTGTCTGAGGCCAGATTTGAACTCAAGAAGATGAGTCTTCCTGATTCCCAGTGCTCTATCCACTGTGCCACCTAGCTGCCCACTATTCCACTGCACTACACTATAATAGGATGTTTTGGCGGGGCAGAAACAAAAAAGTATCAAGTTTAAATCGAAAGTTTGAAGTTAAATGTTTAAAATTAAGAGTCATGAAAGTAGGTTCCACCTAGCTTGCCTTTAAAGGCTATGACTGTCTCCACCAAAAAAAAAAATTTTTTTTTTTTTAAATCATAGACAAGTTCTAAGATTTTCTTTAAACCATATGGCCAAACTAGAGCGGAAAGCCTTCTGTTGGTCTCTCAGAGGAAATGGCTCTAAATGTTTCTGGTGTGAACAACTTTTAAGTATTTTACAACTTGTGCAAATAAAGTTGCCAACAGTCTCCAATTGGTAGGACTAGAGATCTCTACAGTGTTTATTTTGTAATGAATGTTTTCAATAGTTCGTATGCTTTTATTTTTCTCTTCTTCAAATGTTGACAGCTTCATAAGAAAATATAAATGAGAAGAAAACAACTGGCCAATCTTCTTAAGTTGTGGATGAAAAAATTCCCTAGAAAGCAATTAACTAAGAGCATGAGTCTGAAGAAGCTTCTAGAGGCATGATATGATAGGGTTTTTTTTTTTAAATGTGGGAGAATTCCATATTTTAACATAAGATATTCCTAAATTAAAATATAGTTGCTTGAATTTTTTTCTATGTATTTTTAAACATATCTTTTTGAAGGGATTTTAAATTAGATTATGTAATATGCCTTATTGGTGTTTGTAATCAACCCTGATCCCAAAATCCTGATCTGTTTGCTGTAGTAGTGAATAGAAAGGGATTCTGCTTTGTGTATCAAAATACAGCACTAGATGATATTTTAAAAGAGTAGGCAGATTAATGTTATTCAGAATAAATTATGGTATATGAACAGAGCCCCTCTGGATCCACACCTCCCAAAACTCTGCCTACCTGCCTTCTGTCTCAGAGGAGTTAATCAACTTAAGGTTGTGATTTTCCCCTGGGGACAGATTAGAGGGTGAATAAATCCAACTTTACCTCGTCCATCTCTATCCAGCCCAGCCCAGACTGCTTCATTCTTTTCTGAAGTCTTTTAGTAAACTTGGACCTAGCCTGTTCATTTATCTACTGCCCCAAGGCTCTACTCACAATTCTATGATTACCCTTCCAAGATCACCATCCCTTGACTTGCATTATACCCCCATAACAAGAATAATAGTAACAACTATAGCTAATATTTATATAAAGAGCTTTAAGGTTTTCAAAGTTCTTGATAGAGGTTATTTCATTTGGTCCTTATAACAACTCTGTGATGTAAGTGCTATAATCAGGAAAATGAGGCTGACAGGTTAAGTGATTTACCCTGAGTTACAGTTAACTAAGTGTTTGAGGCAGGATTTGAACTCAGGTCTTCCAGATTCCAGGTCCAGAACTCTGTCATTACACAACCTAGTTGCCACATTGTAATTAAGTACAACTTCAGGTGCTGGAGGGCAAGTCCTGTATCAATTTTGTATTTGTATGCCCTGCCCCTAGCACAGTATCTACTGCATAATAGGTGCTTTAAAATGCTTGTTGATTGACAACTGACTGATTGATAGAATAGAAAAAACAAGAGATAACTTGGTCCCCACTAAAGCCAATGGATAAAGCTACAGAGAAATGCTGATCATCACTAGGGCCAATGGGCAGAGTTGCAGAAAGGTGAATTTTGGCTCCAATTTAAGAAAAACTTCCTAACAATTAGAGGCATACAAAAGAGGAATGGGTAGCATGGAGAGGCAGTGCATACGCCAGCAATGGAGATCTTCAGATGATGACTTGTCGGGGATGTGGTAGAGGGATTCCCGTTCAAGTACAAATTGGCTATGTTGGATTCTGAGCTTTTCCAACTCTGTGCTTCTGTAAATAGAATCTCAGAATACCAAAGTAAAATATACATTCAGTGTGTTGCCAGATAACCTAGTACTTAATTCTCTACTTACTTCATAAGATGATAGCTATTACTCAACAAACATTTATTAAGTGCCAACTAGGTGCCAGGCACTTTGCTAAGCACTGGGATATGAAAAAGAAAGTTGCTGCCTTCAAGGAGTTTATAATCTAATGGGGGAAGAAAACACACAAAAAGAAACTGAAAGGAGAGGAAGAGAAGGCACCCAGCCTGGAGGCATAATAGAGTCCAGTCCAATTACTATAAGCTGGTGGGAAATGAAGAGGTGGCTGGTCTGGGAGTCCTGTTTAAATGGAGGCTTTGGGAGAAGTGCTTTGCCCTCCAATCAGATGGGCAGAGGGTACTGGGATACAGATGAGGTATGTACTAAAGCTAATGTAATGTGGCAGAATGATGAATTTCATGATGAAGAGTTTTCCTTAGGAATAAGGGCAAAATGGAATCTGGTGCAAAGAGTAAAAACTAGTAAAAAAAAAAAAAAAAGAGATGGCTGATCTAGGTGACTTCTTTAGGCAAATGTAATCATGTCTTTACATGAAAATTGTGAACTACTTGAGGGTAGCTAGGTGGTGCAGTGCATAGGGCACTGGAGCAGGAAGACAAGTTCAAATGTAACCTCAGACACTTACTAACTGTGTGACCCTGGGCAAGTTGTTTAACCCTGTTTGCCTCTGTTTCCTCACTTGCAAAATGAGTTGGAGAAGGAAATGGCAAACCAGCAGTATCTTTGCCAAGAAAACCCCAAATGGGGTCACAAAGAGTTGGGCACGACTGAAAAACGACTGAATGATAACAGTAACAGCTGAAAGCAGGGAATCACGTTTTTTATTTCTTTACCACAGCATCTAGTGCAGTCACTGGGTATGTAGTAGATTTTTAATAAACATCTTTGACTTATCTTGACTAAGGTATCCCTCAGCTAATAAACACTGACAAGTTATCTTATAGAAAACCATACCTATCATAATTAAATGAATCACAAAAAGTGAGCAACTAAAAAAAGAAGTGTCATTATATTTGGTATATTAATAACCAAAAACTGAAGGAAAAAACCCACAGTATTCAATATCAGTAAGTATAGGTGGACATATTCTTAGGTCACATTACTTCTCTGAGCCTTAGTTTCCTCAAAAGGGGAAGGGAGGGGGGCCTAAAGAGCCTCTGAGGTCCCTTCCTGTTTGTTGTAGATTGATGATCCCATGAATAACATTTTTCATTTTGTCTTTGTATCCCCAGTGCCTTGGATAAAGCAAGCACTTAGTAAAGACTTGTTGGATTAGATTAGGCTTCAAATAAATTACTAGAGTGCTGTTTTCCTGTGGCAGATTTGCCAGTGGCCATACACCAGCCTCTTACTGGAGAAGAACAAGAATGGGCTGGGATGTGCATTGCTGGAGGGGGTATCCACATCAGAGAGCTCACAGAGCCATCACAGCATTAAAGTCAGGAGTAGTTTGCTTTTTAAAGTAACCTGGTGATGAATGTTTTTTTGGGGGGAGGGGGAGTAAAGTAAATAATCCTTTTGTGGGATGAATAATTATCTCCTAATTTAACCCTTTAATTAGCTTCTGTTTTCATTCATTTCAACTTTCTTTTATAAAGATGGTGATGCCTATATGTTTTCAGGATGCTAATTTAGGAGAATTAGAAGGAATAAAAATGTATGTTAAGAGGTAAGTCATTTGTTTCTGTATGTTGTAGACCAGGCCTGATTCAGGCTAGTCCAGTGGTTCAGGTTTGGGATTGGAAATAAATGAAACAAGCTGCAAGTTATCAAACAGAAATTTGCTTGACCATAGCATTCATTGAGAATACAGCATTGATTTAGTTGGACCAAGCTTCCTTGACCCTGCCAGTTCTCTAGGCAGAAACAGGTGTGAAACCAGAAGAGGATCAAACAGGGTCCTTTTCCAGGGATTTCTTAAATCAAGTGAATCCCTTATACCAAAGGGTGACAACAAAGTCCACTAAGCAAAGTTCCCAATGGCCTCCCAAAGATCACATGAAAAATCCCAAGCATTTCATTATGCCCGATTCTTAGGCAATCCCCAAAACATATTCCATAGGGAGGGCATCGGTGAACTTTAGCTGGTGGGTCTGGAGATTACTGTTACTTCCAAATGCAAAAGTTATCCACATTCAACAAATGACAATTTATAATTTTTATCATCTTTAGGACATGATTCTTAAAGATTCACTAAATATTCCTATCTGTCTCTAATATTAGCTAACATTTATATAGAGCTTTAAGGCTTGCAAAGCACTTTACATATATTATCTCAGTTGATCTTCATAACAATCCTATGAGATAGGTGATATTATTATTCCCATTTTACAGAAGGGAAAACTGAGGGCAGAGAGAGGTTTAAGGACTTTGCCAGGGTCACACAGCTAGTGAATGCTGAGACAGGATAAGAACTAGTAAGTGCTGAGGCACAGAAGAGAAGAAAAGAAAAAAATTTAAATATAAAGGATGCCTTAGATTGCTTCTTAGACAACTGGAGAATAGCTGAACAAATTGTGGTATATGAATGTAATGGAATATTATTGTGCTGTAAGCCATGAAAACAGAGATAATTTCAGAGAATCCTGAGTAGCATAAATTAATGCAGAGTAAAGTGAGTAGAACCAGGAGAATAATTTATAAATTATAGCAACATTTTAAAGGATAACAACATTGTAAAGAAAAAGAATTTTGAAACTTAAGAACTCTATTCAATGTAATGACATCTCCAAAGCACCTACAATGAAACATTACCCACCTCATTACAGAGATGTGATGGGCAAAAAAATACGCTGATACACAAATCTACATTTTTAGACATAGCCACTGTGTTGATTTTTGTTTTTGCTTGACTATTTTTATTTGTTGTAAATTTTTTCCCCTTTTTCTTTCTCTCAAATAATGGCAGGGGTGGGGATTGGGGAAAGGCAGGTTACAAATAGTGATGTAAAAAATAAAGAACTACATTAAAACATTTTTCCTTAATACACAGAAGAAATCTCAAACAAATAGCACAGTTTAGAAAGTAACATGTAGAATTTATTATATATATATTTTTAAAGCAAGCAATGTGAAAGAGAGATTCATGGTTTCCTATAGAGTCTTTGTGTTTTGCTGTGTATGGAAATGTTCTTTTTTTTGTTTGGTGTTTGATTCAAAATAAAATAAAACAACAGAAAGAAATTTTGTTCTATATCTGATCCTGACTAACAGGGAGAGTTTATGAGAATCCTGAGGAAATATGACCACTCCCCCCTCTAACATGATGGAGAAGAGACAATTCAAATATAATCTGATATGCACTTTAGAGAAAGCAAATTTCAAAAGATTCAGAAGATAGGTAGTATTGTATGGACTAAAATATAGGGGAAGTCAATCAAAACAGAATGAGAACTCTTCAAGAATAAAATTCTTAAGACACAAAGGAAAACAATTCCTATAAGGGGAAAAAATGAATTTTTATCTGAGAAGACCAAAATACACAGGAAACACTACCCAACTTAAATTTTTTCAAAGAAATGTGCAGAAAATAGAAACAAGGCCAGGTAGCAGAACCATGGCCTAGTCCTGTAAAAACACTGTGAGGAATGTTAAATCTATGAATGAATTGAGTTTGGTGGGGAAAGCTAAAAAGCTAAAAGGGGTTAGGGTTTGTTTTTTATTAAGCTATATCAGGAGAAAAAGAAGGATCAAAAAAAGATATGGGATCTTTGCTTGGAGGGGTTGGGACAATGATAACTGACAGAAGAGAAGGTAAAACTATTCAATTTTTATTTTACTTCTGTTTTCTCTCCCAAGGAATATGACTATTGTACTGGAAATGAAAAACAAAAACAAAAAAAACCCAAAATACCCAAGATAACTAAGGAGATATAAGAAGAGAGCATTTAGGATTCTTTGGGTGAATTTAAGTCACCTGGCAGAGATATACTACATTCTTGGCTACTCAAGTACTAGCATATATTTTTACTGAACCACAGCCAGTAATATTGAAAGATCAAGAAACACAGAAAAGGTACCACAAAATTGGAATAGAGCAAATGTCCCTATTTTCAAAAAAGGGAAAAGAACAGAGCAAACTCTAGGCTACAGTTTTCAAACTTCAATTGCTGGGAAATTTTTAGAGTAGGTTGTTAAAGAGAGATGCTGAACATCTTGAAAGGGAAGCAGTGATTCCACAGTCAGCGTGACTTCGTCAAGAATAAGTAATGTCAGAGTAACCTTTGTTCCTTTTCTGACAGAATTACTAAACTGGTAGGAGAGGGGAATGATGTGTATATTATTTAATGAAGTTTTAGCCAAGCTTTTGATGAAGTATTCTTGTAGAAAAGATAGACAGATACAGAATTGGATGGATGGCTGACAGCAAAGAGTAGTTGTTGATGACTCAGTGTCAATATGGTAGGGGATCTTTAGTGGAATACCTTGTGCTTGACCCCATGCTATTTAACATTTGTATCAATGGCTTAGAAAAAGGCATAGATGATATGGCAATCATATTTTTTATTAACTAATTTATTTTTAGTTTTCAACATTCACTTCCATAAGCTTTTGTTTTAAATTTTCTCTCCCTCCTTCCCCTCGACATGTGCAATCTGATATAGGCTCTATATATACATTCCTCTTAAATATATTTTCACATTAGTCATGTTTTAAAGAAGAATTAGAACCAATAGGAGAAACCACAAGAAAGAAGAAACAAAACAAAACAGAAGAGAGAAAAAAAGAGCAAATAGTTTGCTTCAATCTGCATTCAAACTCCATAGTTCTTTCTCTGGATGTGGATAGCATTTTCCATCATGAGACTTTTGGAAATGTCTTAGCTCCTTGCATTGCTGAGAAGAGCTAAGTCTATCAAAATTAGTCATTGCACAATATGGCTGTTACTAGTTCTGCTCACTTCACTCAGTATCAGTCTGTATAAATCCTTCCAGGTTTTTCTGAAGTCTGCCTGCTCATCATTTCTTGTAGCACAATAGCATTCCATTACATTCATATACTACAACTTGTTCAGTATGGCAATCATATTTGCAGATGATACCAAGCTGTGAGGGGTCACTAACATGCTATCTGACAGAATCAGGATCCAAAAGGATCTCAACAGGGTAGAGTATTGAATTTAATCTAAAGCTACACCCTGCCATAGTGTGGAGAGACTAGGAGACATGCTGGTTAACAGAGTTAACCATAAAATGGTAGGGGCCCTACAAAGCCAATTCACTGGAACTATTTATTACCAACTAGGGCATTAGTTAGACTCCCTGATGGGCCAGTGGGCAGCCAACTAAGCCGACTCTGAAAGCCATCCACCTATTGCAGAAAGAATGAGATAGGGGCAGCTAGGTGGCACTGTGGATAGAGCACTGGTCCTGGAATCAGGAAGACCTGCGTTCAAAGGAGCCTCAGACACTTAATAGCTGTGTGACCTCAGGCATGTCACTTAACCCTGATTGCCTCCCCCCCCCCAAAAAAAAAAGACTGAGGTAGAGGATGATTCTAATGAGACAGGCAACTGGTAGCACAGTGTGTTAGATTTGGCATCAGAAAGACTTGAGTTCAAATCTTGCCTCAGGCGTTTACTAGCTGTGTAACTATGGTCAAGTCCAGGGGTGGAGAACCTATGGCTTTGAGGCCACATGTGGCGTTCCAGGCCCTTGGGTGCAGCCTTTTGACTGTATGGGTATTCACCTGTGAACTCAATCATGTATGCACTAGCCACAGATGACTTCTCTTCAGATGACGAGGAAGGACCAGACACAGAGGCAACCTTAAGTTGAAAGTATAGCTCAATTGTTAAGGCTCCTGGGGAACAAAGTATATCCCCAGGAGACTGTGATAGCTCCTTCCCTCTCCCAAGTCCCTCCATCCAACCCCTAGCCATCTATAAACTCAGAAACTGTGAGACTGCTAGTCTACCACCCGCAAGTTTAGTTTTCATGGTAGTAGTATTAGGACCATGTGACCAGTATACATCAAGGAAAGTAGGAGAAATAGTTATTTATACAGCTAAACAAAATTCATTGATAAAGTAATATGTAAGAAATATATTTTGTTTGTTCATTATTGTTATGGAACTATGTTTCTTTACTGTGAATGCAGTTGTGATATGTATGCTATATACTTCCCTGACATATACTATTACTATATGTACATATGACATAACTGTATAAAATTCTGTTATGAGTATAGTATGATTGTATATGGCAAAGATCATGCCATACTACCACTAATGTCATACTACCATGTAATGAATTTCTTTAACTATCTAAAGTATATCAAATGCTGTTGTCTGCCACGTTCACATTGCCCTGCTGTTGTTGTTCAGTCGTGTCCAACTTCGTGACCTCATTTGGGATTTTCTTGGCAAAGATATTGGAGTGGTTTGCCATTTCCTTCTCCAGCTCATTTTATAGATGAGGAACTGAGGAAAACATGGTTAAGTGACTTGCCCAGGGTCATATAACTAGTAAGTGTCTGAGGGCAGATTTGAACTCTGGGAGATGAGTCTTCCTGACTCCAGTCCCTGCATTCTCTACACTTTGCCACCTAGCTGCCCTATAGTCCTGCTATCTCTGAAGTTACTTGAGCAGTATGCGGAGGATGTAAAGGGAGTGTCCCAGTGAGAATTCAGCAAAAGCTGAAGATCTACGGAGGCTAAAACACAGACCCTGAAGAGCAAAGTGGAAAGATTTCTAATACAAAATAAACAATCCTTCACTCTAGAAAGGGTGAGGGTATGAAGATTTTCATTGCATATGAAGAAGCCAGGACAACATGCCTCTAGGGCACATATTTCGTTCTGACCTTTTTCCCTAACCACTCATCTACCTAAGATTCCTAAATAATTTTGGGAGGTAAACCAGACTGGACAGAAACCAGTCACCCTAAGGCTACATGGAGTTGCTTTAATTGGGGAAGGACTTTGAGTCAAAGATTTGTTGGAAAGAAGAATCAAATCTTCTCTTCTACCTAGAAGTGACAACCTCAAAAGCTGAGGCTCTAATAAAGTCCATTAAAAGAAACTTCTGCCTCTTCAAAATATCATTGCCTTAGTTGAAAGAACTGAACCACACTCCTGCTGAAGAAAGCCCAGTTTAACCAGTGACTAAAGGTGGAAAAAAGACTGAAACTACCCATTGAGCACACCATTCCAGCAGTCACACAACTCTCTTCTCAGTGGTCAGCCTGACTCAGTTCAGCAGCAGCACAGGTAGTGAGGAGCCAGCACAGCCACTAAGCCACCCATCTGACCCAACCCCAAGCAGGGTGACGGGGCAGGCAGGTGACAAAGTAGATGGAGCACTGGGCCTGGAGTCAGGAAGACTCAACTTCCTGAGTTTAAATATGGCCTTAGACACTGGTTGTATGGCCCTGGGCAAGTCACTTAACTCTGTTTGCTTCAGTTTCCTCATCTGTAAAATGAGCTGGAGAAGGAAAGAGTAACCACTCCAGTAACTTTGCCAAGAAATCTCAAATAGGGTCACGAAGAGTCAGATACAACTGAAACAACCTAACAACAACAACAGAGCAGATTGACCTTTTTATCCAAAACACTGTACCTTATAAAGAGCAGCCCAACTATACTACTGTTTCATCAGAGACACTGTACCCTGCAAAGAACCAGCCTTACAAAGAACTAGTCCGTAGTGAACTTCACGAAAATTCTCTAGAGAGGGAAAAGCACATTAAGGACCTGCAGCTGTACTCCCCATCCTAGATTCTGACTGCGGTCATGGGAGACGGTGCCTCAGGTGAAATGCTTTGTCACTTGCTCTGCTTGTGCTAAAGAATTGAGTCTACTGGTTGATTAAGAGGAAGCACACTATTTGGGGCTCATAAGCTAATTTTTGGGAGAATAGCCACCCACAAGATTATCCCTAGAACCTTGAGGACCCAACCTGCCCATTCTGGTGTGAGTTGAGTAAGTGAGGGTGGTGGGGTTTACAGCTACAATATAAAATTCATTAGGGTAAATATTCAATTTCCAATTCAATATATTGTAAAGTCTTATATTTACATACAAAATATCAACTTCAAAAGTACAAGATGTGGGAATGGTTAGAAAACAGAAGTTCAACTAATTCATCTATGAAAAGAAGGGAAGCACCAACTGAATAAAAGAAACAATTTTGTATCAGATTTCTCAGGTAGGGTTTGATATCAAAGATATATTGACAACTAACAGAAATACATAAGACCCAAAGTCATTCCCCCAATAGAGGAATGGTCAAAGTGTTCAAGTTTCATGGTGTGTTGTGGTGGCACTGTCTGAAAGAATTGAGAGTCAGACCACCTCTAATCCAAGGACAGGCATTTGTTGGGAATTGACACCTCTCAAAAGTGGACTAGGTTTCAAGAGGAACCAGCAACTTCAAAGAAAGTACGATGGATTTTTATAGGGTAAAGATGCAGTTACATAACAAAAATTATGAATATGAAAAGGCAGGAGGGACTTGTTAAGTGATTAGGTAATAGGAGAGGGGTCCCGTCTATGGTTTGGAGGTCAAACGTCCTGGTCATTCTGCTTTCTGATTGGCTAGCTATTGTGGTCCTGTCTGGTCAAGATGGATGGTTAAGTATTGTGGTCCTGTCTTGGCTAAATGGATGATGTGATTGTGGTAGAGTATGAGAACACACCTGTTCAAATATGTGAATTGAATCTGGGGGCAGTGGCCAGCTAGGGGCAGTGGCTGTATTGAGTCTGGGGGCCTGAGGTGTGGTTAAAACCAGACTGTGTGGTTAAATAGGAACGTGCCCGCTGTTAAGTGGGACCCGTAAGGAAGTTAGAATATTGGGGATGGGGCAGCTTTATTAGGATTCCATCAAAAGCATGTTGTCAAATAGTTCTTAAAATTTCAAACTCTTAATAACTATATGAAAGAATACTCCTAATCACTAATAATAAGAGAAATGCAAATCAAAACAACTCAGAGGTTTCATCTTACCCCCAGCAAATTCACAAATATGACAAAAGACAGGCACATTAATGCATTGTTGATAGGATTATGAATTAGTGCATCCATTCTAGAAAGTAATTTGGAATTATGCAAATAAAGTGGCCGAAAGGTCCATACTCTTTGATCCAGAGATTCCACTAATGGCCATGTTTTCCAAGGAGGTCAATGACAAAAAAAGATCGAATGATAATTGTAAAGTGCTTTACACAGTGCCTGGCACATAGTAAGGGCTATATAAATGTTAGCTATTATTATTAGCTATCAATAAAGTTTTCATATACAACAAAATATTATTAGCAGTACTTTTTGTGATAGCAAAGAATTGGAAACAAGTAGATGTCCACTGATTGGGGAATGACTCCATACAAATTGTGTTAATGAATATAATGAAATGTCACTGAGCTGTAAAAAATGACAAATACAATGACTACAGAGAAGCATGGAAGTGATGCAATGTGGAGTAAAACCAAGAAAACCACATATATTACACAATGACTACAATGAGGTAAATGGACAGAACAATGACTACAAAGCAATTGAAAATATATGCTCCAAAATCACAAAGATCAAACATGGCCCTATAGAAGAAATATGAGAAGACATTTCCCCCTGATCGTCTGTAGATTTGGTGACATCCAAAGATGTGTAACATTACATGTAATCTCAGATTTATTTCATATATTGATCAATTTTGCAGAATTTTCTTTTTTAATTTTTTTCTTTATTTGAATTTTCAAAAAATCTTCTTTCTCTTTTTTTTTTCCCTTCAAAAATTCTTCTTTAAGGAGAGAATAGAATAAACGGGGCGGGATAGGATGGAGAGAAATATAGTTAGTCTTTCACAACATGACTATTATGGAAGTATTTTGCATGACTATGCATGTAGAACCTATACCAAATTGCTTGCCTTCTCAATGACAGATGGGGTGGGAAGGGAGGAAGGGAGAGAATTTGGATCTCAAAGTATTAAAAATGAATGTTAAAAATTGTTTTTACATGCAACTGAGGAATAAGATATACAGGCAATGGGGTATAGAAATCTATCCTGCCCTACAGGAAAATAAAAGGGGAAGGGGCTAAGAAAAGGGGGGGAGGTGATACAAGGGAGGGCAGATTGAGGGAAGGGGTAATCAGAATGCATGCCATCTTAGGGTGGGGGGAGAGGAGAGAGGGAAGAAAATTTGGAACTCAAAATCTTGTGAAGTGAATGTTGAAAACTAAAAATAAATTAATTAAGCATAAAAAATTATTTGTTTTTATTTATAGGACAGCTCTCTGGAAGGCAGAAGGAAAAGTACAGAGGAAAATTTAGGCAATGTAAAACCAAAAGATATCAATAAAAATTTATTTTTAAAAAATTGTTCTGAAAAAGATCTTGGAATTTTAGTGGACCATAGTTAACAGATGGAAGTTAACATAGTGTGACAGGCAAAAAAGCTAACTCAATCTGGAATTTCACTGAGAGGCATAGTCTACATTGGTAGCTATAGGTACTATATTCAGCCCTCCTCAAACTTCAGTTAGAATATCATGTTTAGTTCTGTACTATGATTTAGGAGGGACAATGATACATTGGAGAATGTTCAGAGGAAGACAATCTGGCTAGTAAAGAACTTTAATAACAAGGATCAATTGAAGGGATATTTCACCTAGAGAAGAGAAGACTGGGGGTTAGCGGAAAGGGAGACATGATAGCTGTGTTCGAGTATTCAAGGGACTGTCATATAGAGGAGGAGGCAGGCTTGTTCTGTTTTGCCTCAGAGGGCAGAATCAAGAACAATGGGTAAAAGTTGTGAATGGAATAAATTTAGGCTTGATAAAAATAAGAACTTCCTCACAACTAGAGCTGTCCAAAGATGAAATGGATTACTTTGAGAAGTGGTAGATTCTCCTTTCTAGGATTTTTAAGCAGAAACTGGATAGTCACTTATTAGGTTTGTTATAGCAAGGATTCCTTTCATGTATTGGTTGTATTAAATGGCCACTGACATCCCTTTCAGCTGTCCAGTTTTGATTATTTTTTCAACTTTTACTACGAACTCTGATATAGCTTTACAAAAAGATTCTCCTAGTTGCAGTACTACAAGCAATAAGTGAATCACAGAATTTTAGAGTTAGAAGGATCTAACAATTGCCAGCTGTGGTCTAATCCTTACCAGAAATCACTTATAGTTACCACTATAACATATCCGACAAATGGTTGTCTATGTTCTGCCTGAAGACCTTCAATGAAGTCCACCATTAATCAGTTAATCAATCAACAATAATTTATTGCTACGTGCCAGACACTATGCTAGGCGCTTTGGGTACAAGGACAAACATGTAGGTGCTGGGGATATAGAGATGAAAATGAAGCAGCTTTTTCCCTTAAGGAGACAATGTATACACACATGAATATATGTAAAATATGTACCAAATAAATGTATGGTAATGGGGCAGATAACACTAGCAATTGGAGGAGGTATCAGGAAAGGTTTCATGTCGGAGACTCCTTTCAAGTTGAGCTCTAAGAGAGGGAAATCAGGGATTCTCAGAGGAGGAGATGTGGAGAGCGTGTATTTCAGGCATGGGCAACTAACCTATGTGAAGGCACAGAAATGTAAAATAAAATATTATTTATGAGGAATAGAAAGGCTGTTTGGGTTGGCCACAGAGTGTGTGAAGGGAGTAACGTATAAAAAGCCTGGAAAAGTAATTTGGAGACAGTTTATGAAAGGCTCTAAATGCCAAAGACAGGAGTTTTATTTCATCCTTAAGACAATAAAGAGCCACTGGAGTTTATTGAGCAATTAAGTGAAGTCTGATTAGGGAATATTACTTTGGTAGCTGGGTGAAGGGGAGAAATTTGGGGCAGGGAGATGAAGTCTATTGGCAAATTAGAGGTGATAAGGACCTGTATGTGGTTGGTGGCCGGATGAGGTGAGAGAAAGTGATAGATATGGGAGATGTTGTGATAGATATGGGAGATATTGTGATAGAATCTACAAGACCTGATCACTGACTGGATGTGTGGAGTAAAGGAAAATGAGTACTCAAGAATGACTACAAGATTGTGAACCTGTCTGACTGGAAGGTTGATGGCACCCTCAACAAGAATAGGAAATAGGCTTCAGAAAAACCTGGAAAGACTTGCATGGACTGATGCTGAGTGAAGTGAGCAGAACCAAGAGAACGTTATACACACTAACAGCCACATTGTGTGATGACTGATATCGATAGACTTAATCCTTCTCAGCAATACAAAGATCTAAGACATCTCCAAAGGTCTCATGATGGAAAAATGCTATCCAAATCCAAAGAAAGAACTATGGAGTTTGAATGCAGATTGAAGCATACTATTTGCTATTTTTTTCTTCTGTTGTGTTTTGTTTCCTCTTTCTGGTGGTTCCTCCTATTGGTTCTAGTTCTTACTTACAACATCACTAATGTGAAAATATGTTTAATAGGGATGTATATGTATAGCTTACATCAGATTGCGCACCATCTTGGGGAGGGAGGTGGGGAAGGAGGAAGAGAAAAATTTAAAAGTCAAAAGCTTATGGAAGTGATGGTTGATAAATCAAAATAAATTAATTAAAGAAATAAAAAAAAGAAAGTCTAACCTCTTCCACACAGTAAAAACTCAATAAATATTTTAGTTGATTAGTTGAAAAAAAAAAACTGTAATCTTGCCCTGTAAAAAAAAAAAAAAAGGGGCAGCTAGGGGGCACAGTGGATAGGCACCGGCCCCGGATTCCGGGGACCTGAGTTAAAAATCCAGTCTCACAAAAAAACCATTACCAGCTGGGTCACCCGGGGAAAGCCCTTTAACCCCATTGCCAAACCAAAAAAAAAAAAAAAAGAAAAGAAAAGGAGACAGGAAAGGCTGAAAGAATGATGGGTTTAGGGAGAAAGACGAGTTCCATTTTAAATGTGTTGAACTTAAGATGCCTAGGGGGACATTATATGTATCTAGTTGGGAATATACAATAAGCAATCAGTGATGCAGGTCTTGAACTCAGGAAAGGGACCAGGGCTAGATATATAGATGTGGCAGTCACTGGGATAGAGGTGATAATTGAACACATGGAATCTGATAAGTTCATCAAGAAAGTATATAGAGGGGCAGCTAGATGCCACAGTGGATAGAGCTTTGGCCTTGGAGTCAGGAGGGCCTGAGTTCAAATCCGGCCTCAGACACATACTCACTACTCACTAGCTGTGTGACCCTGGGCTAGTCACTTAACCCCATTGCCTCAGCAAAAAAAAAAAAAAAAAGAAAGAAAGAAAGAAAGAAAAGAAAGAAAGTATATAGGAAGAAAAAGAGGAAAGTACCCAGGACAGAGTCTTGGAATATACCTATGGTTAGGGGTTGAGATCTATCTGATGATTCAGCAAAAGATCCTGAGAAGGAACAATCAGACAGGTAGAAGGAGACCCAAAAGAGAGTTGTGTCACTATTTAGTGGTATATTCAGGAGAGGGTGGTCAACAGTGTTAAGTTCTTTAGATATGTCAAGGAAGATAAGGCTGGAGACGAGGCCATAGGATTTGGCAATTAGAAGATCAAGGGCAACTTTGGAGGGAGGAATTTTAGGGAATGATGTCTGTCGTTCTCTACCTGATTCCCCTCCTTTGGACTTCTCCATCATGCTTGCAGGGACCTCATCCTCATCCACCTCATCGTCCTGCAAGATCAAATCAGTCTTAGTACTCATACCTTATCAGAACCTTATGCCCCTCTGAAGGGGAAAGGGATGAGCTCCTCCCAAAACTTCCATTTAAGGAGTGCCTAGGCTAGTTATCTCTTCATTTCCTACAGTGCTGCACATCATCCATCTCCAGTTTATCAATGTCCTTCTTAAACTGTGGCACTGAAAACTGATCGTAGAGTTGATCTGAGTAGGACAAAGTAGAGGAATTATCATCTCCTTATTCCTAGAAGCTGTGCTTCTCAATGCAACCCAAGATTGCATTAGCCTTTTTTTTTAATGCCACATCATTCCACTGATTCATAGTAAGTTTGCAGTCCACTGAAACCCTTAGATCTTTTTTAGACAACCTGTTACCTAACCATGTCTCCTACCCTAACCAAGTACTTGAGAAGCTGATATCTTAAAGCCAAGTGTAAGTCTTCATGCTTATTTCTATTGAATTTCATCTTCTTAGATTTAGCCCAAAGCTGCAACATGCTAAGATCTTTGAATCTTAACTAATTAGCAAGTCCTATGGCCTTATCTTCATCCTCAATCTAACTCTAGGATATTAACTATCCATTCCTGGTTTGTGTTTATGTTTTTGCATGTACTTGTTTTTTCCACAACACAATGGCAATCTCTTTTGATTGATTTCCATTGCTTTTATTTCTACCATTTTGACAACTGTGAGGAAATGACCCAGAGTTGTTTTACTTTGTTATCTTTTTTAATTTTTAGAAAATTTAAGCACTTTAAGTGATTATTAATAATTTGCCTCTTCTCTTTAGAAAATTTCCTGTTCAAATACTTTGACCACTGTGGACCTTTGGAAATTTGGGAGTGTTATCATTAAAAACTTCCCAACTGTGAAAGCTATCCAAATAAGAAATGGACCACCTTTCAAGGTGGTAGGTTCATTCCACTTTCTGGAGGTCAAGTTTTTAATCAGTCCTCAATATCCATTTTACAAATTTATCATTCTAAAAATCCAAAAGAGATAAATTCCACATAAACAAGAGGAAAAGCTTTTAGACTTTTTGCTAATATAAATATAATTAATCTTTTATAAAGACCTCCCCCCTCAAAAAAAACCCTAAATCTAATTTGAGTAAATAACAAATGTTAACAGTTATCTTGAGAGGAAACAGTGGCAACACTCTAAAAATATTCAAAAAGCCAGTTATATTTCACAAATACAATAGATAATATAATTCTTAAAACAGGAAATAATTTATGTGCTAAAGAGTTAACTTGAGTGAGAAAAATCCAAGACAACTTGTACTTTCTGTGTGAAGTTTCATTCTGTCAAGTGGAATACCTCAGAGAAACTAAAGAAGACTGTTACAAACCTGCCCAAAGGAAATAACTCTCTTTCAAAATATGATTCAGGAAAAATTATCATGAGTGCATCTAGGCAGAGTTCAATAGGTAATATATATCTACATACTGATATCTCTCTATGTACATATTTATATTTGTCTTTCCAGTTTGTAATATATGTGTATATATTTATATTTTTTCAACTGGTAATATAAATATATATTTGTATTATGCATGTATATATTTTTCCAACTGGATATATATGTGTGTGTGTATGTGTGTGTGTATTTGTATAGTTACATATATCCCAGCTGGTAATATGTGTGTGTGTTTCTATATTTTCAAACTGGTAATATGGGTGCATATATGTTTTATACATACACATAAGTACATATATCTATATATCAGAGGATGAAAGATACTAGGGTGGCATTAAAGTAGAATGAACAATGCTCAGAAGTGGAAGATTTAGGTTCTATGCCTGACTCTCATTGACTAGTTATGGCACCTCATCTCTTTTGTCCTCAGTTTCCTCATCTATAAAATAGGGACAATGCTCTACCTGCAGCATTAGTTGTATGAATTAAATTTTTTCAAAGTACAAATCAAATCTAACAATCATTTATTATGTACCTCTTTTGTGTATGTTGGGAATACAAAGACAATACAAAAAACAAAAAGTACCTGTCCTCAAGGAGCTTATGTTTTGTTGCATTGTGTAACAGATAAGCACAGTGTGTCCCAAAAGTCTTGGTATAGTTCTATGCTATTAAAAAGGCATCAAGATTTTTGGGACACATTGTATAGACAGGATAATTTGAGGAAGAGAGAATATTAATAACTGAAAGAATCAGGAAAGGTTTCCTGTAGGAGATAGCACAAGAACAGAGGCTTGAAAGAAGGTAAGGATTCTAAGAAGCACCATTTACATTCAAGGTTTTATTTAGTATCATTATGAACAATAATAATATCTGTATTAATAAGAAAAAGAAAGAGGGCTGGTGGGTAGCAAAAAAGAAAGAACTGGGATACTAAGATCTGGAGAAAAAAAAACTTTTTTAAAAATTTGAATGAATAAAGCACAATTAGCACCACTAATATGTAAATCAACATTGATTAGATTTTAATCAAGAGCTCATTTTGTATAGGACAGAAATCTATTTTCTTCAGATTTATATATCTAAAGATCAAAGAATAGGAATAAGGCTTACATAATTTAGTAAATAAAGGCATCAAAACTTATCTTATGAACTATTTTGTCTACATTCTATTATACATAAATATATTATTTGTTTTAAATCCTCTTATTTTGATAATATTTATGTGCTAATCCTGGTCATGGTAATCTCACATTATTTTTCTTGGGTAAGGATCAGGACAAGAGAGATTATGGAGAGCAACCTAAAACTCCTTCCCTCAAAATTACTTGCTAGTTTCAACAAGTTTTTTTGATAATTTTTGTTTATCATAATTCTTACATCGGAAGTATGAAAGAACAGAAAGAGGAAACAGAAAGAAAAAAAAAAGAGGAAGCAAGAAACACAATGAGTCCAGAATGGCAATGACTAAAATGAGTAATTGGTTCAGTACAGATGTTTTCCTGGAGTTCAGAGGAATTGAAGCACATTTTTTAAACATTCCAGGCTTGTTTGAAAGTCATTATTACTCACACATTCCTCTCTGAGCTCTTTTGATTCTTAAATGCAAACAGTAAGGCAAGAATTTGTCTACCTGTCTTGTTATAAACAAACAACTGATAACAACTAAAATGGGCATTTGAAGGCCCCACTGTGGTAAAGATCTGAAAGATCTCAAATTTCTTAATTTCCTCTAGTAACTGAACTCCTATAGTTAATTGACAGGAGACTCAAAAGTATTCTGGACCCCCATCAATGGACAAGGTAATCAAATGTTATACTCTCCTATAGAGATTAACAAGATTCTATACTCCATGAATTGGATAAGCTGTTCATAGTAAAGTTTCCCGGAGCTAATCTAAGTTTTTATGAGGTTTTTATAATTTGGAGAATTTGATGATGAGATGTTTTTCTACGTGTCATCAGATATCAGCCAATATATAACACAATCAGTAAAAATAATCTCTGAATTTGAAAATTTAATTTTTTTATCAAAATATGTTGAAAATAAAGAGGGTAATAAAAAATGCCAGTGGTAGGTAAGTGGTCTCCATTCATAGTGCTTAAAAAAAATGATGGAGAATCAATGTGTCTCTAGCGCTGCCCAGAGGAAAGAGTAATTGTAGAAAATTAATATCAATTTAATCAATCATCAATATCAATTAATATCAAATTAGTTTTCAAACTATATTACAATATAGGAATTCATGGAGAAATACCAAAGACTACCACTTGGTCAAGGGTTCTTAACCGGGGTCCTGTGAACCTAAAAAAGAATGTTGATGCCTGTATTTCAATATAATTGGTTTCCTTCATAACCACATGTATTTTATGCATTTAAAAATACTATTTTGAAAACCTGGGAAGACCTATATGAATTGATGCAGTGACATGGGCAGAACCAGGATATCACTGTACCCAGTAATAGCAATATTATAAAGATGATCAACTGTGAAAGACTTAACTGCTCTGATCAATGCAGTGACCCAAGACAATTTCAGAAGACTTATGATGAAAAATGCTCTCCACCTTCAGAGAGCAAACTGATGAACTCTGAGTGCAGACTAAAGTATAATTTTCTTAACTTTATTTTTCTTCCTTTTTTTGCAACATGGATAATAGGGAAATATTTGGGGAGAATTTTTACATTTTTATTTTTTCCAATTACATGTGAAAAAAATTTAACATTTTTTTTAAAATTTTGAGTCTCAAATTCTCTCCCTCTCTCCCTCTTCCTTGAGAAGGCAAGCAATTTAATAGAGATTATATGTGTGTAGTCATGCAAAACACATTTCCATATTAACCACATTGCAAAAGAAAACAGGACAAAAAAAACCAGAAAAAAACAAAGAAAGTTTGAAAAGTATACTCAATCTGCATTCACACTCTATCAGTTCTTTCTCTGAAGGTGGATAGCATTTTTCATCTTAAGTCCTTTGGATTTGTCTTGGATCATTGTATTGCGGAGAATAGCTAAGTCATTCACAGTTCATCATCATACAATATTGCTGTTGCTGTGTACAATGTTCTCCTGATTCTGCTGACTTCACTTTGCATGAGTTCATATTAGTCTTCCCAGGTTTTTCTGAAAGCATCCTGCTCATCATTTGTTATAGCACAATTGTATTCCATTACAATCATATATCATAATTTGTTTAGTAATTCTCCAACTGATGGGCATTCCTTCAGTGGAAATATATTTTGCATGATTTCACATGTATAATTGATATCAAATTGCTTGTCTTCTCAATGGGTGGGGAAAGGAGGAAGAGAATTCAGAACTTAAAATTTTTTTAGAAAGAATCTTAAAATAAATAAACAAATTTTTTTAAATTAAAAAAAAAGACTGTTCAGAGAAGAGTTGAATAGGCTTCACACTGCCAACACAATCCATGATACAAAAAAAAATTAAGAACCCCTACTTTAATAACATCAAACTCTCTTTGTTCTGATTCTTTGTGAGCTATAATTTTGTTTCAAAATTGGATTTACCTAATAGAAAAGGAGTATCCTCTTCAGATGACTGGCTCTGGGTCTTGTCTAATACGTATAACCCAGGTATATCAGACAATGTAAAATAATATATCAGTATTGTGGTTTTTATATCAGTCATTTTGTTGATGTGCTTCAGGTAAATCAATTCTCCAGGATCTGATCACTCCTATGTGAACTAATAAAATCTTGTTTCAGAACTCACAGTTAAGGACCAGATCCTGGATTGTGGTAACTCCCCTCTAAAAGTCCCAAACTGAATTAGTTTTACCCATCTTTACTTAAAGACTTTTCTAAAGATGGACATAAAATAAATGTATGAAACCTGTGAGATTTGTGTTAAATACTGGTTGAATGTAGTCTAAATCTAATCATAAACAATAACTAATTAAGTATTTTATTTATGTGTGTATGGCTTATTTATTCCACAGTAGATTTGATGGAAATAACCAGAGCCAAGAAGAAGAAATAACATTTTGGGATAGTTAATTCAGACTCTGTTCCCTTAGAGAGCTATGTGACTCAGTGGATAGAGGGTGGGACCTGGAGTCAGGAAGGCCTGAATTCAAAATCATCCTCAGACACTTTCTAGCTATCTGAGGCTGAGCAAATAATTTAGCCTCTGCCTCAGTTTCTTCAACTGTAAAATGGGAGTAATAATAGCACCTACCTTGAAGGGTTGTTGTGAGGATTAAATGAGATAATTTGACTGGTATGTAGGATACTTTATAAATACTTATTTCCTTCTATTCTTCTATTAGTTGCTTGTTCCACTCTCAACATCCTCTTCAATCTCCTGTTTTCTTTGTACAAATAAAACCAATGTAGCCAAGATTAGACAGAAAGCTGAAAATTGGCAGGGGGGCGGATTTTATAGACAGTTTCTCAGTTAAAGGTCTCATAGCTGAAATTTATAAGAATATGAGTCATTCCCCAATTGATAAAGGTCAAAGAATATGAACAGACAGTTTTTCAATAAAGAAATGAAAACTATATATAGTCATATAAAAAATGCTCTAAATCATTACTGATTAGAGAAATGCAAATTAAAACAATGTTGAGACATCATCTCAAACCTATCAGACTAGCTAAAATGATAGAAGGAGAAAATGACAAATGTTGGAGGGGATGTGGAAAAATTGGGACATTAATACTCTTTTGGTGGAACCATGAACTGATCTGACCATTTTGTAGAGCAATCTGGAATTATGTCTGAAGATTTATAAAACTGTATATAACCTTTGACCCAGCAACACCACTTTTAGGTCTGTTTCTCAAGGTGATCAGGTTATGTATTCTAAAATATTTATAGCAGCTCTTTTTGTAGCGGCAAAGAATTGGAAATTGAGGGGATTGCCATCAATTGGGGAATTGCTAAACAAGTTGTGGTACATGATTGTGATGGAATACTACTGTTCTGTAAGAAATGATGAGCTGATTGATTTTAGAACAATGTGGAAAGACTTGCATGAAATAATGAAAAATGAAGTGAGCAAAACCAAAAGAGCATTGTATACAGTAACAGCAATAGTTTGAAGAATAATTGTGAACAACCAAGTCATTCTGAGTACTGTAAATACTCAAATCAACTATAAAGGACCTATGAAGTAAGATGCCATAGACCTCCAGAGAAAGAACTGATAAAGAAAAGTACACATAGTATGATTTTATATATATTTATAAATCTGCATTAAATGGTGGCCTTCTCTAGTTCAGGGTGGGGAAGGAGGAAGAGAGACATTTTGGAACTTAAAATGTAACAAAAATTAATTAAATGAAATTATTTTAAAAAATTTCCTGTTTTCTCCAACTGTTGTCAGTTTTTAAATTGGTATAGCCAGAAGGAAAACATGATGAGACAAGGTTAGCACCACAGGTGTTACTGCTGCTGCTATCTTATACACATTTTTTTTTCAGGTACAAAGATCTTTCTTTCCTTGTGCCATTTTAGACTTGTGACACACACCTCAGGGAAATTTTTATGTTAATAAGGTAAATGAATACACTCAGTTTTGAGTTTTATTTATAAACTCTACTCAGTTCGAATCATCTTTCTAGACTATAACTTCAGCAAATCCTGCAATCACCAGGACAAATTTGTGTTAGGTCTCTTATTTCTGTTTTGCACTCAAATAAGACATATCAATAATGTTTATTGGTACACTGTTCTGTACTTGTTTTTTGTGCAATGCCCAAGACATAGATAGCCACTAACCATGTCATGACTTTTCCATTATTCACAGGATCAACTCTTTAAAGGAAGGGGCTTTATAGGCTATCTAACTAGCTCAACCCTCTCATTTTACAGAGGAGAAAACTGAGACCCAGAGACATAAAGTTATTTGCCCAAGGTTATTCAATTAGTAAGTGATAGAAGGAGGATTTGAACCCCAGGTTCTCAGATTCCAAGTCCAACTGTCTTTCCATTGTGCCACATTGCTATCCTTCTGTAAAATAAAAGAGTATTTGAGCAAAGAAAATCTCCATTCCTGTGGTAAGGGAGGCAAACAAGTGTTAGAGTCCTGATAACTAGGGATAAGGACTGGACTTGTGATTTCATTGATATAGGGATAGCCTATGCAAGCTCTGAGGACTCTTAACCCAGCTCCTATTCTGACAGATCAATTGGGTTCAAAGAGCTACGCTGGCTACATCTCCTTCTTAGGGTTCTGGGCATATCTACAAAGAGTCAGTTGGTGATTGTCTAATTCCATTGGCTCAAAAACCCAATAGTGTGCTTTCCCCCAAGTGTATCAGTTGAGAATCATTTATTTAACTAGCCATAAGTGGCTTTTAGAAAAGATTATTGGGGCAGCTAGGTGGCGCAGTGGATAGAGCACCGACCCCGAAGTCAGGAGGACCTGAGTTCAAATCCGGCCTCAGACCAAACATTTGACACTTACTAGCTGTGTGACCTTGGGCAAGTCACTTAACCCCAATTGCCTTAAAAAAAAGAAAAAGAAAAGATTATTTACTATTGGTTAGAATAAAAATAGTTGGTTTAAAACACTTCCCCAAAAAGTCTGTGACACACTTTCCTACAAGTACATACAGAGAATAAAGGAAAGTGGACTCAAGCTAAGAGGTCACATGTGGTAAAAGGGTAGCTCATCATTCCTATTTGATGGAAGTTCTTTTTTTCTTTTATTTGTTCAGTGATCAAGAAGTCTTCCATTAAGTATGGTGAATCATCTGTATCCATCTGTTGATGGCTTCCACTGTAGCTAAGATACCAATGAGCAAAGCTTCAAAGAGGGGAGGAAGAGTCTATAGGGGAGACCTGAACAAAGGCCAAAGGCAAACCTTTTCCTCCCTCCCCATGTAGTTCCTCCTCAGAGGATTCAGCTAGAATGCCTCATTTGCTCTAGTTTCTGGACATCAATCTCTTCTCATCTCACTTGATAATTATAAAACCTAATTGATGTTTACTGGTTAATCTATATTGAGGAGAAATTAAATGGTTAAATTGATAGTGGGATGCTAATCCCTGACATTGGTGATATTGAGGAGTTAGTAACTGGCACCGGGTGATTGATATTCAGAAGGTACATATTGGAGTTGAGGCTCCAGCCCATGGCATTAGAAGAATTATCCCCAACCTCTTGAGGGTTACCCCTAGAACTCAGAGAGAGAGAGAGAGAGAGAGATGTAGCCGAGCTCTGGGGATTGTACTTACCAATGCATATGGAGTTAATATTGGGAGAATGAGCTTGAGAGCTTATTAAAGTGTTATACTAAGCAGGCAAGAAATAAATGGTTATTGACATGAGAGTTATTTAAGAATCAGTTGTCTATATGCAGTCAGATATTCATCCGATTAAGAGATGGTTAAAATGAAGTGGCACAGCGAGGTGGTGCAGTAGATAGAGTGCTGGGCCTGTAGTCAGGAAGACTCATCTACCTCTGTTCAAATCTGGCCCAGATACTTACTAGCTGTGTGACCCTGGGCAAGTCACTTAACCTTTTTTGCCTCAGTTTCCTCATCTGTAAAATGAGCTAGAGAAGGATATGGCTAACCACTCTTATATCTTTGCCAAGAAAACCCCAAATGAGGTCATGAAGAGTCAGACAACAACAAAAACAACATGAAATTAGAGGAAAGGATACAGATGATAGGATTGTGCATGCAATTACAAGTGCTCCAATATAGACTATTCAAAGGAATGATTGTAATTGTAAATGAGCAAAGAAGAAATTGACTCTGATTCTCAAAATTTCCTGGAAAAGTTTAACTAATATTAGTAAGACCAAAAGAGTCTAGAAATTTCATTAGCAGCAAACACAAGCAGTGAAACACTACAGCCAAGGAAAACACCAATCTAGTAACACATTTTGGAGGATGGTAGAAGATTGAGCAATACTGGCTCAGAAGAGATGTTAGAGATGAAAACAAGCTTGCAGAAAACTTGGCATGTGACCCAACTAAATTAGATTATCTCAAAGAGCATTTCCATATGAATCCAGAAGGATAATATACAATTGTTAAATGGAACAGATTTGACACTGTGTTTATATTAATCTATTCATATCATCAATGATGCTGAAGCTACTGAATACCTGATGTGCTATCAGTGAAAATGGCAATGATGCTTAAGATGAAGTCAGAAAAAGCAACTGGATAGGACAAAATACATATAAAAAATCAGTTCTGAAGGTGCAACTATTTGATTTAATATTTTAATTTTCCCCCAATTACATGTAAAAACAATTTTTAACATTCTTTTTTTTTAATTTCAAGTTCCAAATTGTCTCCCTTCCTCCTTCTCCTCCTCCCCTCATTGAGAAGCAAGCAATTTGATATAGGATATATATATGTAGAGTTACACAATTTTAAAGGCATCTAGGAATGCTGTTAATATTGATCAAAGAAGGAAAGATTCCAAAAGAATGGGAAAAATTATATATGATCCTGAGAGGGGGGAGAGGTTGTTTGTTTTTTAAAAAAAAAGTGCAACTGGAAAGACATTCTGTTTTGGACATGTTGAATTTGAGATTCTTACAGGGTATCCGGGGGGGATGTCCACTGGGATGGTTATAAGGAATTGGAATTGAGGACAGAGATTAGGAATGAATATATACATCTGCCTAAAAAACATAATTTAACTTGTGAAAATTGCTGAGATCACCAAGAAAAATAGTATAAAGAAAGGAGGGGGTCCAGTGTGAGAAATAGCTAGTTTTCATTTCCACAAAAGTCACCTGAAAGCTAAGAAATGCAATCTAAGGGTTAGGTGGAAGTTGAACAAAGGAAGCCGTAAATTAGAATAAGAAAACACTATTGGTGGGTGAATAGACTAACCAGCTGAAAACTGGTTCTGAGGTTAGGTATAGATTAACATATCCACATACCAAGCAAGAGGGTTATTTCCACACTCAAATAAGAGTAAAAGTGGATGTGGGACTAATTCCCTGAATTGTGGGGAGTGGGAGATGTAATTAGGTGCTGAGACTCATGTGGGGAAATTAGGCACTTTAGTTAGGCTGTAACCTCTGTAGTACCCAGCCAATGGGGAAACAGAGGAGGGAAATTAGATTTGGGAACAGGGAATAAAAAGCTGTGTATCTGCTTTACATGTGTGTCCACACATGGAACACGCGGTCTGGCCAGGTCATTGATAAAAGTTCTTCCTGGTTCAAACAATGGCTTTGTGCAATTCGTGGTGAGACTTTTTGCTGCTTACAAATGGGGGCTCCTCTGGGATCCAAACATTCTGAGTGAGAGGAAATCACTGCCAAGGGATGAGAAGACGTGTCCCATTGATTTCAACAGTCTTGTGTATCTTTGGCAGGCGTCCCAGCTCAAGGACTGTTCAAGATCCTAGGACCAAGTTAATGAGTAAATCCATTGCTGGACAAGGAACAAGAAAGGAAAAGGGAAAATAGGCGCGCCGCAACCAGGCAACTCTGTGCACAGACTCAATGTAAGAAAGGACTATTTAAGTATTACTTTGGTAGATCTTACTGGAGACTGAGGGTGTATGTGTGCACACCAGGGCACAAGAGGTCTCAGACAAATAAGTAAGATGGGAAATGAAAATTCGAAGGCGCCAGGGAAACCAAGGAGAAATAATGAGATTCCTGTGAACACTCCTCCAGATAGTCCCTTAGGGAAGATGCTAAAATACTGGGAAGATACAACCTGTACTAGATAGAAGGTTAAGAAAAAGATCAGTGCTGGTGTCATTGAAATAAGGATAGCCCCAAATTATGTTGGCTACGATGGGGTTCTTTTGACCAGTCAAGATTACTTTATTTTCAAAACTGACTGAGCCTAAAAAGCCAACAAGAAAATTAGATTCGTGCACACTTTGCCTTGTCAAGCTATTTATGTTTCTGTGTGTGTTTGTGAAACATTTCATGTTTGTGGTGAAAGATTTAAAATGAAGGTCTGTAATTAGAGAGAGAACATTGGGAAAGAACTCCCACCTTAGACTTTCAGTGGGAAATTAAAATTTTTGGGGGGGGGCCCAACACTGGCCAAGTTGGGATTCCAGAAAACAGTTAGATAATGAGTAATGGAATAAAAAAAAAAAGCAGAGACTCAGAAGTTAGTGGAAGGTGCAGCAAGCAGCTTTTACTGATAAAGATCTAGAGCAAGGGCTGAGAGAGGAAAAAGCTAAGGGGTTTGAATTTAGGTTTAATCAGTTCTCAAAGCTAGAGTTTGTACTTTATGTTTAAATTAAATTTAGAAAAATGTCTTTGCACCCCTCCTGCCAATACATCTGATATCATGGCATTGTGTTTAAAATTGCAAAAATCAGGGTTTTTCTGTCTTTTAAGCATTAACATTATAAAAGCTGTTTGTGAAGAGTATGAGGGAAATACAGCTCTCTTCAGTTGTAAATTGTTAAGCATTAACTTCCTCTAGATTCTAACTAGGTGAGGAGAAGCAGGACTGAAAGTGGGGTGAGTATAATTTTAATTTGGAAAGTAAAGGAAAGTGGAGGTAGTCTGAGTAATGGGTTTGAAAAATTACAAAAGAGGAATAAAGGTTTGAGTAAAAATATGACAAGTAGGGGAAAAAATAGTTTGGGAGTAGGTGGTGGTGGGGTGGTCCACGATAGGCCCATGTACTCTCATGTTTGTTCTGTGTGCCTATGTACCAGCTTCAGATGATTTAAGCATGGTAAGAAGGTGTGAGGAAGTTTGACTTTGTTTTGGTAGAAAAATTGAAAATGAAAATTTTTAGCTTTATTTGAAAACCAATTAAGTTATAGAGGGTTAGAAGACCACCCACCTTTCAGGAAAAACCAGTAAGAAAGCTTTATTAAATCTGACCTTGCATAAATTTTGGCTGTGGTAAAGATATTGGTTATTGTGATTTGAGATTGTTGTATAAAATCTTAAAATGTTTTCCTGTGCTGTTCAATTAATTATTGGAACTCTAGAGGTTTTCTACCTGGGGGAAACTGACCACACCCTTTAGGCATTGATTGAGTTCCTTGAGTTGTCTGGGCCAAACTCTTAGCTGACTTGAGTGATTTCAGGTGATTTTAAGCTGTTTGTAAAACTTACATGCATCAGCCTGAAACTCCCAGGAGGATGAAATGCTTAGGGTAGTTTTTTATCTGATAGGCCTCAAGGGGGAGACTTTGCAGTTCTCTTAAGGAAGTAATTTGTTCAGAGCCAGGAATTGTCGCCATGTATCTTTTTAAGGGAATATATTAATTTGTGTAGAATATTTCATTTTAAAGGATCAAGAGTATTGGATTTAAAAAACAAAAATGTTTTAAAATGTTTATGATTAGTGATTATAAATTCAGATTTGATTTGATTTAAGTTTGTTTATCTCGGTTTACTTTTCTGTAAAGGAGATAATAGTGCAACCCACTTTCCAGGGGTGTTGTAAGGATCACATGATTGTAAAATGACTGGCATATGCCAGACATGACATTATTATTATCTCTCTAATTTAATGTAATTGTTAAAAGTACCAAAAGTAATAAGATCAATAATTTCTATGTGTGAAATCTGAAAATGCAATTGATGCCATCTGAAATTTATTATTTATGTTTCTAAATTGTATTATATTTCTAAAATTCTCTTAGATTGTAAAAATTTAAGAGACCCTGATATTTGGGGGAGTTGTGCTTATATAGAAGTTCCAAAAGGATGATGTAGTTTTAGAAGTTTTTATGAGGATTAAAGATTAGAGACAGGTCAAGGAAGGATTTTATGACAGAAGATAAAAAGGACAAAGAGAATTCTTTATAGTTTAAGGATTTAAAGAACATGGTATGAGGGCACAGATTAAAAATTAAAGAACAGGAGAAAGGAAAAGGGACACAAAATTCTTTTGGTATGGGTTCAAGATGAGGAGGAAAGGACTTTGAGACCCCTATCAACTTACAGAGTAAGCTGGGGTGACTGGGGAAGGGTCCTGGGAGAATCTTGATAGGAGTGACTGGGAGGTTGAATGGGGTCTAGATAAGATCAAGGATGGAAAGTAATTTAGGGTACACCCAATTGTAGTAATAGACTCAATTAGGATAACAAAGAACTGGGAGATTGGGCACAGGCAATAAGGAAAGGCCAGTTGATAGTCCAAATTCTTTTTTTGGGGGGGTGAGGGGACTTGGGCCCATACCTCATCAGTTGAATTATGGAAGAAAAGTTACAGCTAGAAAAATCATACTTTTATAGCCCACGCTTGCTGATTGCTTACAGGTAATCTTCATGAAAACCACATTTATAGAAATGTGTAGGCTATTAGGTTTAAATAAAGCTAAAAGTTCTGATTTCAGGAGGCAAGGAAATGTAGTTTTTCATCCAGTCTTCTTCTGGAAATGCTTAAAAATGGGCTATGAAAGAATATTATTGGTTTCTACATAATCACTAGCTGCCTTACAACATTTGAGTGATTGTGGGGCAATAGCAAATTTGGGGTTGAATTTACTTGAATGCAATAGAAATTGCATTGTTACAGAATTAGGAAAAAAAATCTTATAAAGGGGAAGCTAGATAGTGCAGTAGATAGAGCTCCAGCCTTGGAGTCAGGAGGACATGAATTCAAATCTGGCCTCAGACACTTGACACTTACTAGCTGTGTGACCCTGGGCAAGTCACTTAACCCCATTGCCTAGCCAAAAAGCAAAAAAAAAAAAAAAAATCTTATATTGATAATGGGTCATTTCAAGTTTTAAATACATTATAATGTGTAAGGTATCATTATAAACAATTGTATCACCTATTATGTTAGAAAAGCAATTTCTCTTATAATTTAGATGTTGTTAGATTAAGAATTGTACTGTCAGAGAAAAAGAGAAAAATGAATGGGTTAAGAGCTGTTAGGTCGCTCTATCTGACCATGTATTATAACATTTTGAAGACTGTAATTTAAGAAACATGAACTTCCACATTTTTTAAAGAGAAGTTTCAGTTAAAATTATTTGGTTCTCACTTATGAAATTTAAGATTGTTAACTAAACTATTTGGAATTATTGTTTAAATCAAGTATTTGTAAAAGTATTTTTGTGAAAGGAAACTTGATAATTGTGCAAAGAAAGGACCATGTAAAATCTCCTTGTAATTAATTTCATTTGTTATAGTAACAGGATAAATTTAAGCTGTTTTTAAGAAAGAGAAATACTTTTATGAAGAAATGTTTTGCAAAATCTTTTTGTGATTTTTAGAAGGCCTACTAAATTTCTATTTGCAAGCTAATTTATTGCAGTAATAATTTTATATTGATGACAATTATGTCCAAAACTACCGTGAATTTTGAGTTTGTTTTCCTAGGTTTGTTGTGTCCTTGGACTGGTCTTAATGGGTGCTGTCTGAGAAACAGAGTCAGAGTCAGCAGCTCAATGGGAGCAGTGTCAGAGGTATTAATACTAAAGCAATTACTGTAATGAGTTGTAAGTGGGGAAGATCTTGCTGTTTTGATCTGAATTCATTCCATGGCCTAGCAAGGGTTAGAATTAGTGTTTGAAGTTCTCACATGTATAAGATCCAGTCCCTGAAAGTGTCTCATTCTTTCAGATTAAATATGGTTAGAGAAGAATAAATAAGCTTATGAAACAGAGATGCAAATCTATTAGACTAGCAACTTATGATCTTGATGGAAATTTGATTTTACTCATGATGTTATTTAATCAGGAACTAGAACATATGTAGGAATGCATGTAAAGTACTTAGGGCTCACTTTAGAGATGTTCCTTAATTATTGTGAGATTATAGTCACACCTGAAACCCTGTTCATGGGAATTTGCTATCCAAGATCTTAGGGGCTGTTAATGAACTATTGTTCTGAGTCTAACTCCAGGTATGGTTAACAAGCTTGATGGAGCTACTGACCCATGATGCCAGCAACCCTGTGGGGTGGGGTGGGGGGGCTGGTCTATGAAGTGCATCTATGAACCGCAGAGGGTGTTCTCATGGGAAGGTTGGGAGAATGACTATTGTGCACGGGCTGAGGTAGGATTCTCCTGACTCAATTTCCCCACAATGATATCTGGCAGACTTTAAGCCTGACTCAATGCAGTTGACCGTTATATAACTTCTGCCTGGAATTGACATGAAGTTAGGGAAGCATTGTTCCCTTACTTTAGTTATGTTCCTATTCTTTCATGGCAAATTTCTATAATCATAAGTTTTGTAAGCATGATATCAAATCTATTAAATAATAGATTGATGCAGGTTATTATAAGTTATTATAAGGTTATTATAGTAAGATGCAACTCTAAGATTGAGCTATTTAGCCTAAAATTTTAGAATTAAGTATTCAGCCTTGACCTGTCTAAGTTAGGGTCCTTTAATTCTTCATAATGGTATGGGGATAATTAAGGCAAGGGCTTGTGAAACCAGGATATTATTCTGTTACTTAGTTAATATCAAAGTTGTCTCAGTTTGTTTGAATTAGTTAAGGTTAAAAGAAGAATGGCTTGTGGTCTATCTTGTAAATGCCTTAAAAGAAGCATCCACTTTAATTAAGGGTTATTTATTTGCACATGACGAGAAGTTGAAATTATTTTATTACTTGATGTGTACTGTTTTTAAATTGATTACTCAATGTGTTTGTGTATGTATTGGAGTCTGTTATTAATTTCTTAGTGGAATTTCATCCTCTTGATGGGGAAATATGAATAAGAATGTATAATAATGGAGATATAAGGGTTGAGTTAACTTTCATTACTTGATCTGGTTATTGGCAAGGTAATTTGAAATTGTGTTATGATCAATCTTGTAGGAGAGTAGACACAAGAAAGAGGATCTCCACAAGAAAACAGTCTGCTGGACACTGCTTGAACAGCACTTAGACCAGAAAACTTCACTGGATGATGTCCAGAACACCAACCCGATAGCTGCATGAGATGCCTTAAATGGACTATTTATTGTTCTGAAGAATTGGCAGAGAACTCTGGGATAGATAATTCATCAACTGGATGGTTAGAGTCATGGTTTGGGAAATGGAAAGGAATGGCAGTATCTATTTTAACCTCCCTACTAATGCAGAGGTTAATAGAAACCACCATTACCAAACAAATGCCTGTACAATACAAGAACCAAATTTGAGGAGGATGTAGAAATAAAAATTACGGATGAAAGAAGAGGAGATAATGTAAGAAATAGCTAGTTTTAATTTCCACAAAAGTCACCTGAAACCAAAGAAATGCAATCTAAGGGTTAGGTGGAAGTTGAACAAAGGAAGCCATAAATTAGAATAAGAAAACACTATTGGTGGATAAATAGACTAATTAGCTGAAAACCAGTTCTGAAATTAGGTATAGATTAACATATCCACATACCAAGCAAAATGAGTGTTTCTACACCCAAAAAAAGGGCAAAAGTAAATACAGGTCTGGGTTGCTGAATTGTGGGGAGTGGGAGATGTAAACAGGAGCGAGGATAATAATAGAGAAATTAGGCACTTCAGATAGGCTGTAACCTCTATAGTACACAGCCAATGGGGAAATAGGGGAGGGAAATTCGAATCAAGAATAGGGAATAAAAAGCTGTGTATCTGCCTTACACATGTATGCCCACATGTGGGACACCTGGTCTGGCCAGTTTATTAATAAAAGTTCTTCCCGGTTCAAACAATGGCTTTGTGAAATTCTTGGTAAGACTTTTTGCTGCTTATATCTAGGATAGAACTTTATCCCTAAAGTTCTATCTCAAACATACTTAGTGAGAAGATCATGGACCATGATCCAGTCTAGGACACGGAGAAGGAGTCAGATTGGCAGAAGGAAAACAGGAGGTGATATCACAGAATCCAAAGAGAGAACAGGAGGAAGGAGTGGTTAGATTTGTCAAAAGCCACAAGTCAGTCAAAAACATTTATTAAGGGCCTATTATATTCCAGGAGGTATGCTAAACCCTGGGGATACAAAAAAAGGCAAAAAAACTGTTCTTGTTCTCAAGGATCTCATAGTCCAATGCAAACAACTGTGTAGAAACAAGCTATAGAGAGGGTGATTCACAGTGTCAAAGGCAGCTGAGAGGTCAAGAAGAATGAGGATTGAGAAAAGACCAATGGATTTGGCAATTAAGAGCTCATTGATAACTTTGAAGGGAGTAGTTTAAGCTGAGTGACTGGTCAGTCAGTCAATAAACTTTAATTAAGTGCTACTATGTTCCAGTCGCTATGCTAAACTACCAAGATACATAGAAAGACATAAGAAAGTCCCCACCCTCAAGGAGGGCAGCTAGGTGTTGCAGTGGATGGAGTGCTGGGCCTTGGCTCAGAAAGACTCATCTCCCTCTGTTCAAATCTGGCCTCAGACACTTACTAGCTGTGTGACTCTGGGCAAGTCACTTAACCCTGTATGCCTTAGTTTCCTCATCTGTAAAATGAGCAACAGAAGGAAATGTCAAACTACACCAGTATCTTTGCCAGGAAAACCCTAAATGGGGTTATGAAGAGTTGGACATGATGGCAAACAACTGAACAACAACACCCTCAAGGAAGTTGGATTATAGAGAATTAAGAGGAGAGTGAGAGGAGAGGAGAGCTATCTACCTGTTGTAGATTGCTTTCTCAAGGAGTTTAGCCAAAAAGAGCAGAAAATATATGGGACTATAATTACTAAGGATGGAAGGATCAAGTGAAGGATTTTTGAGGTTGGAAAAAACCTGGCTATGGTTTATAGGCAGTAGAGAAGCAGCCAGGATACAGGGAGAGATGGAAGATGAGCGATGGAGTAAGGATGATAGAGGGGTCAATCTGCTAGAGGAGATAGAACGGAATGGGATTGCTTCTGCAGGCAGAGGCCACACAGAAATCAAGAAAGATGAGGACTGAAGATATTGGATTTATCCGATTCAATATCATTGATAACTTTGGAGAGAGTCATTTTAGTTGAGTGGTAGAGTAGGAAGTTTGGTCCATAAAAAATTGAGGAGTTTGAGCGCTTTTCAACGCTACAGAGACCAAGCATCAATTGTCAAGAAAATATATTTGATAATAAATATTTTCTTTCTTCTATCTGTGCAAATATACTTTTAATACAAATAAACCTAAGTAGATACTATCATTTTACTTTGAATTAAAATTTTTCATCTTACTATCAATTGAAGTAACCTGGTCCTTCAAGTTATATTTAAATTCTGGTCCTTCTAGTACTGGGAGTTTTGCCATGAAATATTATACAATAGCCTGAGGAAATAGAAGAGTAAAGTAAAGGGATTTTATTTTGTTTGTTTGTTTGTTTTTAATAATAGAAGAGACGTGGGCATATTTGTAGGTGTTGGGGAAAGAGCCAATAGTTAGAGAGAGATTGAAGATAAGAGAAAGGCTAACAGCGGGAGAGGAGGTGAAGCCAAGATGGTTCTGCCTAGAACTCCTCCAAAGAGAAAATGCACTAGACTGAATACTGATAGGGAAATACAGCAAAAGTCACAGTGAATCTTTCTGGCCCAGCTTGGCACAGGGAGACAGACAGAGATGTCTGCTGATGCTAGGATATGGATCAGGGCAAGAATATAGAGCACTTCAGCACTGAAGAAGAAACTGTACATTAGGACAAGAGGAGGTCCCAGACCCATACCAGGATACTGCAAAGGGGACAGGTGCTAAATGGCAGCTTTGTCACCCACTACCCAATTCTGGGTCATAGATCCAGGGTAAGATGAGAAAGAAGATTTGAACACTGCAGTGGTACCTCCAGGTAGGGAGGCCCTGGACAATGTACTAAGAAAGAAGGGAGTTCAGAAGCACACAGCATTAGTGTGGCTTAGACTCTAGAGGCAGAGCACGATCTCAGTTCCAGGATCTAGCCCAGCCTGTGGAGGAATAGCCAGGGCAAGAATGCCAGACCAAAGGAGAATCTAGAATTCTGTCACTGAACCAATAGAGCTTTCCAATAGCTGAGAAGGGTGGAGACCAGCTGTAGATTATTCTTGAACTGACCCAAACCCAGGTCTAGAGTTTACAGAGCTCAGACCAGGGAGGCAATAATTAGACTTTGTCCTGGATCAGATCAATATGGGAGCACTGAAAGCATGCAGGTCCCCAGCCTGTCCCTGAGATCCTGGAATAATACAATGCTCAATATCTCAAGAAAGCAGTCATAGGACCAGCCTAAACATTCCCTCTACAAATGGGGCGAGGCCCAGCCCCTAATATCAAATCTAAAGTCAGGAAGTAGGCTGGAAGATAAGCCAAAAACAAAACAAAACAAAACAAAACAAAGAACCCTACGACAATGAGCTATTATGGTGACAGGGACATTCAAGACACAAACCCACAAGAGAATGACTCCAAAAATCTACAATTAATACTTCAGGGGAAAAAATGTAGCCTGGAAAAAATTCAACTAGAATTCTAGGAAGACATGAAGCAAGAGTTTAAAATATTTTTATAAATGAAATGATAGTATTTGAGGAAAAAAATGGGAGGAAATGCACATTATAAAAGAATGAATTCAAAAGGGAATTAACAACTTGGCATTAGTTACAAAAACTTTGCCCAAGCAACAAACTCCCTGAAAAATTAGAAGGGACCAAATAAAAGCCAATAATTTCATGAGAAAACAAGAAGTATTAAAACAAAGTCAAAAGACTGAAAAAATAAAAGGTTAGATGTACCATATCAAAATCAACTGACCTGAAAAAACAGATTAAGGGGGAAAAAATTAGGAATCATTGAACTATCTGAACTCTATGACCCAAAAAAGAGCCTATTTCAAGAAAAAAGCCTATGTAATATTTCAAGAAACTTAAAAGAAAACAGATCTCTTAAAACCATAGGACAAAGTGCAAATAGAAAGTCTACTAGTAATTTCCTAAAAAAGATAGCTTCTAAGCACATCATAACCAAAATCCAGAGCTTTCAGGTAAAAGAAAAAAAAAAAAAGAGTGCAATCAACCAGAAAGAAAGGATTCAAGTACTAAGGAGCCACAGTCAGGATCACACACAATTTAGCAGCTACCACTATGAAGGAATGGAAAACTTGGAATATGATATTCCAAAAGGCAAAGAATATGAACTTACATCCAGGAATAACTTACCCAGCAAAACTAAGCATAATGCTATAGAGGGGAAGATGTAATTGTAATAAAATTGAGGACTTTCAAGTATTGCTGATGAAAAGAGCAGAGCAGCATGCAAAGTTTGAAATTCAAACATAGGAGACAAGAGAAATATAAAATGGTAACCATAAATGAGCAATGATAATCAACAAAGCAAGGACAAACTACTTATATTCTACTATGGGGAGATGATACATGTGTCTCCTCTGAGCCCTATCATCATAAGAGGGAGTCTAATTAGACAAGGTCTATGAATAGTTATGTTATGTCTTGATAATCTTAGTGGGGAAATGGAGAGGGAAGAGAAATACACTAAGGGGGCAGGGAAAAGAAAGTTAAGGAAAATTAAGTTACTTAATTATGGTGCACAAATAGACATCTATACAAACTAGGAGGAGGGGGTTGGGCAGAGCAGCTGACACTTCAACCTTACCCTCATCTAAACTGGAAGGAAAAATAGAGACATACCCATGTTCATACATAGAGTTGGGCAAAGAAATGCATTTCATTAAATAGGGAAATAGAAACTACTATGCACAGAGCAGAGCAGGAAGATGGAAAGGTAGAGGGAAGAGATTGGGGGGGGTGGCAAGTTTAATGCTTAGGTGGTGCATAAAGATGGCAGAATGGCCTGGGGGGACAGTTGGGATGGGCTATGAAGATGAAACATGGTCAGGAGTCTGGGGCCAGCTATGTATATTGGACTGATTTATACTCATTGAGACATCAATTAAAATGGCTGGGTCAGGTATCCAACCAGTTCTGAATGTACCTAATAATACTGTCATCTAACTCTTGTCTCTCCATTTTTTCCATGAGAATGGTTTGTGAGAGTTTGTCAGATGCTTTACTAAAATCCAGACAAACTATCTCTACAGCATTCCAGTGACCTATCAATCTAACAACCCTGTCAAAAAGAATATGAGTTTAGTTTGTCATGACTTGTTCTAGATAAAGTGTTGCTAGCTCTTTGTAATCACTATTTTTCTTCTAGAAGTTCACTAACCATCCTTTAATAACAGCCTAGAATCTTACCAGGAATTTCGGTAAAGCTCTCTAGCCTATAGTTTTCCTGTTTCCATTCTCTTCCTCTTTTTGAAAAATAGGACTAACATTTGCCCTTACCCAATCCTGCTGTTCCTCTCTCATTCTCTGTGATCTTTCACTAACAATGTCTCAGAAATCCCATCTACCATTTTATTTTCAATATCCTAAGATGTAGCTCATTTGATCCTCATTATTTGAAAAATTTGTCAGGGATTTTATAGAAGAAATTCCTGAAGAGGTATAGATTGGATTAGATGATTCTGAAATCCCTTTAGATGCAGGTTCTATGAATGACTTTAAGGGTAGAAATATTAGGACAGTTATAAGAAAAGGACTGATTCTAGAGGGTTTTGGGGTTTTTTTGGCAGAGGGGCAGGGTTAGACAAGATCTTGAGTATTCTCAAATCACACCATTTAATGAGGGTCAATTCTACTGGCAGCCCTAGGAACCTTGAGACTCCAGTGACCCTTCAGCCCCCTTCCCTCCTCCCCAGTATTGAACTAGCCAGCAGAAACAGCTAAATCAAATATCGTTCCAGGTTCTTACATTGCCATAGCTATGAAATATAAGAAAATAGGTTATTTATGACTGTACTAACTTGCCATTTTTCTCCTGGTGCTACTTTTTTGAGTACTGTAGAGTTCTTTTTCCTCTCCTAATGCTGCCCTATAGTTGGTTGGTTGTTGCTTCCCTAGTGTTCGTGATAAGTGGGTCCAGGTTTCAAGGCTGGATGGAAAAGGTAACTGCCAGTCTGTTTCCCATGCTTCCCAGCTTTAGGTCATAAAAGGGGACATCTCTAGCTGAGAAAAAGACCCCAAATAACTGCTTTACTTTTCTCATAATCCTTTAAGCCCTGGAGACCCCCTGGGCATGTATTTGTTGTTCTTCCTCCTTCAACTGCAAGAGGACGGATGACATAGTGATGTTGGGGTCAAGGTACAGTGTGGTTGACTCTGGCTGACCAGTCCAATATGAGCTTGGAAAACTCTACCGAAAGTTGGGTACTTTAATAGTCTGAACACTTGGGATGGAGATGTCTCTAGATTTGTGCATCTCAATTTTTTTTTTTTTTTCGGTGAAGCAATGGAGGTTAAGTGACTTGCCCAAGGGTCACACAGCTAGTAAGTGTCAAGTATCTGAGGCTGGTTTTGATCTCAGGTCCTCCTGACTCCAAGGTCAGAGCTAACCGCCCCCATCTCACATTTCTTTTGTGCTGCTGTGATTCTGCTTTAATCATAAAACACAATCCCTTCTTTGATGAAGGCACGCCATGCTGGGTGGTCCTTTGCCTGCACCCCCCATGGCTCACAGTCGATACTAAAGCTCTTCAAAGAGACCTTGAGAGTGTCCCTGTACCACTTCTTCTGACTTCGGTGTGAGGGTTTGTCTTGTGTGAGCTGTCCATAAAATGGTCTGTTATGTAAACATTTGTTTGGCAATCAGACTATAGTGCCTTTATCAGATAATTCAGCTCAATACGTAAACTTTGGAGTGTATTTGTTTAGTCTGTATATAAAACTGTCACAGGAAAAATACACAATACAACTAAAAAGACCTGCTTAACTTAACTGGAAATGCAAATATTCTGTTATCCTGAATATCTTTTTGAATGACACTAATCCTGATTTGTGTTTATGGGTTCTACAATAAATATGTTAATACTTTATTCGAATCTTGATATTTTTATAAATTTTAATAAGGATACCAATATTGGGCATGAATGCCTATAGTAAATGAAATATTATGGTATTACTAACTTTGATAATGGAATTATGATGTTCTTCATTTGATTTCAATTGCCTCCCCAAAACATTTTATTTAATTTGGTTTCTATTATAGATATTCGGGATGATCAAATCATAAAAAGTTACTAAATCAATCATGTACTAATGGGCAAGCATGTTCATTAAAATTAAATTGTTCCTCTTTGAATTGAGTTTATAAGATCTTTCCATAGTCTTTCAAAAACTTCGCTTAATTTCATCTTATCACTGACTTTTATAATTATTTTCCCCACTACATTACATCTTCCCCTAAAATAAAATGGAATAATGGCAAAGAAATAATAATACGTAAATTTATATATCATAGTATTAATATAACACTCAAGTTTACAAAGTGTTTTGTATATATTATCTTGTTTGATTCTCACAACAATTTTGTGCAGTGTTTAAGAAGCAGCAGAAATTGGTTATGTGCACACACTGCAAGCCACGTCCACCAATCCAAGCCACTGACATAGCTCTCACAGGTAGGGAAGACAAGGGCTTCATGGGCAGTCACAGATATCCTCCTGTCACAGCTGTGAAAGCTCGACACATCTTACCTGTGCAAACCAATTAACAGTTGTCAATGACACACTGCTGGTACTCCTCCCTCCTCCCTGGGTCTGTTGACAGTAAGGGTGCATTAGTTGGCAGCTAGGTGATACAGTGGCTAGATCACTGGGGCTAGAGACAGGAAGACTTGAGTTCATATCCAAAGCTTACTAGCTGTGTGACCTGGGCAAGTCTCTTAACCCGTAATTGCTTCAGTTTCCTCAGTATAATAATAGCACCTACCTCCCAAGGTTGTCATGAGGATCAAATGGGATAATATTTGTAAAGAGCTTAGCATAGCACCTAGCACATAGAAGAGGCCATATAAATACTATTATTATTAGTCAAGTCCCTTTATATAAGGGCACCCTGGGAAAGAAGATGTGAAAAATCACCAGGTTAGATAAAACACAAATGCACAGGTACAGAGGGGGAAGAAAGGTAAGCAGAATTCATGAGGTTGAAAAGAGACATAATAATAGTCTTCAATTATTTGAAACACTGTCATATGGAAGAAGAATTAGATTTATTCTGCTAGACCCCAGAGCAAAGATTTTAGAATAATGAGTAGAAGTGATTTATTGTCTTATCAGGGCACTTGTGGATAGAGTGCAGGGCCTGGAGTCAGGAAGACCTGAGTTGAAATCTGTCCTCAGACACTTACTAGCTATGTGACCCTGAGCAAGTCACTTAACCCTGTTTGCTTTAGTTTCCTCATCTGTAAAATGAGGTGGAGAAGGAAATGGCAAACCACACCTGATAGACCTGATTTCAAATCCAGGCTCTGATACTTTCTAGTGGTATGATCCTGGGCAAGTCACTTAACCACTGCCTGCCTCAGTTTCCCCATATGTAAAATGGGAATAATAACAATTCCACTTACTTTCCAGGGTTGCTGTGAGGAGATAATATTTCTAAAGTGTTTTGTAAACCTTAAAAAAAGCACTATATAAATGCTAACTATTATTATATAAATGCTAGTTATTAGTCACTTCCCATTCTCCAATCCTATTCCTCATTCTCGCTGTGATCTTCAGACACATCATTTCATCTTTCCCTGCTTTCCTAATCCACCCTTTGAAATTTTGACAGTGTAGATAACCAGCTCTATTTTATATTGGAGATTAGATTATCTTTTCTTTTTCCTCAGAGGGCAGAACTTGGAGGAATGGGTAGAAATTGTAAAGAAGAAAACAAAAACTTGGGTGAGGGGGAAGATGGACAACTTCCTAACAATTAGAGCTATTCAAAAATGGAATGGAATTTATGTTCCCATCTTGTTCAAAATAAAATAATTTCTACAATGAAACACAAGTGGAGATTTCTACAATAGGAGTATAGCTCCCAGGGAAGGTAGTGGGTTCCCCCTCCTTGAAAGTCTTCAAGCAGAGGTCAGATGACCCTCTGTAGGGTACATTATAGTGGGAATTCCTTCTGTGCATAAGTTGGACTACATGGTTTCTGAGGTCCTATCCAGCTCTCAGATTCTGTGATCCTGTGTGATTCTGTAAGTACCTCAGAAATTTTAACATACTAAATTATTAGAGTGCATTTGATTTTTTTTTAGATTAAACAAATACTCTAATGTTCCCTTTCCACCCCAGCTTCCATCCATCTCAACTACTTAAGAATATATCAAACCTTTTCTCTGCCTGCCATTATCACTGTTACATATATATTTAAACATTCATACAATTGCCTATTCTGCTTGTGTCTCTGTTGTCTGCTTTTAAGTCCAAAGAAATCACTGTGAATCTAGGTCTTTCAAAGACATAGCCTAGTGCGATGGCAAAGAAGCTGTTTCTGGAGTCAAAGATCCTGACCATGCCATACTACTTGTGTGTTTCTGGGCCTCAGTTCCCCTATTTATAAAGTGATGGAGTTGACCTAAATCGTCTCTTTCTACTCTAAATCTATGATCCCATGAATATTTGATCATTTTGATGTTGGCTCCACTACTATGTCATAACTTCCTAATTACAACATAAAACTTAAATCCACATCTGTTTTTGGCATTGGCACGAGCACCAGGGGGAAGCTTTTGTGTCCCCTAGGCAAAATTGGAATATTATACTCCCAGCTTTTAAAAATTGGTACTCTCCATCCAAGGCTTTGACTATTCCCTGAAGCACATGCACTTTGACTTAAAGACAGCATAAGCATCTATGTTCTTTGAAGAGGGGAAATTTCTGACATTAAAAATATATACATTTATTAAAAGTAATTTTAAAATGCGTTCCTAATTGTACCCATTCACCTGTATGGTGTTGTACTCTTGATGTCTGCTTACTTTGCCTACCCATATTCCAAAATGGTTGTGCGATTGAAAAAGACTTAAGAACTTCTTGGTTTTCTACACTGAGTTCAAAACCCTAAAAGGACTTGTAAAACTCTATGTATATATAAAAAGTTAATGTCTTATAACCTCCTAAATTATTTCTGGTATCCACTAGAAACACATATTGCAATGCTTTTTTTTTAATCCCCAATCTCTGATTTCATCTCTGTGATATGCTCCCAGTGTGGAAACTCCTTTCACCAACGTCAATGATAATTTTTCACTGAGAATTCCAGTGAGTTGCCCGTGGTCACAGAACTAGTTTGTGTCAGTGTGTCAGTATGTCAGAGGTTGGAATTAAGCCTAGGTCTTACTGGTTCCAAGTTTAGGAGAACAAGAGAACAGGCTACTCTTTGCATTCTATTAAGTGCTTTACAAATATTATCTCATTTTGGGGCAAGTAGGGAGCACTTGAGTTAAAATCTGGCCTCAGACACTTACTAGCTGTGTGATCCTGGGCAAGTCACTTAACCCTGATTGCTTCCCTGGTCTCCTAACATTATATATATATATATATATATATATATATATATATATATATATATATGTGTGTGTGTGTGTGTGTGTGTATGTGTGTGTGTATAAAAAATCTCATTTTAAACTCACAACAACCCTGTGAGGTAGGTGTCCCTATTTTACAGTTGAAGAACATGAGGTAGATAGAGGTTATGTGACAATAAGATTGCATCAGCTTTGATGCTTATACCTTATATGTACACTTTACCCTTCTCATTAGAGGACTGGATGAGGTACAAAGGTGTCCTCCCAAAGCTTGCATTTAAAGAGGGCTTCCAGGTCAGTCAATGCTTCATTTTCTACCCAGCTACACTCGCTGGACTTGACTCCATCATGCCATTATGCAGGGCTTTCCTGCTTCCTTTTAGTTTTGTCATCCCATTAGATTGCAACCTCCTCAAAGGCAAAGACTAGCTTTCCTTTTTCTTTTTTTTAAATTTTTTATTAATTTATTTTGATTTATCAGTAATCACTTCCATATGCTTTTGAGTTTAAAATTTTTCTCCCCCTTCCTCCCCACCACCCTCCCCAAGACAGCACACAATCTGATATAGGCTATACATTTACATTCATATTAAACATATTTTCACATTAGTGATGTTGTAAGTAGAAATTAAAACCAATAGGAGGAGCCATCAGAAAGAGGAAACAAAACTCAACAGAAGAGAAAAAAAAAATAACATTTCAGCTTCCATAGTTCTTTCTTTGGGTATGGATAGCATTTTCCATCACAAGGCCTCTGGAGATGTCTTAGATCCTTGTATTGCCAGGAAGGGTTAAGTTTATCAATATTAGTCATCATACAACGCGGCTGTTATTGTGTACAATGTTCTCTTGGTTCTGCTCACTTCACTCAGCATCAGACCATACAAGTCTTTCCAGGTTTTTCTGAAGTCAGCCTGTTCATCATTTCTTATAGCACAATAGTATTCTATCACATTCATATACCACAACTTGTTCAGCCATTCCTCAATTGATGGGCATCCTCTCAATTTCCAATTCTTTGCCACCACAAAAAGAGCTGCTATGAATATTTTTGTACATGTAGGTCCTTTTCCCATTTCTGTGATCTCTTTGGGATATAGCCCTAGAAGTGCTATTGCTGGGTCAAAGGGTATGCACATTTTTATAGCCCTTTGGGCATAGTTCCAAATTGCTCTCCAAAATGGTTGGATCATTTCACAACTCCACCAACAATGCGTTAGTGTTCCGATTTTCCCACATCTTCTCCAACATTTATCATTTTCCTGTTTTGTCATGTTGGCCATTCTGATAGGTGTGATGTGGTACCTCAGAGTTGTTTTAATTTGCATTTCTGTAATCAATAGTGATTTAGAGCATTTTTTCATATGATTATAGATGGCTTTAATTTCTTCATCTGAGAACTGTCTGCTCATATCCTTTGACTACTTATCAATTGGGGAATGGCTTGTATTCTTATAAATTTGACTTAATTCTCTATATATTTTAGAAATGAGGCCCTTATCAGAGAGACTGGTTGTAAAAATTCTTTCCCAATTTTCTCCCTTCCTTCTAATCTTAGTTTCATTGGCTTTGTTTGTGCAAAAACTTTTCAATTTAATGTAATCAAAATTATCTATTTTGCTTTTTGTAATGTTCTCTATGTCCTGTTTAGTCATGAATTCTTCTGTTCTCCATAGATCTGACAGGTAAACTATTCCTTGCTGTCTCAGTTTGCTTATAGTATCAGGCTTTATATCTAAATCCTGTACCCATTTTGACTTTATTTTGGTATATTGTCCATTTGGTCCATTATCACCACTGTTATTCAACATCATACTGGAAACGTTAGCTTTAGCAATAAGAGAAGAAAAAGACATTGAAGGTATTAGAATAGGCAAAGAAGAAACAAATCGATCACTATTTGCAGATGACATGATGTTATACTTAGAGAATCCCAGAGAATCAAGTAAAAAACTACTTGAAATCATAAACAACTTTAGCAAAGTTGCAGGTTATAAGATAAACCCACATAAATCATCAGCATTTCTATATATTACCAACAAAGCCCAACAGCAAGAGATAGAAAGAGAAATTCCATTTAAACTTACTGCAGACATTATAAAATATTTAGGAGTCTACCTCCCAAAACAAACCCAGGAACTCTATGAACACAATTACAAAACACTTTTCACGCAAATAAAATCAGATCTAAATAATTGGAAAAACATCAGTTGCTTATGGGTAGGCCGAGCTAATATAATAAAAATGACAATTCTACCTAAACTAATTTACTTATTCAGTGCCATATCAATCAAACTACCAAAAAATTACTTTATAGAGTTAGAAAAAATAATAACAAGATTCATTTGGAAGAACAAAAGGTCCAGAATATCAAGAGAACTAATGAAAAGAAATGCAGGGGAAGGTGGCCTAGCCATTCCAGATCTTAAATTGTATTATAAAGCAGCAATCATCAAAACTGCTTGGTACTGGCTAAGAAATAGAGTGGTGGATCAGTGGAATAGGTTAAGTATGCAAGACACAGTAGTCAATGACTATAGTAATCTATTATTTGATAAACCCAAAGACCCCAGCTTCTGGGATAAGAACCCACTCTTTGAAAAAAACTACTGGGAAACCTGGAAAAGAGTATGGCAGAAACTAGTCATAGACCAAAATCTCACACCATAGCTTTCCTTTTCTTTGATTTGTATCCCCAGCAGAGTGCCCAGCACATAGTAGACTCTTTCTTTTTTTTTTTTTTTAAGTGAAGCAGTTGGAGTCAAATGAGTTGCCCAGAGTCACACAGCTAGGAAGTATTACATGTCTGAGGCTGGATTTGAACTCAGGTCCTCCTGACTCCAGGGCCAGTGCTCTATCTACTGCGCCACCTAGCTGCCCCCTTAGTAGACTCTTAATGAATGTTTATTGACTGACTGACTTGCTGAGGGTCACAAGTTAGTAAGTTTCTGAGGTTGTATTTGAACTCAGGTCTTCCTGACTCCAAGGCCACTGCTCTGTCTGTTGTTCCACTTAGCTTCCTCTATCAAATCACTGCATTTCAATACTTAAAGGATCTGTAATTCTATCGGTATGAGCTTTTTATTCACTAATACAAACCACAGTCCCTCTGTAAGTTGGAATGTCTTCAGCTAGTCCTTAGGTCATTATGCAGTCCATACTCAAAGGCTTCCAGCTTGACTGAACTTGCCAGAGGTTGACTTCCACTGGCATAGTTTTTGAACACCCCAGGTCATCTCCAAATCATGATAAGGCACTGGAGTCAAACTTCATTAGAATTACTAGGACTAAAAATGGACAGCAGGAATACCCAATACTAGGAGTTTTAATTAGAATATCTTCCTAATTAATATGGAATTTAATGTATCTACAAAAGAGAGCTTGAGGAACAGTAGGCCTGTAGAGATTCTATCCTGTGAGAATTCAATCTGTTCTAGTCAGTTTTAATTACATTCTTTAAATAGCATATTCTGACTTGCATTGGTAACCCCTTTCCCAAAGCCCTTTGGCATGGGACTCTCTCCTTATTGGTGAAGATAAATGCCCTACCCTATGGACAGGGTGGAGTAAGCAAGAGGCAGAAAGCATCAGCTCTCAGCCAATCCCCCTCAGGGTCTCTTCAAGGCCAGTCTCCTTTGGAGATTCATCAAACTCTGAGTCTTCCCTAAGATTCACTTCAGGCACTTCTGGTCTTCAGCTTCAAGAGAGAAAATGGAAGAAGTCAACCCCACTTCAGGTTGCTGAAGAAAAAAAAAACTCTGGGAAAACATGATGGATACTGCCACCCATTCCCATGTCTTTCTTAGAGTCTTTTCCTTCAACAACCTGAAGGGGTTTCTACTTCTGGAAGCCAAGATGTCAGAGTAAGAAGTAAGTCATTCTAACCCTCCCTTATTGACCCCTGAAAGCCTGTAAAATATCACCCCAGGAAAAGCCCTGAAACAGCTGAACCAGCAGAAAGATGGGGTGCAGTAGTCTTGTAGCCCAGGAAGCTTGGAGGATTAACAGGAAAGGCCCCTTTCACTCTGGGGGAGGGGGAACAGTACAGAATGGGAGGTGTCACAGCAAGCTAGTGGAAAGCCCCATCTCAGCATACCAGGGGGAGATCTTGAGCCCCAGGGTGGTGGAGCAGGCAAGCACCAACACAAGGACCCCTGAGTGCCTCATTACAGGCAGGGGAGCTGGTAAACAACAGCTTGGAAAACCACTATGCGCCAATGCGTTCTCTGGCAGCCAAGTCTCCCAGTGCCTCAGCAAAACTCTGGGAAGCAAAACTCCAAGAGGTAAAGCTCCCAGGCTTTTCCCAGACATCTTCCAACATCCCTGTGCAAGGTCCAGGTGAGCAAGAGCCAAAGAAAGGAGTGCTAGGCCCAGGTGAGCAGGTGTCCTCTAGGGGCCAGACTCCTCAGTCTAAGCCCAGTGGCCTAGAGCTCCAGTGTTGCTAACTCCAGCCCAACACCAGGTAAGATGCCAGAACCCTACAGCCTCCAACTGCCAGCACCTGAGACCCCAGCACACAAAGCCAGTGACCAGGCCCCAGGCTCGCAGCACAAGAAGTTTGGGTCAGTGCCCCCTGCTCTCCAGCAGGAGAGCTCAATCTTTTTAAAAGTCAAGAAATAAGCAAACTCCATGAGCAAAAAAAAAAAAAAAAAAAAAAAAAAAAAAGTACAATGACCATAGATTCTTACTATGGGGATAGAGAAGATCAAGGCACAAATTCAGAAGAGGACACATTGTCAATATTCCCACATCTGAAATGTCAAAAGGGAATATGAACTGGTCTCAAGTCCAAAAAGCCTTCTTGGAAGAGCTCACGAAGGATTTCCAAAAGTGAAATAAGAGAAGTAGAAGAAAAAGGAAAAGAAATGAGAGGTATGCAAGAGAGAGTCAAAGGCTTGGAAAAGGAAGGACAAAAATTAACTGTAGAGAACAAGTCCTTAAAAAATACAATTGATATAGCACCAGCCCTGAATTCAAATCTGACCTCAGACCAAATACTTGACACTTACTAGCTGTGCGAACTTGGTAAGTCAGTTAACCCCAATTGCCTAAAAAAAAATACAATTGGCTAAATGGAAAAAAAAGGACACTGAAGAAAACAATTTCTTAAAAAGCAGAATTGGACAAATGAAAAAGGAGGCATGAAAACTCACTGAGGAGAAGAACTCTTTAAAAAGTAAAATAGGCCAAATGGAAAAGGAGGTACAAAATCTAATAGAAGAAAACAATTTGTTAAAAAATAGAATTGGAAAAGTGGAAGCTAATGACTCTATGAGAGATCAAGAATAAGTCAAACAAAAACAAAAGAATGAAAAAATAGATGAAAACATAAAATACCTCATTGGTAAAACAGTTGAACTGGAAAATAGATCCAGGAGAGACAATTTTAAAATCATTGGTCTGCCTGAAAAACATGATGAACAAAAGAGCCTGGACAGCATCTTTCAGGAAATCATCAAGCAAAACTACCCTGAGGTCCTAGAACCAGAGGGTAAAATAGTCATCCAAAGAATCCACTGATCACCTCCTGAAAGAGATCTCAAATTGAAAACACCAAGGAATATAGCAGCCAAATTCCAAAATTACCAGGCCAAAGAGAAAATACTGCAAGCAGCCAGAAAGAAGCAATTCAAATACTGGGGAACCACAGTCAGGATTACACAGGACCTTGCAGCTTCTACATTAAAAGATCAAATGGCTTGGAATATGATATTCCATAAGGCAAAGGAGCTTGGATTACTACCAAGGATCAACTACCCAGAGAAATTGAGCATAATCTTTCAGGGGAGGAAATGGACATTCAATGAAATAGGGGACTTCCAAATTTTCCTGATGAAAACACCAGAAAATTTTCAACAGAAAATTCGATCTTCAAATACAAGATTCAAGACAGGCATAAAAAGGTAAACTGGTCAGAAAAAAGCAATAACATGTTATTAATAAGGGCAAACCATTTACATCCCTGCAAGGAAAGATGACAATTGTAACTCTTAAGAACTGTATTGTTATTACATAATTTAAAAGGGGTATACATAGATGGAGTGGGTGGGTATAATTTGACCTTGATGTAATGATAAAAAAATCTAATTAAGTGGATCTAAGTAAGTGGATTAAATGGATCTAAATAAGGGATTGTACTGGGAGAAAAGAAAAGAAAAGAAAGAGGCAGACAAGGGTAAATTGCATTACATGAAAAGGTACAAAAACCTGTTACAGTAGAGGGAAAGAAGGGAGGGAGATGAGCATTGTTTGAACCTTACTCTCATCAGATTTGGTTCAAAGAGGGAATAACATAATCAGTTAGGTATAGAAATCTAACTTACCATATAGGAAATAGGAGGAGAAAGGGAAAATAAAAGGGAGGAGGTGAATAGAAGGGAGGGGAGAAGTAGTAAGGGTAAAGGGGAAGAAAAGGGAGGGGGCTACTAGAAGGGAAGGTGGACTGAGGGAAGTGGTGGTCGAAAGCAAAACAATAGTGAAGAGGGAAAGGGATAAAGAAGAAAGAAAAGCATAAGTGGGGAGGGGTAATAAGATGGAGAGAAAGACACAGATAGTAATCATAACTGTGAATGTGAATGGGATGAACTCTCCCATAAAACAGAAACAGATAGCAGAATGGAGTAAAAAACATAATCCTACAATACGTGTTTACAGGAAACACATTGAAACAGAGGGATTCACAGAGGGTAAAGGTAAAAGGCTAGAGTAGAATATATTATGCTTTAACTGAAGTAAAAAAAGCAGGATTAGCAATCTTGATCTCAGACAAAAAAAGCAAAAATTGATCTTATTAAAAGAGATAAGGAAGGAAACTACTTCCTGCTAAAAGGCACCATAGACAATGAAGTAATATCATTACTAAGCATATATGCACCAAGTGCATATATGCACCTAGCCATACCAGATCTTAAATTGTATTATAAAGCAGTAATCATCAAAACTACCTGGTATTGGCTAAGAAATAGAGTGGGGTATCAGTGGAATGGGTTAGGTACACAAGACACAGTAGCCAACGACTATAGTAATCTACTGTTTGATAAACTTAAAGACCATAGCTTCTGGGCTAAGAAGTTGCTGGGAAAACTGGAAAAGAGTATGGCAGAAACTAGGTATAGACCAAAAATCTTATACCATATATTCTTAGAAGAGAAGTTCATGGAGTTACAGGAAGAAATAGACAGCAAAACTATACTAGTGGGGGACCTCAACCTCCCCCTCTCTGAACTAGATAAATCTAACCACAAAATAAACAAGAAAGAAGTTAAGGAGGTAAATAGCATTTTAGAAAACTTAGATATGGTAGACCTCTGGAGAAAACTGAATGGGGATACAAAGGAATATACTTTTTTCTCTGCAGTACATGGCACTTACACAAAAATTGGCCATGAACTGGGCATAAAAACCTTACAATCCAATGCTGAAAGGCAGAAATAGTAAATGCATCCTTTTCAGATCATGATGCAATAAAAATCATATGTAATAAAGGGCCATGGAAAGATAGACTAAAAATTGGAAACTAAATAATCTAATCCTAAAGAATGAGTAAGTAAAACAACAAATCATAGAAACAATCGATAACTTCATCCAAGACAATGACAATAATGAGACAACATACCAAAACTTATGGGATGCAATGAAAGCAGTTCTTACATCTCTAAATACTTACATGAATAAAATAGAGAAAGAAGAGATCAATGAATTGGGCATGCAACTAAAAAAACTAGAAAAAGAAGAAATTAAAAATCCCCAGTTAAATACCAAATTAGAAATACTGAAAACTAAAGGAGAGATTAATAAAATTGAAATTAAGAAAATTATTGAACTAATAAATAAAACTAAGAGATGGTTTTATGAAAAAAAAACCCAACAAAATAAATAAACCTTTGGTTAATTTGATTAAAAAAGAAAGAAAGCCAAATTACCAGTATCAAAAATGGAAAGGGTGAATTCACCACCAATGAAGAGGAAATAGAAACAATAATTAGGAGCTATTTTGCCCAACTGTGTGCCAATAGATATGACAATTGAAGTCACAAAAATATAAATTGTCCAGATTAGAAGAAAAGGAAGTAAAATACTTAAATAACCCCATCTCAGAAAAAGAAATTGAACAAGCCATCAATGAACTCTCATGTAAATAATCTCCAGGGCCAGATGGATTTATAAGCAAATTCTATCAAACATTTAAAGAACAATTAATTCCAATACTATATATAGACTATTTGGGAAAGTAGGTGAAAAACAAGTCTTACCAAATTCTTTTTATGATACAAATATGGTGCTGATATCTAAATTGGGAAGCATCAAAGCAGAGAAAGAAAATTATAGACAAATTTCCCTAATGAATATAGATACAAATATTTTAAATAAGATATTAGCAAACAGAGTACAGCAACTTACCATGAGAATAATGCACTGCGACCAGGTAGGATTTATACCAGGAATGCAGGGCTGGTTCAGTATTAGGAAAACTATCAGCATAATTGATCATATCAACAATAAAACTAACAGAAACCACATGATTATCTGAATAGATGCAGAAAAAGCTTTTGACAAAATACAACATCCATTCCTATTAAAAACACAAGAAAGAATAGGAATAAATGTAATCTTCCTTAAAATGATAAATAGCAACTATCTAAAACCTTCAGCAAGCATTATATGTAATGGGGATAAACTAGAAGCATTTCCAATAAGATCAGGGGATGGTGGGGAACAAGGATGTCCATTATCACCACTGTTGTTCAATATGGTACTAGAAATGTTAGCGGTAGCAATAAGAGAAGAAAAAGAAATTGAACATATTTGAATAAGCAAAGAAGAAAAGAAGCTATCACTCTTTGCAGATGATATGATGATATACTTAGAGAATCCTAGAGAATCAAGTAAAAATCTACTTGAAATAATAAACAACTTTAGCAAAGTTGCAGGTTGTAAAATAAACCCACATAAACCATTGGCATTTGTATATATTACCAACAAATCCCAACAGCAAGAGTTAGAAAGAGAAATTCCATTTAAAGTTACTGTAGACATTATACAATATTTAGGAGTCTACCTGCCAAAACAAACCCAGGAACTATATGAACACAATTACAAAACACTTTTCATACAAATAAAGTCAGATCTAAATAATTGGAAAAACCATCAGTTTATAGAGCTTGAAAAAATAATAACAAAATTCATCTGGAAGAACAAAAGGTCCAGAATATCAAGGGAACTAATGAAAAGAAATGCTAGGGAAGATGACCTAGCCATATCAGATCTTAAATTGTATTATAAAGCAGCAATCATCAAAACTACCTGGTATTGGCTAAGAAACAGAATAGGGGATGAGTGGAATGAGTTAGGTACACAAGACACAGTAGCCAATGCCTATAGTAATCTACTGTTTGATAAACTCAAAGACCCCAGCTTCTGGGCTAAGAAGTCACTATTTGACAAAACTGCTGGGAAAACTGGAAACGAGTATGGCAGAAACTAGGCATAGACCAAAATCTTATACCATATATCAAAATAAAGTCAAACTGGGTTCATGATTTAGATATAAAGGCTGATACTATAAGCATACTAGGAGAGCAAGGAATAGTTTACCTGTCAGATTTATGGAGAACAGAAAAATTTATGAACAAATAAGAGATAGAGAACATTATGAAATACAAAATGGATAAATTTGATTACATGAAATTGAAAAGTTTTTGCACAAAGACAATGCAACCAAGATTAAGAGGGAAGCAGAAAACTGGTTTTACAACCAGTGTTTCTGATAAGGGCCTCATTTCTAAAATATATAGAGAACTAAGTCAAATTTATAAGAATATAAGTCATTCTCCAATTGATAAATGGTCAAAGGATATGAACATGCAGCTTTCAGATGAAGAAATTAAAGCTATCTATAGTCATATGAAAAAGTGCTCTAAATCACTATTGATTAGAGAAATGCAAATTAAAACAACTCTGAGGTACCACCTCACACCTATCAGATTGGGTAATATGACAAAACAAGACAATGATAAATGTTGGAGAAGATGTGGGAAAACTGGAACATTCATGTATTGTTGGTGGAGTTGTGAAATGATCCAACCATTTTGGAGAGCAATTTGGAACTATGCCCAAACGGCTATAAAACTGTGCATACCCTTTGATCCAGCAATAACACTTCTAGGACTGTATCCCAAAGACATCATAAAAATGGGAAAAGGACCTACATGTACAAAAATATTTATAGCCGCTCTTTCTGTGGTAGCAAAGAATTGAAAATTGAGGAGATGCCCATCCATTGGGGAATGGCTGAGCAAGTTGTGGTATATGAATGTGATGGAATACTATTGTACTATAAGAAATGATGAGCAGACAGACTTCAGAAAAACCTGGAAAGACTTGTATGGACTGATGCTGAGTGAAGTGATTGAACCAGAGAATGTTGTACACTGTAACAGAGGCTTGTTGTGTGATGACTAACTTTGATAGACTTAGCTCTTCTCAGCAATGCAAGGATCTAAGACATCTCCAAAAGTCTCATGATGGAAAATGCTATCCACATCCAGAGAAAGAACCATGGAGTTTGAAAGCAGATCAAAGCATACTGTTCGCTCTTTTTTTTCTTCTGTTTTATTTGTTTCTTCTTTCTTGTGGTTCCTATTGGTTCTAATGCTTCTTTACAAAGTGACTAATGGGAAAATATGTTTAATAAGAAGGTTATGTAGAGCGTATATCAGCTTTCATGCTGTCTTGGGGAGGGAGGTGGGAAGGGAGGGAGAGAAAATTTAAAACTCAAAAGCTTATGGAAGTGATTGTGGAAAACTAAAAAAAATTAATTAATTAATTAAAAAATAAATTAACCAAAAAAAAAAAAGAAAAGAAAGGAGAAAGGGGACTGGCCTTGAAGAGTTCCAATGGGGAGCTGGTTGAGAACTGATGCTTTCTGCCTCTTGTCAACTCCACCTTGCCCCTCACACAGGGCAGGGCATTCATCTCCACCAATAAGGAGAGAGTCCCATACCCAAGTACTTTGGGACAAGGATTACATATATAAATATAGTACTATACTTGAATACATAGCTGAAAGCATCTATATTCCGTCTTCAAATTCCACTAAGTAATTATCTTAGTCTATTAAAATTGAAGGTAATAAAAAACAACTTTATAAAGCTGCATCAAGAAATTTGTCAGAAGATAAATCCAAAGCTAGTTTGATATTATAATTTACATTTTTTGAAAAGGTGAGTATGTAAAACTGAAGATTAAGCAATTATAGAAAACATAGTTTTTATTTCACCTCCTAGGAATTTCAGGTGAACAAGATAATCTCCCTCACACTCCCCACCTTTCAACCAGTAAAATATAAGTTCCCTGAGGGCAGGGACTCTGCCCTAATTTCTTTTTTCAAATATTTGAATTTCTAGGGCCTGGCATAGGAGCTTGAACTTAATGTCAAAAACTAATTTGAATTGAATTAGTTTAATTCTTGCAAATTTTTAAAAAAATTTTCAGCTAGACAGATTTTTCTTCTAAAATGTTACTATGTTTAGTTAGAACACATTGTCTAAGCCACATTACATAATTTAGGATATTTCTTTACTCTTGGAAGAATGTCAGATTTATTGAAGCAGTTCTCCCTCATAGCTGAATTACCAGTATAATCACTTTCTTTTCCACACCTACCCTTCTTTCTTTAGTGGAAATGGCAAATTGCTGATGATTTTTCACATATGTAATGCAATTAATTGTCTAACAGAAAAAACTTCGTTTGCCCTGAATCCCTTAGTCAGGGAGGTGGCAAGTCTGGAAGCTTCTCTGTAATTCAGTATTTTAGACAATTGCCTTGGAGGTGGGGTGGGTATGAGAGGTTATTTATATGCCCACAATCCCACAGCCAGTAGGTGTCAGAGGCAAGATCTGAACCCATATTTTCCTGATTCAAAGACTGATCTGCTAACCGCTATTTCAGGTTGACTTTCACAGAAAAAAAAAGTTAAGGAAGGAAAAATCTTTGTTGATTTTTGGATAATTATTTTAAGTGTATCATTGAATGCATACATTTGTGCATATTTGAATTTCTTCCTTCAAATAGAGGCTTCAGTAAAAAAAATTAGAGCATGGTAGAAATAAAACATTTCAGCATTTGTTTTTAAATTATCTTAAAGAACTTTAACTACTGATGCATCGTTTTTCATTATAATGATGTACAGTATTTAAAAGTAATCTTTTCTCAAAAGAACATATGTTTTTATACTATATTTACCCTTGTAAAGGAAGATAATCACTAGTGTTTTAAAATATATAATGAAATGATAATAGATATAAAAGATATCTTTAGAGAAGAAAAAGAGGTATGCTAGTCAGAGGAAAAGAACAGATGGAGGGTCCGTCTGCTCCACTGGTACCCATACAATGTCAACACACCAGGAGAAAGGCTCCTCGAATGCTGTGTGCACCCCATGTAGAGAACTTAAAGGAGCATATGGACTAGAATTAGCTCTTACAGAATGAGCAGATTTTGATTGGTTGCAGTCTGTATAGTTGTTGGTAGTACAAAGAGATCAGAGATATGTGGAAGTTGTACCAGATAGTTTCTTTCAGTAGATGTCACTGTGGCACAATAATAAAATCTACTTGTTTTTTAGATAAAAGGAAGGAAAGAACTAACACTCATTCTAAGGACAATAATGCAAGGAGCCATGCTATGTTTTGTCTTTTTTTCACCTGGACCTCCTTAAATGCAAAAGTCCTCAAAATTCAAAGACCAAATAGTTTTTTTCCCTTTCCTCTAACCTCATACAGTTATTTGTACTTCTTTAATGTTGCTACACTATAATTAATACATATCTAGTAAATAATTTTGCATATTTCTGGTGTTAGACTGTAAATTCCATGACTGCACAGACCACATCCTAATTATTTTTAGGTTTCCCTACCTCATATTATGCTTTGCACATAATTGAATACTAAAAAAATTACTGTTGAATGAATGAAAGACTATATAGATGCTATTAATGAGGGCAGGATAAATTCTTATAGGAAATGGTACTAAGGTGGAGGAAGTAGCATGGACACTCTTCAGAAAGGGTGTCATTCACTTAACTGAACACATTTGAGAAGTCTCTGCTGTGTTCAAGTCACTTTGCTAGGTGCTGAGGTTATAAGACACTGTCTGCCTCTAAGTGGGAGATACATATAATACTGGTTGTTTGAGGAGGGAGAAAATAGTAACAAATGAGGGGATCAGGAAGGAGGACATCAAACAGGATCAGCAAGGAGTACTTGACCCCTGGGTAGCGGCTCAGTAGGCCTCTTCCTCCTGGTCCTGGCAGGCTGTGGTCGGAGATGATAGTGAGATAAGACTGAGGAGCAACCCCTTTCCCCCTCCCCACCCCAAAACTGATGGGGTGTGCTGAGCGAGCCTACTTCAGAAACAACAGGGTCCACCAAAGAGGGATAATCTGGAATAAGTCTGGAAAAGGAGGAAGAAGTCAGATAATGGAAGTGTTTGGTTTTTTTTATTCTGAAGGCATCAGGAAGCCATTGAAGGGTGTTGAACAGGAAAGTAGCATGGTCAGACATGTACCCCTGTGTAAAGGATGGATTGTTGAGGGGAAAGTATGGAAGCAGTGAGACCAATTAGAAGGCCCTTGTAATAGTACAGGTAAGAGATGAAGAGGGTCTGAATAAGGGTGGTGACTTTACAGGTAGAGAAAAGGGGACAATTAGCAATGCTGCAGACAAAGGAATTGGTAAGTGATTGAGTGCGTGGGTTGAGGGAGATAAAAGGCACTCATACAGTATCAAGCTTACAAGCCCAGAGATAGTTGTATCTTTACATAGGATTTCTGGAGCTTTAAAGCCTCAACCTGAATGACAAACAAACACTAATAGCAACTGGTCAGAGAGAGATATTTTGGAGCAGTCATCACCTTTCTGGTGAGCTTTAATCCGTACCACATAAATGACCATCTGGGAGGATGTGACTATCCTCAACAGCAATAGGGAAGTTTGGAGGAGGATAGGTTTTAAGGGAAGGTAATGAGATCCATTTTGGACATGCTAAATTTGAGATGCAAAAGGACATCAAGGTGACATCCAGCAGGCAGTTAATGGTTAGGTGCCAGTTTTCAGAAGGGAGATTAGGGCTGGAAATAGAGATTAGGAAATTATCTGTGATGGTCATTGAACTCATAGAAGCAGATTGCCGTTGGAAAGTGAATAGTGAGAAGAAAAAAGGGTTGGCTCAGTTTAGAGTTCTAGAGAACAACCACATTAAGGTGACAAGAGATGGATAACTTTCTTGCAAAAGAGCAGTTGAATGAGAAAAGAATTAAGAGAGAATAGTGTTATGGAAGCAAAAGGAGGAAAAAACATACAGGAAGAGGAGGAGTGGTCAACAGTGTGAAAAAAATGAAGAGAGATAAAGGATGAGGAATGAAAAAGGTCATGAAATTAGACAATTAGGAGATTCTTGGTAACTCTGGAGAGTAGGTTTTAGTTTTACTCAAAAGTCAGATTTTAAGGATTTCAGTAGTGAATAGATGATCATGAGATAGAGGCAGAAGGTCTAGTCTTCTTTTTTAGGAGCTTAGGAGTGAAAGAGTTGAGGTATGGAATGACAGTTGGAGAGGCAGCATCAAAGGGACTGATAAGGGACACCTGCTTAAATTTGTAGCAATCAGTAGTTGAGGAAAGATTAAAGATATGGGTGGTGGTGGGGATAAGTGTAATGACTGATGGGACAATCTGTCAAAGAAGATGGGAGGGGCTGGAATCACAGGCAGAGAGTTAGACTTGGAAAACAGAATCTCCTTTTAGATTGGTGTAATGGAGAAGAGAATGTGTGGAGATACAGAGAAGTTTCCTCATTCAGAAGGACCTCCCAGTAAATAGTTTAATTTTCCCAGTAACTTTCTCAGACAGAGGGATAAATGGAACTGTAGGAGATTATGATCATGGAAGGAGCTTCATTTTTCAAAATCATAGAGATGGCACAATTACAGTGATGATGAGATCTAAGGTATGACCGACTACCCCTATGCATGATTTACATGGAGCAAGGGTGAAAGTCACGGAAGTTGAGAAGGGTGATGAACTTCAAGGTCATTATGTTGGACAGGGCATCATTTTATAAATTTAAGTCCCAGAGTGTGAGAACAGATATTGAGGTGGAGAGGAAGACTATGATCCAGTTATTAAACTTGAGGAAGGAAGCAGAGTGATCTCAGGACAAGTAATAAGCAACAAGACTCTAAACTCGGTGGTTTAAATGGGGAGAGTGAACATCAAAGGAGGAGAAGTTGCTGAATGATGGGGAAGAAAAGTGGCCTAAAGGATTTGGAGAAGCTGGAGGTGGCTGTGGGGAGTAATGAGTATGCAAAATTCTCCTCCAGTCTATTGTGTTAGAGGACATGAAAGAAACAGCAAAACAGGAAGGGATAGACAGGAGAGGATGTCTTCCAGAGAGATCTGGGTTTCTGTGAGCACAGGAAGATGGAAAAAAGATCTGGGAAGAAGACAAGATTCTTAACAATAGAATGGCGATTTTAGAGGACACAATGGAAAGAGAGGGTGTAGAAGGATAAAGATTGGGTAAAGGCTGGGTTTAACTAAATGGGGACAAAAGCACAGATAGGCTCTGAATCATAGGAACTGGCTGAGTAAGAAGCACACATTTGTTAGCGTAGATCTAGTTAATTTGGGCTCCCACTTGGCAGGGAACTGTGGAGGGAAGCAGCATCAGTGTGGGTGTGCTCCCTCAAAACACTAGGGATCTCAAGGTAAAGGCAAGAGGGAGTACAGAGTTGAATTGATTGAGTCCTCACGGAATGGACTCATAAGTGGCACCAGATACAGACGTCAGGCTCCAGTCCAGGGTGTGGCATTCAGGGCAGCAATATCTCGAGAGGCTTATTCAAATACCTTACTGAAATTGAGGTATACTGGACCTATAGTATTCTCCTAATCTACCAACCTAAGAACCTTGTCTGAAAAGGAAGTGAAGTCAGCCTGGCCTGACCTGTTCTTGATAAAAATGTATCAAGTATGTATTACTGAGCCTGTGAATATGCACTTGAATTTCCCAAACACTCAATCTGGGTCTTTAACTTCCACTTTATTTCCAGGGCAGCTAGAAGCACTTGAAAACTACTTTTCATTAACAGAAATCATAAGGGATCCTTGCACAGCCTTTAAAAGTTTTGAAGACCAGAGATTGTTCGCATTACTTATATTTATTCTTTGGCCACACTGACACAGACCATATCCCTGATATGCCCCTGCTGGAGATATCTCTAAGCAAAAAAACATTTAAGAAGTATATATAAACAACCAAGATTAGAAGGAAAATAGAAAGCTGGAAAATAATTTTTACAGCAAGTGTCTCTGATAAAGGCCTCAGTTCTCAACTATATAGAGAACTGAATCAAATTTATAAGAATACAAATCATTCCCCAATTGATAAATGGTCAAAGGATATGATCAGGCAGTTTTCATATGAAAAAATTAAAGTTATCTGTAGTCTTGTGAAAAAATGCTATAAATCACTATTGATTAGAGAAATGTAAATTAAAACAACTCTAAGGTACCACCTCACACCTACCAGATTGGCTAATATGACAGAAAAGGAAAATGATAAATATTGGAGAAGATGTGGAAAAATTGAGACATTAATGCATTGTTGATTGAGTTGTGAACTGATCCAACCATTCTGGAGAACAGTTTGGAACTATGTCCAAGGGCAATCAAACTAGGCATACTCTTTGATCCATTACTAGGTCTGTATTCCAAAGATATCATAAAAAAATGTACAAATGTACATGTACATGTACATGTACAAAAATATTTATAGCAGCTCTTTTTGTAGTGGCAAAGAAATGGGATGCCCATCAACTGGGGAATGACTGAACAGGTTGTGGTATATGAATGTAATGGAATACTATTGTGCTATAAGAAATGATGAGCAGGCTGATTTCAGAAAAACCTGGGAAGACTTACATGAACTGAGGCTGAGTGAAGTAAGCAGAACCAGATGAACATAGTACACAGTAAGAGCAATATTGTACAATGATCAACTGTGAATGTCTTAGCTATTCTCAGCACTACAATGATAGACTCATGATAGAAAATGCTATCCACATCCAAAGAAAGAACTAGGGAATCTGAATGCAGATTGAAACATACTATTTTCTCTTTTTTGTGTTTTTTTTCTTTGTGGTTTTTCCCTTTTATTCTGTTTCTTCTTTCACAACATGACTAATGTGTAAATATGTTTAACATGATTGCACATGTATAACCTATATCACATTGCTTATTATCTTGGGGAGGGGGTAGGAGATAGAGGGAGGAAGAAAAACTTGAAATTTAAAATCTTATAAAAATGAATTATGAAAAAAACTATTTGCTGAGTACTTATTCTAGATACGAGAGCTCATAAGCCATGGCCTCTAGTACAGTAGAATGAAGGTTGGATAAGTATACAGAGGACTGAGGTTTTTACATCTTAACTCTGACATTTACTACCTATGATACTTTAGGTAAGACATGAATTCAATCTTCAGTATAGGAAAGCCTGGCTTCTAATGAAAGAGGTCAGTCTTCCTTTTCTCAGCCTCTTCACCTTAAGTTCCTCATCCCAATGCCCCAGGGAAAAATTGTTTAAGGTCTCCCAAGAGAAGACAGGAGTAAATAAGCATTTATTAAGTACTTACTATGTACCAGGCACTGTGCTAGGTGCCTTACAAGTATTATCTCATGTGATCCACACAACAACCCCATTTTACAGTTGAAGAAACTGAGACAGGCAGAAGTTAAGTGACTAGCCCAGGGTCACACAGTTAAGTATGTTTCAGAGGCTAGATTTGAACACAGGTCTTCCTGACACCAAGCTAAATGCACTATTCACTCTGCCACCTATCCGACGGAGTGAAAAACATAAACCATGGGACAGGTATCTCACAAAAAAGAAATAATGAAATTCAAAATATTCTCATAAGCTAGTAAGACTTAAACAAAACAAGGGTCAGTGGCTAACTATTGTTCTAGCTCACTGGTTGGTTGATGCTTAAAACTGTGAAGGAATTTTCAGTACTACTTATTAGGCATTTTACATTTCACTTCAGTCTTGCACTGTCCAAATAAACCAAATGTCCTGTATACCTGTAATAATGAAGCATTATGAGACTTTAAGAAAGATGACAGATTTGAAGGGGAGAAAAGACAGAGACCTTGAAATATAAAGGAGAAGTTCTGGAATAAGTTTTCTACACCTCAGGAAGGGCTTGAGTAGCATATAAAGGGGCTAGTGAAGACAACAAACTTATCTCTAGAGTACGACCTTTGCCCCAAGTCACTCATCTGCACAAGGCTGCAGAATGAGTTGGGAAAATATAACTCTTGGAATTGCGACTATCACCTCTGTTCATGGTGATTAGTCACCTTGCAAGGGTGGAGAGAGCTCCCTATATCAGAAGTTAGTAAACTACATCTCCTCCTTGATCCAAATCTAGCCTACTCACCTATTATTGTACACCTGGAAATTAAGAATGGTTTTACTTTTTTTTTTTTAACATAAAGTCTTATGTATTTTGAAATGTAAAAACCATTCTTATCTTGGAAACTGCAGGGATTTGGTCTCCAGGGCATAGTTTGTGGAACTCCTGCTCTACACCAATAGAATTATAGATGAAGTCCCTTTCCTTGTCCTTTAAGTCCCAACTAAAATCCCACCTTCTATTGAAAACCTTCTCCAGCCCCTCTGAATTCTAACGCCTTCCCTCTGCGAATTATTTCCTATTTATTCTGCTTGCTTTGTATATATTTGTTTGCATGTTGTCTCCCCCATTAGATTGTAAGCTTCTTGAAGGCAGAGACTATCTTTTGCCTCTTTTTTGCATCTCCAGCACTTAGCACAATGCCTGGCACATGGTAAATGTTTATCGATTGATTAATTATGTGCCCAAATAGAAAGCCACTGAATATTTCTGGGCAATGGAATAAGATGACCACATTTATGCATATGTCTGGCAGTTGTAGGAAATTTAGATCAAAGAGAAGAGATGGTGAAAGTGGGAAGAACTATTAGGGGGCTATTGCAATAGTCCAAATGAGTGATGAGAGTTTTTACTAAGGTAATGATGTGGGGGAAACAGAGGTGCAGATATTGTGAAATAAATGTGAATATTTGTAGTAAAGTCTGAATCTTAGTAGTCTGAATCTCAGTAGTCTGGATTTTATCTTGGAGTAATAGGGAATTGTTGAAATCTGAAATTAGATGTTAATTCCAGATGAAGTTCCTCAATACTGCTTAGACAAGGTAAGCATGGAAAGTAACTCCTCGCAGTTCTAGAGCAGGAGCATAACTCTGCTTTTTGCATGCTTCACAGACTATATCTCAGTCCCACTGAATCTTCTATTTTACCCCTGTACCCCACTTGGCTAATTGGTTAATGCTCACTGTCCGCTCTGCAAAATGGCATACTGAAAGGAACATCACTTTACAGTCAGATAATCTAGGTTCAAATCTTGACACTACTTGCGTTACTTCTCTGGGCTTCATTTTCTCCATCTGTTAAAAAAAAATGATGAGTTGATTAGTTTCTCAAGTCCTTTCCAGCACTGTTTCTTCCTTTTTTTATTTTTCACCTGGGTCCTCCTCCCCACCATTTCATATGATACCTTGAGACCCTGCCCTGCAAAAATAATAGCTCACTTGACTGGGTTGGAAAATTGGTTGTTGTTTACTCTTCCTGTTGGAACTGGAAGTAAAGGAAATAAAATTGACAGAAGGAGGAACAGAACTTCATGGTGGAGTAAGAGTCTGGAGGAAGCAGAGGGATATTTTGGAGCAATAGCTTAAACATATATAGTTTAGACATATCAAAGAAAAGGGTCAGAAGGGATTCTCCTGAAGACCTTAGGATGATTATGGTGATCCCATAGAACATATTTTTAGAATGATTCCTTAATGAATCAACCCAAAGAAAAACAGAAAATAAATACAAAAAATCAACCAGTCTTATTTTTTTGGTGTCCTTTCTTGATTTACTTATTATACTCACAGGTTTGTTGTTTTTTTTTTTTTTTTTAGGAGTTTTTTCCTTTTGAAATCTTTGGTGTTTTAGTCTTTTTTCCTTATGATTTCTTGTCATTCACCTTTTTATGATTCCTCCTTTGCTGGCGAGTACATCCCTAAGCTGGGAAAAGCTGCCTTAAACTCATGTGTTGGGGGATCTAGGGTTCATCAGCCTGGGTCCCTGCCCTGAGTACCTTTTGGGGACATAGGATGGGCCCCAGCTGGGTTTCAGTCCTATTTCCTTCAGGTCTGGTAAAACCAGACACACTCTTCCCATCCCCATTTGAATTCCTCCCTTGAATCTCTTCCTTTTCTTCTTGTGGCTGGACAGAATCTATTATCTGCCACCTTCTTTCAGGTTTGGGGAAAGGGATGGAAGGCATTCTGTGTAAAGTCTCTGCAGCTTTATGAGTCCCTAATCTTGGACTGGGCCCAGTAGAAGGTAGCAATTTTTTTCTTCCCCCACTTCTGCCTTCCTTCTCACTTGGCTAGGCAAAATCACTGGGGCAGCTGGGGAGGAGAATGTGTCAGCACAATCTTCGCATAAGGGGAGGATGTGAACATGTCATTCCCCTACTCAATCAACTCTAATGCCTCTCTGTTGCCATTAGGATAAAACACAAACTCTTCTGTTTAGCTTGTAATGCCCTTCACTAGCTGTCCCCAACTTATCTTTCCATTAGATATTACTCCCTCTGCATTTTGCAGTTCACTCAAACTTGACTTCTCTCTATGCCTCACATGACAATTCATTTCTCATCTCTGCTCCTTGCACTAACTGTCCCCCATGTCCGAATGCACTCTCTCCTAATCTCTTTCTCATAGAATCCTCCTCTTCTTTTAAGACTCAAGCACCACCTTTGTTGTAATCCAAGAAACTGGTGAAACTGGGGATGCTTGAGTTGTTCCCACCAATCTTCCTTGCTGCCCCCTAAACCCTACCCTGAAAGAGTCTCTATTTGTCAAAGAAGCTAAGGAGAAGACCTGGGGCAGTTTGAGTACACTTTGTCTCCAGGTGGATTGATTTGGGATTCAGTTATGGACCCTTTGGGCAAAGAGAGTATAAAACTGGCTTTAGGACTTTAGTGGAAAAACTCCTAAGACCCCAGGGAACCTTCTTTCCAACTGCTTTTAATTTTCTTGTTGGGGGCTTGCTTTTGAGTGTCTCATTTGAGTGTCTTTTACCTGGGTATTGTTGGATGTTTTTATTAAAGGAATTGTTTATCTAGCTGGATCTTCAGGCTCTAAGTGATTCACCATACTAGATGACTGTCAACATGACTGGGTTGACTTTCTGATATGAAGCTTTTCCTGATCCTTCTCCCCACACCCAATCACTATAGCCCCCTCCCACTCTAGCTACCTTATATTGAACTCCCTTGTGTTTATTTGTTTTTATTCTCTTCATATGTATTCTATATATGCTCATATAAGTACCTGTGGTCTTCCCATTAGAATGTGATTGTTTCATTCTTTTTTTTATAACCTTAATACCTAGTATTTAGCGCCTGCTGACCCATAGTAAGTGCTTAATAAATACTTACTTATTGATTGATAGATACCATCATGGGTCCTAAGCCTAAAGTTGTGTGTCCCTGATGGCAGACTGTTAGGGCAGGGATTTTGAATGAACATTTTAAAGATTAGCATTCTCTAATTAATAAGAACTGTGTTTTATAAAGGTCCTCTCCCTTCTGTGGACTTAGCTGTAATTGTTCTATAGTTGGCAAAAAATTGCTCTTTTTGGAGTGTTTCAATAGCTAAAGCAGTGTAGAGAAAGCATCCAATCTAACATTTTGCTGATCATGTGATCTGGAAATCCAGAAGGAAGGTTGTTAAAAGTTATTAAAAGTTAGTAAAGTTGGCACTGATTTCTGGCAAAATTCTATAATACGGACAGCTAGGTGGTGCAGTGGATAGAGCACTGGCCCTGGAGTCAGGAGGACCTGAGTTCAAATTTGGCCTCAGACATATAACACTCACTAGCTGTGTGACTCTGGGCAAGTCGCTTAACCCCAATTGCCTCACTTAAAAAAAAAAAAGAATTCAAAATTCTGTAATAGATTATTGAAGAGATGGTTTATGAACTCTTAGAAAGCTCACCAATAGCCAGTTAGCATGCCAGAGGAGCTCATCTCCTTTTCTAATAGTGTTTTGACTTTATCAAAGTTTAAAACTGTACTAAGACTTTCGGGACATTGTCAACTATGGTAACAAATGACCAAAGAATCACAGGTTTTGCAACTGCTGTTAACTACAAAATACCAAAGACCTCACACAAGTTAGAAGCAAAAAGTTTTCTTTATTCCGTTGGGGGAGGGTAATTAGACACATGTATCGGGGCCTCCTGTAGTAGGAGACCCAAGACAGTGGGGCTAAAACAGGGGTGGGGAACCTGTAGCCTCAAGGCCACACTGTGGTCCTCAAGTACCATGGTTTGACTGAATCCAGATTGGATTCAGGTTCCCCACCCCTGGGCTAAATCTTGATTTATATATTTGTGGCAAGATAAAGAATAAAACGGTGTCTAATGGGAAGACCACAGGTACTTATATGAGCATATATAGAATACATATGAAGTTCTATATAAGGTAGCTAGAGTGGGAGGGGGCTATAGTGATTGGGTGTGGGGAGAAGGATCAGGAAAAGCTTCATATCAGAAAGTCAACCCAGTCATGTTGACAGTCATCTAGTATGGTGAATCACTTAGAGCCTGAAGATCCAGCTAGATAAACAATTCCTTTAATAAAAACATCCAACAATACCCAGGTAAAAGACACTCAAATGAGACACTCAAAAGCAAGCCCCCAACAAGAAAATTAAAAGCAGTTGGAAAGAAGGTTCCCTGGGGTCTTAGGAGTTTTTCCACTAAAGTCCTAAAGCCAGTTTTATATTCTCTTTGCCCAAAGGGTCCATAACTGAATCCCAAATCAATCCACCTGGAGACAAAGTGTACTCAAACTGCCCCAGGTCTTCTCCTTAACTTCTTTGATGAATAGAGACTCTTTCAGGGTAGGGTTTAGGGGGCAGCAAGGAAGATTGGTAAAGAGGAGTAAAAAGAGGGGGGTGGTCTTGAATGCTGACTATATATAGAAATATATGTGCATATACACACACACACACACGTATACACACAAACAGTTATGTACATATATAGGAGGCAGCTAGGTGGCTCTGTGGATAGAGTGTTGGGCCTGGAGTCAGGAAGACCTGAGTTCAAATCCAGCCTCAGACATTTATTAGCTGTGTGACCCTGGGCAAGTCATTTAACTTCTTTTTGCCTTAATCTACTGGAGAAGGAAATGGCAAACCACTCAAGTATCTTTGCCAAGAAAACTCCATAGACAGTATGGTCCACGGGATCATGAAGAGTGGGTCACAACTGAACAACAACATCGTATGTGGTGTGTAATAATAATAATGTAACTACTGTTTGTCCTTAAGGCGAGAGCACAAGTTGGACCTTGTCACCTGAGTACTTGTCTTACCATTCATTGTCTCACTTTTTCTTTCTCTGTCTCCTGTACATGATCACAGAACCTTCCCTGCATGCAGTTGTTTCTTTTTAACCTCCCCATTCAAACTTCTCTCCTTGCTACAGGACAACTCTCTCCTCATGTATAGCCACTAAATCACTCCTTGTACCCTAAACCCACTTGTGGGCTCCTAAACACTTAGTACAAATCTGAGCTCTTATCTGTATCCCTCTCTGTAAAGTCAGCAGCACTAGCCCTGAGGCTCCTTTGATTTTATTTTTAAAAGAAAAAATACATATATTTATTTATTTTTAGCATTCTTTTCTTTTTAAATTGAGTTCCAAATTTTCTCCTTTCCTCCCACCCCTCCCCCACCCACTGAGAAAGCAAGCAATATGATAGCAATTAATTATATATGTGAAATTATGCAAAACATATTTCATATTAGCTATAGCACACAAAAAGCTAGAAAATTATACTTTCATTTGCACTCAGAGTTCATCGGTTGTCTCTCTGGAGATGGATAGCATTTTTTCATCATGAGTCCTTTGGAATTGGTTTGGATCATTGTCTTTCACAGTTGATCATCACTACAACATTGCTGTTACTGTGCACAATGATCTCCCAGTTCTTCTCACTTCACTTTGCATCAGTTCATATAGGTTTTATTTGTTTTTGTTTTTGTTTTTGTTGCTAGGCAATGGGGTTAAATGACTTGCCCAGGGTTACACAGCTAGTAAGTGTCAAAGGTCTGAGGCTGAATTTGAACTCAGGTTCTCCTGACTCCAGGGCCAGTGCTCTACCTCTACCCATAACTTGTTCACCCATTCCCAATCAATGCTGAGGCTCCTTTTAAAAAAAAATAAAAATGCTTTATTTGATATCTTTTGTTTTATTGTTTTGTTGGTATCTTTAAAAACTTTTTTATATCACTATAATTTTCTCCCTTTATTTACATCACCATTATTTCTCTCTTTCCTGCTCCTGGAGAGCAAATCCCCTATAACAAAATAGCATTTTTTAGAGACAAAAAAAGAAAAAAAATCACCATAACTGATCACTACATCAAAAAAATATATGTATTGGACAACACTTGTAGACCTCTCACTTCTGCAAAGGTGTTGGGACTCTTTCAAATCATGCTTGCTTTTCACAATTTTACAACAGTTGTTTTGTTTGAGGTTCTTTCTGTTTACATTATTATAACTTTTGTGTATGTTGTTTTCTTAGCTCTGCTTGCTTCACTCTGTGTCAATTTATGTAGGTCTTTCTATGCTTCCCTGTATTCATCACATTAGCTATTTCTCACAGCAGAGCAATATTCCATTATATTTAAATGCCACAATTTGTTTAGCCATTCTCCATTTGATGGGCATATATTTTGTTTAAAATTCTTTGCTATCATAACAAATGTTTCTATAAATATTTTGCTGTATATGGAGACTTTCTTCTTAACAATGGCCTCTTTGGAGTATAATCCTAGAAATGGAATCTCTGAGTCAAAGTTATGTCAAAGTCACTTTATTTGCATAATTCCAAAGTGCTTTCCAAAATGTCTGGATTCAACTCCACCAACAGAGCACTAGGGCACATGATAAGGCTCCTTCTTAATGCCCTTGCATAGGCCTGGTGAAATGTGATGAGTTGTATACTTCCAAAGAACAAAGCCTGTCCCCATAACATCCTGGACCTCTGATACTGAGCCTAGTACAGGGCAGATATACAGGGGAGAAAGAGCCTGGGCATTCCCAGACTACTTGGCCTAATGCTTTTATTGCTTCAGAGACCTTCCTAAGTCTTTGTCCCCTTTCTAGTTTAAGACCTTGTAATCTAGTAACACCAGGAATAGCAATTGCTTTCTGTAGGTTGAAATATGCCTGCTGATTGGTGCCATTGTTGAAGCAAGAACACGCGGAACTTCCTGGTATAATTGCACTTCCTCCTTCTCACCCTCCTATTTTAGCTGTATTGTTTTTCCTATGGTGCGAACAAAAACTAGAAAAGGCATCACTTTGCAATAGCAGGTTTTCTTTTTTAATCACTTCAAATTATGAGTATTCAGTAGAGGTGCCTACGAGTGACAAATATTTCTGAAATAGCCCTCTGGATTAATCTCTCTGCTAATGAACTATGTATCATATTCAGGAAGAATGCCAAGTTAAGAATATGTGAATGTGGTTGTCTTTAGTGCTTTTGATTCGTGAGTATACAGCAGTAAGAAGTCAGCGTACATTGAAGGGAAGAGATCCTGGAACTATTCTCTATTGTACCTGCTTACACAGCTTTATTTCATTTATTAGTTTATTGCTGTTATCGTAAGATTAATCAGTTTTCTTTTTGCAAAGCTAAAGAGAGAAATTATATCTCCATATTTCTATTTAAGGGCGAGGTTCTATCCCATACTAATATTATTATGGAAGGCCCAGACATCTCAACTGAATCAAACAATCTAAAGTCTAATAAACTAGGTGTGAATAATTAGTCAATTCCAGAGGACTACACAGATTTGGCTATTAGATGAAAGGCAGGCACAAGAGACATTTTGTGATTGAGGAGACCACGTATCACCTCTTAGACTATATATAAAAACAGTAAGCCAGGTTAGAGTTTGATAGTCAAGTAGTGAATGGGACTAGTAGTGAAAGAATTACAGTTTAAAGGATTCCAATCTGAGAGTTGGAGCCAAGCCCCTGAGAGAGAATCACTTTGGGACAGGGGAGGGGACAAGAGGAGGCAGAAGAAGTTTTACTCTCTCTCCTAACCAACCCCTCTTCACCACTGACCTTGTTTTCAACAGACTAGACCAGTTGCAGGCACTGCATCGAGCTGGGATCAGAGACACTAGACCAGTAGGAGACAATACAACTAGCTTGGACCAAAAATTACTTGAGGAAGGCAGTTTCTTGCAGTATCACCCCTCATGGATGAGAGAAATATCAGCTAAGGACTCTACAAAGGTAACAACCACTAGAGCCTAACAGACAGCTTCACCTAAATGGAATTTAAAGTTTCCCTAACTTTTGTATAGTTAAAAAGGGACGAAAGGGTTTACAGGAGCAAGATATTGTTTTACCCCTTTGCCACATGTATTCTCTACACATGTGCCTCACTACCTTTGGATTTAAAGTTGGTGTCCGTTCTCCCCATGGATGCTCTGTATTTGTGGGAGAGTGTGCCCCAGACTTTTGGGGGGAGTGTTATACTGTTGTAGTCTGGGAGTGCTAGGAACTCTGAAATACAGGGGTACAGGGCAGGAGTCTGCCTCAAAAGAATTCAACCACTCAAGCCTCCTTTCAATCCAAGACAAGTTTATTGTGTCACAGTGGGATTCTTAAGTAATTTGTGCATTTGATGAGGATAAGATTGATATTTTTATACAGAAAGACTATGGGAAGATCTATATGAAATCTGGGAGTGGCAAGCAATCAGGGGTAGTCCAGAGGTAACAGAGAAAGGGGTCTAGATGAGATTAAGAAGTGTCAAGTAAGCTAAATAAGTAATCTAAGTGGACTGCGTGGGCCAAATGCCTTGGGTGGAGGCACCAATGATCTGGGCTACCGAAATGTATGGGAAAATTCATGGACTGGGTTGCTTTCAAAGATATGGTGTTTTCCTTTTGGAGGTGCAAATCCCATCCCCATCAATACCATGCTAAGTAAATACCTCTGCTAAAGAGGTAAGAAAGTAAATCTGACTGATGGTTAGTGGGAAGTGAGAGACATGATTATTAATAACCCATAATTTGGTGAGATCCAGAGTTTCCCTTTTTTCTATAGTCCTCATTTCATTGGAATAGGTCCAGCCACTCATTGTAATATTTATTTTCTCTCATTACTTGTTAACAAATCAGAGTTGATTGCCACCCTCTCAAATACCCGCTTTTCCAAGGCCACATAAGCTGCGAGCTTGATTGTCTTTGGAATTTGAGAATGCTAGCATTATTAATAAAATGACTAATTACCCAGAAATTATGTCTCTTGAACTTTTTAAATGTCACAGAAGCTTGTGAATAACAAGTTAGAAAACCAGTTCTTAGGTTTACCCCTACAGCCTAAGGAAGTTCACCCTCTGAGGCACCCAACCCTGCCAGTGCAACCTGGGAGAATGACAGTGGAGGAGGTGCTATACCTATCAAAATGTATTTACAGAACCCATAATTTTAGCATCAGAAGGAGCCTTCAAGTTATTTAGCCTAACCATGCCTGAATAGGAACTTTCTCTATAACATGTATGACAAGTAGTCATCTGACCTCTGCTTGAAGATTTCCAATGAACTTCTGCATCACATTTGACCTCTGATGCTTACCACCTGTATGACATTGGGCAAGTTACTTCTCAGTGGGATTCAGTTTTTTCATCTGTAAAATAAAAGAGTTGGGCTGGTTGGCTTCTGAGGTCCCTTCCAATTCTTAATCTATGAGTTTATGATAAGAAAACTTATCTTATATTTCAGTCTTCTTTCCTTTTGGAAACTTCTAGTTGTTAGGTTATTTTCCCTTATACTAGGCCAAAATTAACCTCTCTGCAATTTCCACCTTTGTTCCTGGTTCTATTCTCTAGGAGAAGGTTTCAAATTTAACCCCTTTATGGGGATGACCCTTCAAATATTTGAAGACAGTTATCATCAGCCTCTCCTACCCTACCAAAAAAGATTCTCTTCTCCAAGGTAAACATGCCCAGATCTGTTCCTTCAATCAATATTTATATGATATGTATTCTATCTCCCATCACCCTGTTCATATTCTTTTGGACATGCTTCAGTTTGTCAACATCTTTTAAAAACATGGCAGCCAAAACTGAACACATCACAGGATGTGTTCAACTGGGGTGGGGTGGAGGAGGAGAGTCATTCTAGATTCTAGTCATTCTAAAATGGAATTTTCTTCATTTTAAAAATAATTTTTATTTTTAGTATTCTGAACTTGACAAATACCAACATGAGCATTTCCATACACAAAGAAGACAATGAAACAGCAAATTAATTTTGTATAGCTTATTATGGAACATATAATACATTCAAGCCTTCCTCTGAACTTCCTGCAGATTCTCTAAGCATTAAAAAATGCTTCAATAACTCTCTTTTCCTTTCTTTTCTTTTTACTTCTTTTCTCTTAACACTATCACTATCTCATTCTCTCCTCCCCAACTCTCCTCTCACACAAAGACAAAACAAAACCTGCCCTTATAATAAATAATAAGAGTCAAGGAAAATACATTCACATATAGGCCATGTTCAAAAATGCAGGTCTCATTCTTAACCTCTAGTCTACCAATTTTGTTAGGAGACAGGTAGCATGCCTCTATTAGTCCTCTGGAGTTACAATTGAACATGGCATTGATCAGAGTTCTAAAGTTTTCAAATTTGTTTTTTCTTTTTATATTGTGAGAATTGATAATTGATACTTCACTTTATTTTGTATTATTTTAATAAGGATAAGTCAATTTCTTATGTATTAATGATCTTTGTATTGGTTGGCCCCCTCATTATGTAAGTTTCAATTCCACTTAAACCTGTAACTCAGATCTATGAATTTGCTGACCATGGGGTGAGGTTAGTGAATCTGGTAATAAGATGTTTGCCCACCATGAGACTTCCCAGAGGATGTAGTCAGTTCTGTGTTTTTTTCCTATTGCCCTGAGTTACAGAAGGGTTATGGAAATCTTCCCTCTGAGTCAAGCCAACCATAGCCCACCCTCCATCTCTGTGTCAGATCAATCACAGTCTTAGTTTAGCTTGCATCACTGGACTACTTTTTGTACTGCTACCTTTACAGCTGTATAAAAGGGCTGTTCTGACTGTCAGATGCATCTCTGGTTACTTAGGTACCTTGGATCCCCTTTATTAGCAATTGCTAGCCTTGCTTATGAATTGATTATGCTTAGAACTTAGTGCCTCAGTTTCTTTTAATTGCAGATGTTTATAATGACAATTGCTTTCATTGTATAAATTATTTTCCTCATTCTGCTCATTTCACTCCAAAACAATTCATGTAAGCCTTATCATGTTTCTCTGATTCATCCCATTCTGATACTTATGGCACAATATTCAATACATTCATATATAATAATTTGTTTGGCTTTTCCCCAGTTGATAGACACTTTCAGTTTCTAGTTTGCCACAATATAAAGTGCTGCTATAAATATATATATTTTTTGTATATATAGGACCTTTCTTTCTTTGATCTCTGTGGGATATATGCCATATTGCTCAGCAAAGAATATGCATAATTTCTTGACTTTGGGGGAATAGTTCCGAGTTACTTTCCAGAATGACTGGACTAGTTCCCAGTTGTGGTGGGTGAAAAATAAAATGACTGAGGAAACAAAGGTTTGAACTTCTGAGCATATTGATGTATGCCAATTGCATAACAAATTGGTTCTGGGCCTTCTTCAGCTCTGGCATTGGACCCTGAATACAGGAGAAGACATATTTTTGTGTATTAAAAACAATCAAATAAGACCAATTAATTAGAAGTAAACAATTAACCAGGATACAAAATTTGGTGATCTGATTTCTAATTGGAGGAAAGATTAAGGACTTTCCAAGTTGGAAGGGGAGACTGAACAGATGTAATTCCCTGAAATCAGAAAAAGAGGTGTTCTACTCCTCCCAAGTGTCTGTATTCAATCAAAAAAACACGGAAACAATAACTTATTGAAAAGGTCAGGACCAGTTTTCAGATAAGACATATGGGTGAATTGTGAGAAAACTCCCTGCTTCAATCTTTGAATCTGACAGTTTCTGGTCAACATAACCTACATCCTTAGTTAAGGGTCTTTAAGCAGCAGTTAGAGGTGCTTGAGCTTCCCAGCCACACAGAGTTAAGTCCAAAAAATGCAATAAAGTTTTCTCACAATTCTCACAATTGAATAAAGTCTTCTCACAAAACAAAAATTGGCCTCTAATTGAAGAGAAAGGGAACTGAGCTAGATTCAGAATTGAATCATAAGATGGAGTCAGTGTGGTTCACTAAATTTCCACTACCACTTGCTGTTCTAATCCCCTCACAGTTCCACCAATAGTGTTATTGTGTCTCTCCATCCAAAGTCCCTGTAACAACCCTCATTTTCACTCTTTTTTTGAACCTCAGATGATTTAATTTGTATTTCTCTTATTTGGAGCATTTTTTCATATGTCGTTAATAGCTTGGATTTCTCACGTTGAAAACTGCCTAAAGATATTCTTTGACTATATAGCTATGGGGGAATAGTTCTTATTCATATGTAGTCAAATTAATTCTATATATAGCTTTAATTCCAGACCTGATCAGAGAAGCTTTGAAACGAAAACACAAGTGTCAAGTGAAACCTAGAAAGATAATATATGTTTGAGTAAATCAAAAGGGAATATACAGTGAAGCATGGCAGCCAGACGGCACAGTGGATAGAGTGCTGGACCTGGAGTCAGGAAGACTCATCTTCCTGAGTTCAAATCTGGCCTCAGATACTTACTAGCTGTGTGACCCTGGGCAAGTCACTTAACCTCTTTGCTTCAGTTTCCTCATCTGTAAAATGAACTGGAGAAGGAAATGGCAAACCATTCTAGTATCTTTGCCAAGAAAACACCAAATGAGTTACAAAGAGTTGAACCTGACAACTGAACAACATACAATGAAGCAATGCTAATATTCTAATGGGGAAAAAAGAAACAAGTGTCACTTTGGAACCTTCATGTTTTCAAAGGTCGTAGAGGGAGTTCAATAAGACAAACAAAGGACTTGGGGGTAGATTCATTCTGTTTTGAGAGTTTTAAGACAGTAAAGGAAAAGGAGAGTAGAAAAGGAATAAACTAGGAGGAAGAAAGGTAGGAAACTTACTATTTTTAATAATTAAGTTTCTAGAAGATAAGTATACAAATACAGAGGAAGGGATGGGGAGAATAGGCATCAGATGAAGAGAATATGATACAGGGAAATACAAAATTAACGATTATAACAATGAACATGAATGGGATCAACTCACTCTTAAAATGGAGGAGGGTAGCTGAATCCATTTTGAATAAACACAGTTTCCATGAACACACTTGAAGTGTAAAGATTCACAGAATCAAAATAAGAGTCTGGAGCAGAAATTATTTTTCTTCAAGTCAACTCAAAAAAGCAGGGATAGCAGTCATCATCTAAGACAAAGCAACACTAAAAATAAGCACAGTTAAATTTATTCTGGAAGGCCAAATTTTCAATGCAATAATATCAATACTTAACTTATATGTACTGAATGGCTTAACACCTGAAAAGAAAAATTAAATGAATTCTGGCAGAAATATACAACAAAAATTATAATAGTTGGAGACCTCGATCTACCCCTTTCAAGGTAGAAGATCTAAGAAGAAGATAGAAAAGCAAAAAGTTAAAAGTGTGAATGGGATTTTTTTAAATCTTAGAATATGATAGCACTTTGGTAATTCCTGAATGGGAATAGAAAGAAAAACAAACATTTCTCAGATGTACATGGCATCCTTACAAAAATGTACCACATTCTAAGGCATATAAGCCTCATAATCAAATGCCAAAAAACAGAAATATTAAACACATCCTTTAGCGTCTACAGGACAACAAAAATTATAATCAGTAAAAAAATTTTTTTTATTTAAAAATTTTCTCCTTTGAAGAAAGGAATCAAACTTAAATGTAGACTAATTTAATCCTAAAGGGTCAAAGAATAGATCACAGAAACAATAAGTAATTTCAGCATAGGAAATGACAACAGTGCAGTGACATTCCAAAACTTTTAGAATATAGATAAAGCAATCCTAAAGGGAAAACACGTGTCTCTAAAAACTTTTATCAACAACAAAACAAGAAAACAGATCAATGAATTGGGCATGCAAACAACAACAAAAACTGGAAAAGGAACGGATTAAAAAAAAACAACTTTCAATAAAAACTGAAACAGAAAATCTAAAAAATACAAGAATAGAAGAAAAAAATTGAAATAAAAAAATTGAATTGATAAATAAAACTAGAAACTATTTCTTTAAAGTGGTAAAATAGATAAACCATTAGCTTAATTTATTTTTTAAGAGAGAAAACAGAAATTGCCAACATCAAAAATGAAAAAGGACAATTCTCAACAAATTAATAAAGGAAATTATTTTTTGTCTAATTATATGCCAACAAAACCAATAACTTAAATGAAGCAGATGAATATGTACAGAAATATAAATGCCCAGAGTAATAGAATAAGAAATAGAGAATTTAAATAACCTAATTTTAAGAACTGAGATTGAACAAGCCATAAATGAACACCCAAAGAAAAATACCCCAAGACCACATGGTCTTCAAGGTGAATTCTATCACTTCTATGAAATATTCAAAGAACAATTCTAATATTACACAAATTATTTGCAAAAATGAGAAAAGAAAGAATTTGGGGCCCTCTATCTGCTTCAGTTGATTTTGTATAAGAGCAATCCTCTATAAATTCTCCAAACCTATGGGACTCTGCCACTGATAAAAAGTTGCCTCCGTTAAACCACACCACAGTGATTCATTAGCTTGCTAAATAAACTTCTGCAACCTTTCAAGTTTCTTGGTCCAAATAGCCTGAACACTCTCTAACTCCCATGATGAAAGAAATCAGTTCTCTAATGGTAGTAACCCTGTGGATAGTAATGGGATAGGCCAGACTGAACATTTCTTCCCACAAAAGGCAATTCCCAATCTCATTCTTAACTGCTGCTCCTATTCTTTTCCCTCTTAGCCCTAATCTCAACATAGTTTAACACATTCTGCAGCATAAAGTCAAGGTCAGAGATCATGCTTCTCATCTGTGACTTGTCTCTACTGCCATTAGCATTGTCCTTAAACTATGCTATGATTAAATCCACAACTTGCTCTTCTGTCTTCAACTCATGGTCTTTAAAAATAATGCTAATTTAAAAATTTATCTCTGCCTCTAATTTTTGAGTAACAATGATATCTTTTCAATCTCCTCACATTGGCAATCCAGCTTTTCCAAAGCCATTGATAAGAGTCAGGAGATTATTAATCTTTTTAGATTTCTATTCTCCTTGTCAAGCTTCTTAAGCCCCCATTGAGCCATCAGAGGGATCCTTATCTCACTGAAAGGGTTCTTCATATAACACTAAAAATATTTCAACAACGAGATACCAGGGTCCTCTTTCTGATCATTCAATCACACATGGCTTCCTTTCTTCCACACCACCCTTCACATACTTTAACAATGAATATAACAATGAAGTCATTGCAATCAGCTCCTGTCAAATAATGCCATATTCTGGGTCATTCTCAGGTCAGTTCAATCATTCAGGTTTAGGATTATGATGGGATGCCATAAAAATGCAGGACATTGACTTAAGATTTAAAAGGATACAATTCAGACAAAATGTTACTTCCTTCCAGTTCTATATTTTCCACAATAATGGCAGTTATAAGTCAGAAAGTCACTTCTGTACAGCAATGGGAATTCTGTTAAAACATTTAACACTGAATTCCCATAAATTGAGTCTTTTATGCCTCAAGTGACAAGGAAACTAAACCAATGATGATCCCAAGTTTCCTGCCTACTTAAAGGCAAAACCGGTCCTGCCTACATACAACAGATGTTGCTCCTACCTCATTCACAAAATTAGAAGCTTAGTGTTTTAGGATTGGAGCTTGGAGTGCTCAGTCATAGGAGGAGACTGGAACATAGGAGCCTTGCAGAAAGAAGATGGCCAAAGAGTATGTCATTAGTGGGACTGGATCCAGGCTACAGGATGGTGAATGCTCATGAATCAGAAGCAAAGGATCTCAGGACTTGCCCCTTCTTATTCCATATCTTGGGACTTATAGGAATAACTAGATTAATGCTGGGGTGATAGAATCCCCCAAGAAAGGGGATCAGTTAATTCTTCTCCTTCAAAGGTATTAAAACTGTCCTTGAGACTTAATTGGCTTAGAGGACTGAGACTCAGGCTGTTGATAGAGCTTCCTGTTCACCTAAGTATAAAGAGTCATGAGGACTCTCCAGTTGGGTGTTGAGGCTTGACACATAGACCATAATGGGCAGTACAGGAGTTCCCAACTGAATCAGTGCTGTATTCTCAATGATTCCTTTTTCTAATTTAAATATCCTTCCCTTGTTTTGTTAACAGTTAGATGGACTATGAGTATTCAATTCATTCCATTTTAGAACCAAAAGTACCATTTTGATCTGGTCTGCCCTGGCTTATTACAAAGGTAGAGATAGGACCCTACTGCCACCACAAGAGGGCTGGTGAATGTGGGGAATCTGTCCCAAATTTAGTTCCTAATCCGGAAAATTTACAAACAGGGGAGGATTCTCCACATTCTAATTCTTCAGCTCAGTAAAGAAGTATTAAGCACCTATTGTATGTCAAGCACTGTGTTAAACTCTATGGGTACAAAGAAAGGCAAAAGCAGTCCCTGCCCTCAAGGAGTTTATATTCTAATAGGGGGTGACAACAAGTGGAAGAAAATCAATATATACAAAAAATGCCTAGAAAGTAGATGGAAGAGACTTTCTTTCATCAAATAGATGAGGACCCCTAATGGGGTTGTACCATTGCCAGTCACTTGGGCCTCTGGAGCCAGAATATTCGCATATATCCTTAAGGTGGTTTTGACTCAGAGTTGCTCTGATCTTTTCCAGGCAAGATCTGCATCACTTCAGACAAATGAAAACCCCTAGAAGTGCATGTGGATGGAGTGAGTGGTATGCACCTGTTGTAGTGCTCATCAAAGTGTTGTCTTAAAGCTCAGAACATTCCCTGTGGGCCAACCACAATATATTGTGTCTGACAATATTTATATCCCTGGTTGTTCCTTTTGGAATTCTTTCAGGCAATTGCTGTGCTATCTTGTGTATCAAAGCTCTACATTACTGATAAGGAGGATGTGCCCCATCTTATGAGTACTGTCCATATTTGAAATACTTTATTGTCATGGAGCAATCTGTTAACCTCCTGGTAACATTTTTCTGGTTGTCTGGCTAGATGGGAAAGCAGAGCCAAAGGATTTAATAATTTAAAGTGAGATATTGGATTACATTCCTCAATATTACAATTTTCCAAATGGTACTCCTTTTGAAATAAAATATGAAATCTGCCACCTTGATTTAAGTTGAACAGGACTAAACGATTAAATGTCTCTCCACATCCCACCTCCTTTTCTTAACTTGCAGATAGTGGCCAGATATGTACACCTTAGTTTGGATTTTACTCTTGTATCTATAGATATTTAGCCAACATTTTTTGACAATAATGATGATGATGGTGGTGGTAATGTTGATGATTGTAATGAAAGGCTGTTTTAGAATTACTGACATATGAGATGAGAGGCATCAGGGCAGATTAGCAGTTAAGTTCTGCCTCTGTTATATACTGCCTGTGAGAACAATCACAAGTTGCTTAACCTTTCAAGTTCCCCTAGTCAGCTCTTTAAGACTTTAAATTACAGAGGATAAAACAGATCCTAAGCTCAGACTGAGAGGGGAAAAAAAAGATAAATAGAACGAGATTTACATACATGTGACACACACTTTTGATTTACCAATCCAGTGAACTCTAGAAATAGGTGACAAACCAGGATGACAGATTTTGTGTATTTTAATTTAAAGTTAATGCCATTTGGTATTAATGTTTCAGAGCACAGTGTTGATAAGGTCAACTACAGGGTTCCACTTCCAGAAAGAAAAGGGCACAATGCTTCCTAATTCAGAGGGAGCTAGTTATCTAGAAAATAAGTACCTAGGTCACAGCCAGAAATTGGTTGAATTACTAGTGGCTCAATCACTATCTTCACCATCATTGGAAAAACAACTCATTGTTGTTTATCCTACTAATGGTAAATCACCTTTGGATACTGGAGATAACACATTATGTATAATTTAATTCAACAAAGCTATAACATATCTAGTTTATCTTTCTGTTGAGATAAAAATAATGCAGACCTAGTAAAAGTGGGCTTTCCGTTGTTGAACTTCCCCTGTCTTGTTCAGGGTCTATAAAAATAAATCAAAGATAATTATCCTTATTTTGATTCTACAGAAGCATTGTTATAGTTTCTGTAGCAGGAGTTATTAATAGGGAAATAGAGATGAATTCCTCAGGGATTTTAACTCTCCTTCATTTAAGCCGGTAGTGTACAGCACTGTTAAATTTGCATATATTGGAGGTCAGAGCTCTGGTGTTCCCCTCGCATTGCTTTCCATCACTGTTAACTCTGGGCTGCTACCTACAAAATTAGCTGGCGCTCTTCCTGCCGAACCATAAGGATCATACCTCCATTTCGCTATCGGTTATTCAACATCATGGGAAAAGCTGCATTAGCTTGACCTATGGTAATATCAAATTCAGTATTTCCTGTTACAGTGACTGTCAAAGATAAATATAGGTAATATGTTTTTCAATTCCATTAGATAAATTCAATGCAGCAAACATTTATTGTGCGCCTGCCATGTGGAAGGTTTAGATTTTATTCAACGTGTCTATTTCATATTACAGCGCTGCATAGTTTTGATTTAGTGGTAGCAGTAACCCGATTACAATCTCAGCATCAGTGACTTTTTTTTTAAAAAGAGGAATCCCCGAAGCATTCCTCCACCTCCTTGTTTTTGAACCCAGAGTTATTTTGCAATTTTACTATTTAAAGCAAGTGACATTCTTGTCATTTGCACAGTGGCCACTGAAGATGGGTAATATTTTATGTCGTTTTCTTCTCCACCCTCAATTTTAGTTAAAAAAAAAAAAAAGAAGTAAATCTTGCTGGAGTCCTGCACGGGTCTAAAGATCTCTACCCTTCTCTTCTCGGTTTGTGATGACTTCATTGCCTCACCGCTAGATTGGGAATCTGCAGCCTGAGGAGACTGTGCCTTCTCCAGAAGTGGGGCACAGTGCAGCAGCAGCAGCAAGTGCACGAATGGCATTCGCAAGCCATCCAACTGTTTGTTCCCAATTCAGAGAACAGGATGTCAGAGTGATGGATAGCGCGCGCGCGCGTGTGTGTGTGTGTGTGTGTGTGTGTGAGTGTGTTTCCGAGCTTGCAACAGGAGGACCGCGGCAGTAGCAACGGACCGCGCCACAGCACGAACAAGTCAGTCCCCACCCTTTATTATATTATTCACCTGGCAGATGTCCAAGGTTCCGTTTCCTCCTTTTTCACCCCCTCGTCCACTTTACATCCAGATGTGCTCCCTGCGAGCTCTCCTATCTCTTTGCCTCCACCACCCCTTCTTGCGGTGCATGTATCCCCTGCCCGGGTGTGAGGCTGGGATAGCTCTTTACAGGCAGGATTTCCCCTCCTTTCTGCAGTGACTGTCGGGGTACCCGGTCTCCTCCTCTTCTCCCCCTCCCACAGGTTGTGCCACTGCCTCTTTTCCAGTCACGCTCTTTCGGGCTGCCAATCCTTCTCTCCTTTTTCCTCCTGCCAGTCCCCCTCCCTCCTTTCTCCTGTCAGGCAGCAGCCCGACCCCACCCCCCTCCCCATCCTTCCAGCCCTGGTTGCTGGGGACTGACGAGTCAACCAAACCCAGAGCGAGCGACACCGCGAGAGCTCGCAAGCGCGCCCCCGCGGTGGGTCTGGAGAGAATGTGTGTGTGTGTGTGTGTGTGTGTGTGTGTGTGTGTGTGTGTGTGTGTACAATGGGAGAAAAACAAAATTTGGGTCCTGCGGGCGGGAGTATCGATGGAGAAGAGAGGAGGAGAAGGAGAGAAATGTAGAGAACGAGAGAGAGAAAAAGTAGGGAGAAAGGAAGAGGGAGCCTCTCCCCCATATAGGTTCTCCCCGAAGCGGGAGGGGCGGGGCCTCGCCGGGGGCGGGGCTTGGAGGTGCTCGCCCGGGCCCGAGGAGACTCCCCATTGGCTGAGGCGGTCCGGGTCGCCGTCGCCTGGGTGGGTAGCAGGTTCGGCTGCGCGTTCGCCCGGTCGGGAGGGCGGGGCCGGAGGATTCGATTAGTTGCCAGTGCCGCTGTGGTAGAGAAAACAGTGACGGCTGCGGCGGCGGTGGCGCTGCGAGTCCCCGCTTAGAGCCGGGACAGTGGGGTGAGTCCCGCCGCCTTCCTTTGCCTGGGCGCCTCGCCCCGGCCCTCCCGCGGTGGGAGAGGAACCGCTGGCTCTCTTCGGTGGGGGGTAGGAGGGTGGGCGGACACCGGACGGGGGCGACGGGGCTGCCCTGGCCCTCTTTGGAGCGAGTAAAAGGGTGGGGGTGTCCCTGGGGGAGGGCTGCCCCTGTCCCTTCCTCCTCTCTGTGTCTTCCTCCTTCGTCCCCACTCGCCGGGGACTTCCCGGGAGAGCCTGGAGGGGAGAGGTTCTTTCCATTTTTTTTTTTTTGACTGGGTAGGGGGCGGCTCAGTCTAGTCTCTCCCCGGGTGACGCTCATCAGGGTCCGCTCCAGCAGTGGAGGCTGCGCCTTCCTCTGTGGGGTGGCTTGGGTGTGCGCGCGCGTGTGCGCGTGTGCGTGCGGATGTATTTGCGGGTGTGTGTGTGTGTTTGTGTGTGTGTTTCTCTCGCCTCCCCCACCCCATCTCCACCTCCAGCCCCCCTCCCCATTGGAGCTTCCTCCTCAGCTAGCGAAGTGGTCCCCCCACCCCGCTCCACCCTGCGCTTTCCTCGGAGAAACCTCTCCTGCAGGGTGCCCTAAGGGGATGGGGGGCGGGGAGAGGGCTGTCACCTCTTTGTGATGCGCGCCCACCTTCCTGAGCCCCGGGGATGTGAGTCCAGGAAGATCGGAATCTGGGGGGGTTGGGGGGGACTGCGAGTGCAGTTGTGGGATGGTCTCTGAACCGCCGAACTTGACTTAGCTGACCTTGACTTTGTGATGTGAGGGATGGCTCCCCCTGCATCTTCCGATGCCCCTCATTCTACTTGCTTAACAAGTTTTCTGGTGTGAAGTTAATTTCTGGAACCGCAGAAGATAAACAACATTCCTTTTACCTAATGGGAATTAAATGTTTTGCAGTTCTTTCGGTGTTAAGGATGTGTATGTGTGTGTGTGTTTGTAGATATTAAGGGGAAAAATAATCATATCATAGATTCTTCCACCATAGTTAAACACATTTCATGCTCCTGTTGTTAGTGCTTAATAATTAAACTGCTTTGATTAAAAAAACCAAACAAAAAAACTCTGGACATTTCAGTATAAAAAGGCAATTTACAGATGAGGGTTTCTGTTCACCTTAATGTTAAAACACACATGAAGGATCTATTATAAAAGCTTGATCTCACATTCCTGCTCTTTGGTTCGATGAAGTAGAAGCCTGTTTTAGTATTTAAATAATCGCAAATCAGTGTCGTTTAACAAATTCTTTGTATTTTAATCAACAGATTATTTTCATTTCTACTTGGACATAAGAATATTTTAGGTTGGAGCGTGTTCTAGGCACTGTCACTTCATAACTGGGAGTGTGGAAAGCTGCAGTAGCATTACCATTTTGACACTCAGTGGGTGTTTCTTTTGACAAGTGCACATAAGAGAACATTTGGGAAGATTTGGGGGGGGTTGGGTAAAAAAGGGAGAGAAAAAAAAAGCACAGACCCAAAACTGTTAAGGTCCTGTATACTGAGCATTTTATACCATTCAAGCAAAGCTAGCTTAAAAAGGAATCATTTAGCTGTACTTGATAATAAAGCTCAGAAAAACTCATACAGTGTTAAAATAACCCACCATTGGAGGAGGATGGTTGGAAGGTACCGAATGAGATTAGATGCCAACTCCTCTTCTTGGCTTAACATCTTTGAAATGATAAATTCCATGTAGAACATTTTAAGATATCGGCAGGAGTGCTTTCTACAGGTAACTTGTAATTTTTTTATACTAGATTTATATGGTACATTTACCCATTTGTGAGGGGTTTCTTTTCTCTAGCTCTGGCCTTTGAATTGTAATTTACTTATGTTTTCTGGATACATATTCTTTTACCATTACTAAATACTTGTTATTTTACCATTATTAGAATTTTCCTGGGGTTAATTAATTGGTATATGTTTTTTACAGTATTTCATGAGTTTTAAAGGAAATACCCCTAGTAGCATCAGATCTCACCTATATGAATAATAGAAATAATTGCTCGCAAATCAAACATTTTTTCAACCAAGAATGTTCTCTGAGATAATGGCAGCCTCATTTAATGATGACCATCTTTAAATTATTTTCCTTTTGAAAGTATGACGAAATAGAATGTGGGGAAATTCCATTCAATGTTCCTTTCTCCGCTTCTTTTCTTTTAGCTTCGTCATTATGTCCAAAAATCCTTGTAAGGTTTCCACTGGAAATGTTTTTTTTTTTTTTTAAAGAAAAGACATTACCCTCCAATGAAAAAAATAACATTTGGTGATAATTTTAATGTTCACTGGTTCACTGTAGAGCTTTTTAGTAACTTTAGTTTATTGACAATGTTTATTTAATTTATTAACATAGTGTGTAAATTTCAAGAGAAGAGAAAATAAGCTTCAAATGTCTTTGGTTTTTTCATCCCTGTGAATTCTACTCCCCCCTCCCCCTTGCCTGGAAAAAAAAAACCCAAAACAATAACCCTTCTTTCCTATTTGTATACATGTTTCATCTTCATCTTCCATTGTATTGTAGGTTCCTGGAGGGCAGGGACTATGTTCATTGTTATATCCCCATTGCCTAATATAGCATCTTGCCTGAAGTAGGTGTTTAAGAAAAACTTTTTGAATTGACATTTTCTTTAGCATATTCAAATTTGATTTGGGTTTTTAACATTTTGGTTACTTTGGGGTCTGTTGCCATCATTTTCTTTTGAGTAGTACTAGGTATGCTAACATCACCAATGCTGCATTAATTTCTGGCATCTTAGAGTAACAAAAGCATGACTTGATTATAAATCCATGTGTATAGTTGAAATGATTAAGATATCATTTTGATAAACTTTTGTATTTGAATACAACATAGTGACCCTTGCTTAGTGATCTAACTAGTAATTCAAAAATATTTTAAAGAACCTTCTATGTGCAAAACTCTGTCTAGAGTGCAATACAGAGTTTAGGTAAGATCTTTCCAGGGCCTCATAGAGCTTATAGTTTAGTAGGGGGATAAGATACAAATGTGGCTAAACATGATAGACAATAAATGCATTTACTGAGTTGCAAAAAGTGTTTTTTACTTGGATAATATAGATTATCTTAGGTTCTCTAAGAATTTGATTTCTGCTATCATTTAGCAGCATCTTGGTGTATAGGAGAGATAATTTCTGAAGTTGCTTGTTCTAATAATGGACTCAATAAGATTCTCTAAAACATTACTGTGGAAAATGAACCAATTAAAAGAGGTTTTGCCTTCTTTTGTAATTTAAGCAGTTTCTTCTAATTTATTTACTATTTTAAGCTAAAGAGTAGAAATCTTAGGTAATGGTTTTGTGTTTTTTAATGAAAAGTATTTTTTATTTTTTTGGTATTCAGATTCCCATCATATATTAAGAAGTGTGTTACTTTTTTCCACTTTATTTTGTGATTAAATACACACCATCATTAAATATTGTGGAAATACAAATCTTAGTTCAGAAACACTTGTCATTTATATAGAAGTCATTTATATCCAAAGAGCCTGATGACATTTAGAAATTTCAGTATTATTCATCAACTAAGCATTAAATTCAATAATTTATTAATATTTCAGGGATCTGAGATTTCATTAGCCTGGCCTCCATGGATGAAGGTTGAAATCCTAATGACTTGGTATATGGCTTTCAGGAATTCCTGGAATGTTGTGTCTAACCTGGTGTTGGCTTCTCCAAACTTACTACTTGGATGACAGGTCCATTCTTGCCATTTATTCTTAAGTCTTTTTAGCTCAGTAGGTTCTCCTAGGGAACAACTTGATTCTAAGATGAGACTTTGGAATAGGATTAATGGAGAATTCTTCTTGATATTAAAAGGTAAGACATAGAAATTGTTTTGTAAATCCCAGAGTGTTATTTATGAATTGTTTTGTTAAGGAGATAGTTTGTCAAGTTAAAAAGACCCAACCTATGCCTATGTTAATTGGCAGCACTTTGAATTAAACTAAAATATAAAAAAAAAAACCCAACCCTTTAAAAAAGATTTTTATTAGGGATTTTTATTAGTTGTGGATCTTCCTTCTTTGGGAAGGAAGGAACTATTTCACAGTTACAAGTTGCCTGTGACTCAGACCTTAACTTCGTACTGTTTTTAGGTAAAGGGGGAAGCAGGCTAGATTGTGGATGGTTTGATGTAAATAAAGCAGCACTTCCTGGAAAAACAACTAAAGTGTATGATGTTTTGTTATGTTGTTTTTGCATATAAAAAGTTGCTCATTTCTATTGGTCATAATAAGGTATATGTTAATATTCTGCCACATGATATTATTTGTTTGTCCCATAATAAACTTTCAAATATTTTGATAAAATTGGTATTCTAATAAAGGACATCAGGATGCATTCTGATTTCAACAAATATTTACTGAACACTTTCTGCGTGCTAAATTCTGAGTAAGATGCTGCATACCATAAATTTGATTTGTGGTTTAATCTGTTATTTTGAAATAAAGTGGTAAGCATAAAAATCTATAATTATTTCAGTCAAATTCAGCGTTAGGTAAATTTTAGAGAGGTGATTTCATGGAATAAAGTTTACAGTTCTTTGAACTAGTTCTGTCTTTTGAAACACGAAAAGTTACAGCCTTTCCTGTAGAACTATAAAATTGCCTGATAGGAAGAATTTTCTATTTGCAATGTCACTGCTACTTTTAAGGGAAGCCATTAATGAACCATTTTACAGTTGCAGAGCCCCAAAGAAACAGAGACAAAGACTGATATGGTCTTTGGTAAGATAGGAAGTAGGAAGGTTTTAGTAATTGATGGAAAACTATTTTCCTTTTGTTACTAGTGAATTTGAAAGCAGTGATTTGCATATTATAGAGCCAGGAGGCTGCGTATAATCTTGGCTGAAAATCTCAGCTCATGTGGTGGACATATAAATTCTTTATTCCCTTTAAAAGCTGATTGCTAGAATGTTTCCATTTAGATCCCTGTGTAGGTCAGATCTTGATAAAGAAGATAATGTTAGGAAATTAATGAAAATTATTATTCTTTTGGTCTTCACATTACCACCCCATTCCCCAATCATTTGCCAAAATCTGTCCCTTTTACATCTTTTGTATCTCTCCTTTGCTCCACTTACCCGATTTCTACCTTAGTTCAGGCCTTCATCATTTGTCTCCTAGAGACCTAGACTATTGTAGTAGCCTCCTAATTAATTGGTCTTTCTGTTTACAGTCTTGTCACCTTCCAGCCTCTCTTCCACATAGTTGCCATAACTAGATCTGACCATGTTACCTTTCCCTGTCCCCTCAACATAGACACTAACAATTCTTCAGTGGCTTTCTATTGCTTCTAGGAAAAAAAAATCAAAATCCTCAACTTGGCATTAAAGTCTTTCCACAAATTGTTTCGTGGATACCATTGCAGGATTATTTCACTTTAACATCATTTCATCTCTCTCTCCCCCTGTTTTGCATAGGTCCTTTCCTAATGACTAATACTTCCCTCATCAACCTCACCTTATCACCTTATGCACCATCTCATCTCTAACTTTTCTTCAAAGAACAGCTCAGATGTGTTTAACTCTATTGCAAAGCTTTTCCTGATTTTTTTCTCACCCCAGTTATTATTTTCCTCCTTTAGAAATTGTTTTTTTAAAAAGCTTTTGCTTTTATATCATCTTAGTTTTCCCCAGTATCCCTCCCCCTCCCAGAGAACCATCTGATGTAACAAGTAGTATTTGTTATTGTTATTATTGTTTTTCTCTTAAAAGACAAAAAAAAAGAGGAAAAAATCAATACAACAAAGATCAGTACATTGAAAAAGTCTGAAACACGTGCAATGTGCAACACCTGTGTACCTCCCACGTGCACAGGGGGTGCATTAGGGTTTGTTCGCTTAGGTTTTTTAATTTGAGTCATGTTTGATCTTTATAATTTTGCTACATTCACCTTTGCTTTTTTGTATGTGGTTGTACTTTTCATTTTCATGGTTGTTGTCATTGTGTATATTGTGTATTTTCCCAAGAAAAGAATATACACAATGACAGCAACAATGGAAAATGAATCAGTTCATGTAGATCTTTCCCAGCTTCTCTGTATTCATCACATTCATAATTTCTTACAGCACAGTAATATTCTTCTGCATTCATGTACCACAGTTTGTTTAGCCATTGTCCGATACATAGACATCTAACTTTGTTTCCAATTCTTTGTAATCACAAAAAGTGCCACTATAAATATTTAGGTGTATATAGGGACTTTCATCTTATCAGTGGCTTCCTTGGGGTATAAGCTTAGTAGTGGAATCTCTGGGTCAAAGAGTATGGATATTTTATAAATCGCTTTTTATAGATACTGTAAAATTATAGAATGTAAACTTCTTAAGGGCAGAGACGCTTTTGTTTTTGTCCTTGAATTCCCAGAGTCTAGCACAGTGATAGGTAAATTTGTCGATGCTGAATTGAATCATCTTATGATCTCCTCCATATCTCCTTTGGGTAATTTATGACCATCTGTCTTCTAAATAATTTACATTCTGTCATGTGTTATTTTAAATTTCGTATGTTCTAAACATAATGCCTATACTGTCATTAAAGATAAATGAGCTTCTTTTGAGGTAATTCTGGAATATAAGCAATTCTAGAAAAGTAACATTTTTGAGAGGTGGCATTAGCATAGTGAGTGGAGTGCTAGCATTGGGTTCAGTGACCTGGGTTCAAGTTCTGCCTCTGACACATACTAGCTTTGTGATCCTGTTCAAGTCTCTTAATATTTCAGCGCCCTACATAGCTCACCAAGGCTATAAGTTGCAGAGCTGGTGCGAGGGAATTTCCTCGTTGGGAGTTACCTTATACCACTGTAATCATATTCGGTTAACAAAAGAATAAAGAAGAAAATAATTAATTTGGTAAGTTAAAGTTATCATGAACCTGAAGATCAAGGACAGACACTAGGGAAATTTTACTGTATTTGAGCTTTAGCCATTCTTGAGAGGTTGATGTTTGTCATACATTTTAACAGCTTGTTTCAGTTAGTACGTTAATATATTCTAATACATTGTTATTTTTGTTCTACTTCCATCAGGAACAGACCGAACTGGGAAATTAGGCAGGGGAGAGAGAAAGGCATCACAAACCATCATGCTTCTCTCTTACACAGTTTCCCTTTTTCCCCAGTGTAATTCTTGGGTAGGTGGGCCCTCCTAAGGGAATAGCAATAAGGCCATTTTAAAGAGATAATATCATAGGTTGGAGGTGATTTGTCCATAGAGAGTATAGAAATGTAATGTTTACTAATAGACATCTTTCCATGGGAAAGTGATCCTTTGAAGTGCCAGGCAGGTAAATCATTAACTCTTTGTAGTTGGTCATAGCTGGAGTTTTTAACCACAAAGAAGTCAGACACATAGCACTGGTCTGATATGATGTGAGTCTGTTGTTAATATGCAATCTAGAAGTGCTGTGTAGTGGAAATAGCATTGGACTAAGAATTTCATGTGAGTGGGATACTAGCTGCCACTTGCTATTTCTCTGGCCTCACTTATCACTATTGGAAAGTAGGGATAATAATGATGTGTACCCTTTTTAACCTTAGATGTTTAAATGAGGGTGTATGGGAAAGCATTTTGTAACTGTAAGCTGCCATTTTTGCCCTGCACAAGAGTTAGTCATTTTGTAGTAATATGAAATGTCAGGCTCTCCTCACCTCACACCTAGACTACTGCAGTAGTCTTCTGGCTCATCTTCCTCTCTCAAGTTTCTCAAGATTTCCAGTCTGTCCTCTATTAATCTTTCAAATTGATCTTCTTAAAGTACAGATCTGACCATGTTACCTTCTTACTCAGAAAACTCCTTTTAAAGCACTTGATAACCTAGCCCTTTCCAACCTTTCCTATCTTCTTAGACTTTACTTGCCTTTATATAGTCTGCAATCCAGTGGCAATGGCCTTCTTACTGTTCTTTGGACATAATGACACTGTCTCATGACCCCTACAGTTTTCACTGACTGTTCCCCACGCCTGGATTTCTCTCTTCTTACCTCTGTCTCCTGGCTTCTGTTAAGTCCCAGCTGAAATCTCGCTTTCTGCAAGAAGCAGAATCCTCCTTAATGTTAGTCACTTCCCTCTATTAATTATGTAGTAATCTGCTTGACTCCTTATAATGTTTAAAAAATAACATTTAAAAAATTAACTTTTCTCCATGAAGATCTGCTAGTGCTCAAAGAAATGGTTTCATTGGTATCGTAGGTGGGTCAGTAAGTCATTTCACTAAATTTTTCAGAACACCTTAATTTGCTAGTCATCCGTTGTACTGGCCATCTGTTTTACAGAAATTAGTAGTCACTTTCTAAAGGCTTCTTTTCTTTTTCTCTGTTTTCTTAGATTTTGTCTACATATTTGTATTTTGTTAATGTTTACAATTTTAGTTTCTTGATAACAGTTGCAGCTATTAAGAGTATGTAACTATATGTAGAAGACAGTTACTTTTCTTCAGTCTCCCATATTATCTCTTGCCTGTGGTATTAATGCTTTAGCAGTATATTTGTTTATTAAAATTTATTTGAATATTTCAATTTCTTTACTTTCTTTTCTCAAGGTATAATCTTTTAGATTAAATATTTTCAGTGATCAGTGATTTAAAAATATTTTTTGAGTATTTGGAATATTATAATGTGTTATGCTCATTTTGGCTGATACTATATTTAGAAACACTTGGTACCCATAGTACTCTTTCTCAAAAATACAATGATTCTTGATATATTAATGTGGCTGTTCCTTCCAAGGGTGCTGATTTCAAACTATCTGTGCCTACGTTCTCAACTTGTGCAACTCTTGCTTACATCCTCCTGCAAACAAACAGACGTCTATACAAAATCCTGGAAGTCTTTCTTGAGGTTCCATGGATACCACTGGAGCACAAGTGCTGTTCATAGCATCTTGTTTGCTTGTGCTACTTTAGCAGCCCAGCTCATTTTCCATTCACACATGTCTGTAATGACAACATAGTCTCCAACATTGTTCACATTTTCTTTCTTAGCTCTGACTATTCTCAGTAACCTTATGATCATCTTTGACTTTAACTCTTGCCTTCTTAATAATAACTCATAAATGCTGATGCTTCTTGAATTGAATTGAATATTCTAATTTGTCTTTTCCCATTTCCCTGTAAGATCTTTTTTTGGGGGAAATCTTAGCTTCATTAAATTTTTTCCTTCTGTGATTATTGCTTTTCCTGTATCTCAGATTTCCCCTTTGAGGTAAGCTTTCCAAATTGTGATTCTACCACAGCACTATTGCTTACTTTTCACATAGACAAAGAGTAACTGCAAAAATTGGTACCACCTCCTTCCTCAGATATTTCTTTTGAGTTCTGTGTTTGATTCAACCTGTCAGCTCCTTTTTGCTATTAGTTCATAGACTTTCTCAAACTTTTGCCCTTGAAAAAAAAACCCTAAAACATTCTTTGGCTAGGCACTTTTAAGTTGCAGGTTCAGGAGCTGCATTCTAGAATAGTTTATTTTTGTTTTCTTTATGCTCTGTCCTAGTCACTTGGTGGAAAAGAGCTATTATATTTCATATTTTCCTATGCTAGTATGCTAATATTTTCTCAGTGTCCCAAAGCATCACCACCTATTTGGATCAGTTAAAATATTTCTTCTGCCCATCATATGATTGCTCGATCCATTAGTGGATCCAGTTTGTAGAAAGCATTGCTTTGCACTTAGACTGCTAGCTTATTTCCCCTTTTTCTCATTTTCTATCTTCTGGCCCTTATAACTTCCTGTTTGCAAACTTTGCTGAGGCTTGAGTAGGGGGAAAATGATAATACGCTAAACTCAAATCCAGAGCTGGTCCAAGGTGAAATCAGCCTTTGGTGCTTGTTCTCTGTGACACTTCTATCTTTTTCCTCCTAAAATACCTGTCTTTTCTGATCTCATACATCCAGTGTTCCATACCTTCTTCATGCTCCCTGCTCTTCTCATAAAAATTTACTTCTCTCGTTTCTCATTCCCTTGGGATCTTTGTTATATTCTTTTTAATATGCCAGATAGCTAACTTTAGAAGTTGAACCATATAAACACATTAGTGGATTTTAAAAGGTATTTGGAAAGGTGTTTTCCATCTACTAGAAATGTGTATGAACTTGAAAAGGAATTTAAGGCACTGATGGGGCAGTTGAGGTGAGTTTTCCAGGTAATTTAAAATTTTCATTTAAGTAGTTATCAGTTCTACTTAACTGTAGGACTGACTTTATTCATATTTCACATTAGAATGAAAATCATTCAATTCAGCAAGCATTTATTGAGTGCCTTCTATTTATGTGCCAGCACTTGGGATACAAACATGAAAATAAAACAGATCCTGCCCTCAAGGAGCTTGCCTTCTGTGGAGAGGATGGGATAAAGGACAACATATACTTAGAAAATTAAGTACAAAATACATACAAAGTAATTTTCTGGGGCAAGGCATAGACCTAAGGTGAATGAGCTGTTGTGTGGTGTATTGGAAAGAGCTGTATCTGGAATAGGAGGCTCTGGGTTCAAATCCTACCTCTGATCCTTATCATCTTTGTGACCTTGGATAAGTAATTTCACCCCACTTAGGACCCAATTTCCTCATCTGTAAAATGAGGACATGGGACTAACTGACTTTTGAGTTCTTTTCTAGCTTGAGATCTAAGGTCTTACTCTAATGGAGGCTGACTGGATTTTGGCGGACAGTTCTTGGAACATGTGCAGATGTTCATTGCCTAGTTCCAGTCCCAGTGATCACATGGAACTTTGGTGTGAGCCTTTTTTTAGTCATGATAATTCAGAGGTTTGTATTGAATGATGATGATGATGATGAGGATGATGATGATGATGATGATAATGATAGTGATGATGAGTTCTCTAATTGTCTGAGGAAGCTGGAAGAGCTGGTGACTCCAGAATTATTGAACTGAACTCAACATACATAAAAAAAAAAGGAAGACCTACTTCTCTCTGCCATGTCCCCTCTCCCCTTCCCCCTTTCCTTTGTGGCTCTGAAGTAGGAGAGCTGCTTTTTACTGCTTCCCCTGGAGCTGTAGAGGGAGAAAGGTCACTTGCCCTGTTTCTTACTTGGCCATGGAGACAATGAGCACATGACAGCCTCTGTCTCTTTGTGTTTGTTTTTTCTTGATCTTAGGCAAATGTATATTCTGTGAGGAAGTGTTCAAGCAAACTTGTGAGTAAAGAAGATTCAGAGATTCAGAAGTGGTGGTGGCAATAGCAGTGTCCAGTGGCTGATAACAGTGAAAGTGGCCATATCACCACTGTAGAGACACAACAAGGACAGATGGTCTCAGAATGGTGGTTGCCTGAGGAACAGCAATTTTATGGAGTATATCTCATGCTGGAGAGAAGTGCCAGCTAAGGATTCTAGAAAGTCACTGACCCTGGGAACCCTAATGGAACTTCATGACTGGGCTGTGGGAAGAGAGAAAAAGACTTCCAGGGCCAGGAGTTGGGAGGTATCTCTTTGCCACATGTGTTCTCTATACATTTGTGTCACTGTCATTGTACTATAAACCCATTCTCTCCATGGACTCTTTTAATATAGGAGGAGAGGGAGAGAGATAATGAGTGTGTGTCTCTCTCCTCCAGAAAGGGAGACGATGTTTTCTATTAACTTTTCTTACTGTATTATCTTAGTAAATACCTTTTCCAAAAGCTAATCAAGTCTGATTGTTAATGGAGATTATACTACTGGGGAAAGGAAACGGCAATCCACTCCAGCATCTTTGCCAGGAAAACCCCAAATGGGGTCATGAAGAGTCAGACATGACTGAATGGACTGAACAACAACATGCCATTGAGTGACAGTGCTAGAAACGTTAGCCCCTCACATGTTACCTCTAAACTTCTAAGTATTAGACACATGCCCTTTGTGGATGCTAATCTGAGTGAAAGAATTAAAAAGTTGAGGGAATACACAGTGATCCTTATAAGAATAATTCATTAACAATGGGATGGTCGTTCTGATGGGCACAATGAAAGGGTAGGATGGGGATGTGGATGGACATGGATGAGTATATGATATCTAGGGGCAGAGGAGAGAATTAGTGATGGTCTGGGAGGGAAGCTTCACCTTAGGCAATCTACATCTCAGAATCACTAGGACTCCCAAGTGGAGTTATTTGACAGTTAGATAGGCTTTTTGGAGTAGTCATGCTAAAACTGATTTGATTATCAATTCCTGAGCCAGAGGCAGAAAAATAAGGGAGTGCAGTGGTGGTGAATCCTTGACCCTATCAGATCTTTAAGGCAAGGAGGATTGGTGGAGCCTTGGAACCTGACTGGTTTTAGAGGATGAGGTTTATTGGAGGTACTTGACCTCCAACCTTTAATCTGGTCAACTCTACCCTGGGACTTCCTCCATTGTTAAGTAGATTTCCTCTTTTTAAAAGTTATATTTTATATTAAAAGAACCTGAAAAAATTAGTAGAAGCATAATAGAACTAGATTAAAAAAAATTAAAAGATACCACAAAGCTTTTGTCAGTAAGGCTAGGTTTTTTGTTTTGTTTTGTTTTGTTTTGGGGGGAAAGTTGATGGAGGATAGAGAGAGAAGTATGGAAACAAACCTCAGAGGATGAGGACACTGGGGTCCAAAGAAAGGAAGCAACTTTTCTAAGGTCTGCTGCTCAAATATGAAGTACAGGAGCTAGTATTGCTTCTATGGTTTAGATCTTTGGAAAGTTTAATGATTAAGTTAATACTGTTTTCCCTTTTGGAGTTAGGGATATGGTACTGTGTGCTAAATTACAGATTCTAAATAGAATGATCCATATACATGTTAACAGGTTTAAATGAAGTCTAAAATATTTCATGTATAGATATAGTATAGATTTGGTTGGTAAACTTTGCTGTAATTCTGAACTTGGTTATGTCATGGTAGAAAGAACATTGGACTTGGACCAGGAAGACCTGGATTCACATCCTGTGTTAACAAATTATTTAGTCTTCTATGTTTCCATTTTCTCATTTGTAAAATGGAGTTCAATAATATCACCTACCTTATGAGGTTTTTTTTGAGGGTCAAATAAGAAAATATGTGTGTTGTGTTAAAGTATATTTATATACTTTTACACGCACACACACACGTACACACATACACACACAGAGGTATATATATATATAAATGTAAAGTGCTTTGAAAACTTTAAGGTACTATAAATACCAGCTATTAATTTATGGAGGATAGAGGAGGAAATGAGGAAAGTCAAAAAGGTGATTGGAAGGATATATTGTATTTAAAATTTATTTTGGCTCAGTTTATAAACACTGTATTTGCAGACATGCTATTGATCTCTGCTCAACCACTAAAATTTTAAAAAACACATTTTTGAGAATTGTTCACAGAACAATTTTTGGTCTTTTCACAGAACATTTATTTAATGATGTTTTTTTCATTTAGATGGTTATTAGCTGATATGAGAAACAATAAAATTGTGGTAAAATGTGTAGACAATTTGCCAGTTCACTTTAACACACATTAATTCCCTGAAATGTGCAAGTTACTGCTCCTGCCCCTGTGTTCTTCCAGGTGAATGAATACAAGACACAGGCAGATAAGTCAGTATTTGGGATTTGATGTCTTTTAGACCCTAGCTGATTGTTTTTAGAGAGAATTTAGGAAAAGTTTCATTAGAGGAGGCCATAGTTGATCTAAATCTAAAAGGAAGATGAGGATTCTGAAAGGGAAGGGGGAGTCGTCTTTTGTGTATGGGAAGGACTTAGAGGAAGCGCAGTATGTAGTGTGACGTTCCAAAGTTTGGGAAGCAGTAGAACAATTTGTAGAGTTAAAGAGAGTAATGTGAAATCTTGCTAGAAAAAGAGGTTGGAGTCAGATTTTAAAATGCCTTAAATGTTAGGCTTCAGGAAACTTGTATTTTTATACTAAAAGTGATAAAGAGCTGTTGGAAATTTTTTGGGGGAGAGTAAAAAGAAACATTTAAAAATAATCGAGTTGTCATTGAAATAAAACCTATCCTTTAAAATTTAGGGTACAAGTCATTAAAAAAAGCCCTTTATTTTGTCTATACTGACAAACCATGGCCTGGAGAAGTCTTTGTTGTCCCACATAGAAAGGAAGTGAGGCTCAGAATAGGAGACCCACAGACCTTACAGTAGCTAAAAAAAAGTAAGTGGGTAGATACGCAGTGGATAGAGCTCCGTGCTTGAGTCAGGCAGACTCATCTTCCTGAGTCCAGATCTGGCCTCAAGATCCTTATTAGTTGTATGACCCTGGGCAAGTCACTTAATCCTATTTACTTCAGTTTCCTCATCTCAAAAATGAATTGGAGCAGGAAATGGCAAACCACTCAAGTATCTTTGCTAAGAAAACCCCAAAATGTTTGGGGATTCCATTTCTTGGGTAAGATTTACCACCTTCTCTTCTCAGCTAGCTATTCTCCTAGTAATTTCCTCAAGAGTTTTTACTTCATTTTTTCAATCTTTTGCTTCATTTCTTGTGGGTATTCATGTAAGTCCTTGAGGAAAGTTCATTTTTTCCTTTGAGTCTCTGCTTACAATTGTTATGGAGGTAGATTCGCGATACGTTTTTATATTGCATGTGATTTCTTTTAGTCATCTGTCCAGCTTTAGTTTTTCAATTGAGTGAGTTTTTTCCCCCTAGAGCAAGGTTTTGCCCCTTGTACTTTTGGGTAATGTAGTTAGCCCTGCTTGGTCTGTGCCAGGGTCCCCTCAGTACTTACGTTAACCTCCTCCTCATGAGGTAAGGTCCCTGTGGATCTTTGGGATTCAGATTGCTGTATCTTCAGGGACCTCTATGACATGAAAGGACAGGATGATATGAATCTTGGAGACCCAGGGTGTCCTGGTCCTAACTATGCTTGCATTGATTACTGCACCTGTACTACTCCCTGGGGGGAACCTCTGCTCTTGTTCTGGCTACTTCTGGACAGAGATCCTGCAGGCTACATATATCTTTGGACTTTCTGTGCTCATGTTGATAGGCATGTAGGTTTACTTGTACTGGCACTGGTTTTGCTGGTGGTCCTCCTTTTTACTACCTTTTGGTTGCTGGCTGATATTTGGTGTAGGTCTGGTGTGGAAGAAATCATTTCAGTTTCTCATTAGATTTTTTTTTTTTGCTTTTTTGGTAAGGCAGTCAGGATTAAGTGACTTGCTCAAGGTCACACAGCTAATAAGTGTCAAGTGTCTGAGGCTGGATTTGAACTCAGGTCCTCCCGACTCCAAGGCTGAAGCTCTGTCCACTGGGTCACCTAGCTGTTCCTCTCATTGGATTTCTTGATCATTCTTTGCCCTGGTGCAAAGTTCAAGTTTTTGCTGTGGTTAAGTATAGGAGAAGCTGGGCAGCCTGTCTCCGTTTAGGCAACCACCTTGGCTAGAAGCTTTAGTATTGCTTTCTAAGGACCAGCCTTGTTAATTTTAGAGAGGTTCATCAATAGTAGGCTAGCCATTTGTTGATAAATTCTTTGACCGTGGCAACCTACGAAGTAAGGAAAAGCACAAAAATAGTCCTTGATCTTGTGCAGAAAGTGGAGCAGAGGTTGTTTAGATAGTCTATAAACATTAACTTAGCTGTTGGTATGCACAATGTGAAATCTTTGTCCAGTGACCAACAAGTGGACATAATACTAAACTGAATCTCATCAAGCTTGGTTTTTTTGCCTATAAAAAGGAACAAGAAGGCAAAAGATAAAAGTGGGAGGACCTTAGTTAATGGTAGGATGGCTTATGACCTCCCCTTGGAGAGGCAAAAAAATGAATTGGAGTTGGTTTTTCTGTGAATGAAAACATTCATAGGACAGTCATAGGAATCTTGACCTTCTTATACTGTAGAACTTGTAATAATTGTTTGAGAAAAAAAATTACCATAAAATTGTAGTGAATGCACCAACATTTGTTTTAGAGGATGAGGAAGAGGAATTGTGCTAAGAATACATACTACTCTGAATTAAATATGTTGATGGGCCTTGCTTTTTGGTGATTCCAGTGCAAAGATAGGCATTTGGGGGAAGGCACCGAAAAATATGTTGAAACAAATGGTTCAGAGTAAAAAATGAGAAAAATCATAGACTTGTAGATAATACTGAAGCCTAACACACATAACAAATGCTCTTTTGGAGAAGAGTCAGATCGTGCTTTGGAGATGGAGGAGTACCAAATAACATCACAAAAGATAAAATTGATACAAATTTAACTCACAGGAAGCAACTTATTATTGATGTGAGTTATATGTGAATCTGACTTAATTGAACAGAGGTAAAATTCAATTCCAAACTAGAAGAAAGATCAGGAGATAATATAGGATGCAATTGAGCCAAGTCTCTAGTCTGACTTATTTAAATCACCTTTTGATTCAGGAAAATGGGAAATGAATAAAAGAAAGAAATTGACCCAGATTATTAGTATTTTCTAAGAAATAGTAACTGAAGTCAGTTAGGGTGGTGGTGTTGATTCCCCAGTGAGACTTCAAAATTGCAGTCTTTCAGGGAACTGAGACTAAGGGGCTTGCCTCAGTATATATACTAGCTATCAGTCTTTCTTAATGTGGCAGACGGGAAAGGGGTATTTTCAAGGCCAAGTTAATTTTATACTTTTTCAGAGCATTAACTGTGAAGGGATTATTAATACCTCTTTAAGGAGAGACTGGGAGATTCTCTGGCATTACATTTTGGAGCCCAGGTGCTAGGCTTTGGATTTCCTCATTGCAGATGATGAAACCTCAGACATTTAAGTTATTACATGTCAGAGGTGACGTTGCTTATTGATTATTAATGGCAGATTTAAGAGTGGTCCATATATTTAATTTTTTGATACATGGAAAAATTTTAAAATAAAAATTTAATAATTAGATTGATACTTTAATTTCCTTGTAAAAAACTTCTAAATATTGTTCAATTTTTTAGAAAAATGCTTTTTTCCTCTAGTACCTAACTAGAAAGAAGAAACCCTAAATAGAAAGAAGAAACTAGAAACTATTTGCTGTGAAATTTTCTTTGACTTTCTTTCTTTTGAAAATTCCATTCCATGTAATAACTATACATTTTGGAATTTTAGAAATGTAGTTCACAATTGTTATAATGACGGTCACAATTTTTTGCTTAAAGTAAATGTTTTTATTCTAGTGTTGAGTATTTTTCTGTATTTTCAGTTCTAGTAATACTAATACTTGATCTTTAGATTTATAGACTGTTTTATGTAGGAGATTTGAAGGCATTGTATGCTTTTAAGGTTGCATATGCATATGTAACAGTGAATATTATATATGAAGTAGGGAAAAGAATAAAAGCATTAGTCACCTGGAAGAAATGGGTATGAAAGGATAAAATAATGGTAAATTGAAATAAATCCAGTGTTATTGACAAGGTTTTGCAGTGCTGAGAACCCCCAAAATGTCAGGGTACAGAATGGTGTTGCCTGGAATGAATTCACACACTCAAACTGTCTTCTAGCCAAGTGGCAAAGTTTATTGTGCCTTGTAGAAGCAGGTAAAGTTCTTAGGGAACCTGCAAGCTAATGAGGATGAAGCTAATGCTTATATGGAAAAGGGATGGGGAAAGGAATGTCAAGTATGCTAATTAGGTGATCTGGGGCAGGATTAGGGAGTGGTCAGTATATGGTAAGTAGTCCAGGTGCTGGGTTGCTGGAATGTATGGGAAAACTTTGGGAGTTGACAGAGATGGCTTTGTTGAAGGGACAAGACAGTGCTGTTCCAGGTGCCAGAGACAAAGTCCTCGGGCCAGGCACCCTGTACGTACCTCTACTGATAACCTTAATTTGAGGAATTACAGGATCAGGTCTGTATGTGTCTGTAACAAGGAAAGATTTTTTTTCACAGGTGCCTACTAAGTTTAGGGTTGCTTCCAAAGATGTGGTCTTTGCCTTTTGGAGTCCGGGTCCTGTCACCCCATTACTATGTTTTACCTATCTTGAGATTACTTTAACTAGTGCTTTAAAAGGTACTGGCTATAGGTAAGAGTAATTATGTAAATACAATGATAATGATGATGATAAGGATAACAATGATAATGTTACTTTTTGCCAAACACTTTGCAATTATTATCTCATTTGATCCTCACAACAACTCTGGGTGGTAGATAATGTTGTTATTGTTAGGTGGTTTTTCAGTCATGTCCTACCCTTCGTCACCCTATTTGGGGTTTTCTTGGCAAAGATACTGGAGTGGTTTGCCATTTCCTTCTCCAGTAGATTAAGGCAAACAGATGTTAAGTGACTTACTTGCCCGAGATCACATAACTGATAAGTGTCTAAGGCCACATATGAACTCAGGTCTTCTGACTCCAGGCTCAGAATCCTATCTATTATGTCATCTACCTTTAGTGAGTATATTAAGAGACAGGGGAGATGGCTAATTATTAGGCCATATACCTAACTTGAGATCTTTGTGGTGATCTGACCTCTTTTGTTTTTATGTTTTTACTTTTTGCTTCTCTATGTAAATACAATGTTTTATAAAATGGTTTTAGCATGATATTTGAATTTGGCCACTGTTGTAGTTTGTTTTAGAAATTGAAAAACCAGTTTTATAAGCATATTTCATGCAGTATTGAAAATAGTATGTTATGTTAAAGAGAATTGGCCTCTGAGCAGCAAGAGTTGCCTACTCAGATCCAAAAGGGAGACAACTTTCTGTCTATCACCTGCCTTTCTTGTGACTTGGCATTCTTCTTCTTAGACTCCTGAGGGGAGGGAGGGCTTCTCCACCCCTCTTTGGCAGCTAAGGTAGCAACCTACACGTGGCACTGAGAAAATATGCTTGTCTAGGAGAGTCTGAGACAATCTTAAGGCCTGGCTGCCTCATCTGCTTTGTGTTTTTCTCAGAGCACAGTTAGAAAGAGCCACCTTACAGCTTTGGTAGACATATTATGGACTTATTGAAGGTTCTTGGTGATTGGCAGTAGGAAGTGCTCCCTGTTGCTATCACAGTGTTTCATAGAGAAGATGAGCTTCACTGCCAGAAAGAAGAGCAAAAATCATGCTGCCTTACCTTGACAGAGATAAGGACCTTGAGGGAGTTTCTCTTGACTATGCAGATCCAAGGTGAAAGTGAAATGACTGTTTAGCAGTCCCTTAAAATATATGTGTGTGTGTGTGAATGTTTTGATTATCAACCTTCTATTTGTTGTTCAGTCATTTTTCAGTTGTATCCAACTTTTTATAACTTCATTTGAAGTTTTCTTAGCAAAGATACTATTGGTTTGCCATTTCCTTCCCAGTTCATTTTATAGATGAGGAAACTGAGGCAAACAGGGTTAAGTGACTTGCTTAGGATCAAACAGCTATTAAGTGTTTGAGTCCAGATTTGAACTCCTGAAATTATCTTCCTGATTTCAAGCCCAGTGCTTTATCCACTGTACCACACTAGGTTGTGGGCCACTATTTCATGATTTAAATCTCTTATCATTGTCAGCTTAAGAGTCTTTTGTGTTTTAATCATTTCTTTTGAAGTGGAGGAAATAAATAATTTTCCTATACCTGATCCACTTTGTATGTTATTTCTTTATAAAATGGACCCAGGCAATCCCTTTTGGTGAGAGACTTCTAGAGATGAGCTACACCTAAGCTTTAAGTGATTTCCCTCAGTACTCCTGAATAGAATGGTAAAGAGCTAGAAAAACCTAAACCCTTTCTTTAGAGACCAGGCTTCTCTAGTTCTGAATTTTGTTTTCTTAAACCTAGAGCTAGGGTCCGCTAGTAGGAGGCATGTCCTTAGTCCCTTGGCCTTGTAGGTTTTTACACTTGTATTCTTCATGGATATATAATTTATATCCTTGATACGGGTGTTCAGGAACAAGTGGACTTTCACAAGTAATATTCTAAATGAATGGTGTAGGGAGCTCAGTGAGGAAATTACCAGTACACATCTTTAGTATCACACAATTGACTGAAATCTGTAAAAGAAAAAAATAAGCAAGATCTCTTTGCTTATCACTTGTTAATTATACAAACATTTGATTTGGTAAAGCAAAATGTGACTTTAAAGGCTCTCTTCCAATATGGTGTCTGTAATCTACCCATCAGAATCATTCAAGGTAACACATGAATGGCTTTTGGTCTATGTCGTTGATGGTGACTTGAGAATTTGTGAGATCATAGATTTAATTGAATCTTTGAGTAATTGAGTAATTATGAGATAATTTGAGGAAAGAGATAACACTAACAATAGATGGGATCAGAATTTCTTCTCTTAAGAGCTTTTGAAAAATTTTATGGTAGTGGCGCAACTGTTGCATCTGCCAATTCTTTCAGAAATTTACTGAGCAGGACTCTGTTTAGATGACTTGAGTTAAAGTGTTGTATTTCTTCTTCCTGTTTTATAACTTATCTTTCATGTCAGTTCATGAGAGTCAGCATGTTGTAGTCTAGAAAACTGGACTTGGAGTCAAAGGGGGGTCTCGGTTCAAATTCTCGCTCTGCTACTTACCAGCTGTGGGATCTTGGGGAATTTCAGTTAAGTTCTTTGGGTTTCCTCTTCTATAAAATGAGGGGGGTGGGCTAGATGCCCTTCCCCCCCCAACATTCTTTTCTAGCTCTAAAGCTATGAGCTCATGATTCTACCATATTGTAAATGAGCCTAGTTTGCCCAAGGACTAGATTAGCTAAGAGTTGAGGCTCATTACAGAAAAGTTGGCACCAGGTGACCTTTTTTTTTTAAATCCTCAGCAACTCCTGAAACTGGCTACTAAGGCTTCTAGAAGTTTTGGTCTATGTTGGTATAGGGAGTACTAATGTTTATGAAATCATAAGTCTTTTGAAAAAAATCTAGATAAAATCTAGATACCTAGATGGAGAGGTGACAAGATGACACACACATCTATACCTGTGAATTTGTTTTTCTCATGGTTAACTATACAAACATATGTGTATGAACAAGGTACTATAAGAATTCATAGGAAGGAGATCATTTGTAAATGAGGGATCAGGAAAAACTTCATGAAAAAAAGTTAAAGTTTGACATAAGTTAAAGATTAAGCCAAATTTTTTCAGACCCCTCTGGGCAATGTTTATTACATACCTACCTTTTGTCTCTATAGTATCTTCTCATCTTGCCTAGGTTATATCATTATGACAGTTGTAACTGTTGTGTTTCAGTTTCTAGTTCTTAAGTATCTGTGTTTGGAGGAAGAAATATTCACCAGATTTCTATTAGCTAAAGTAAATCTCTACTTTTTAGTAGGTGTTTAACCTTTAATAGAATAGCATCAGTAGAGGACACTGATTTATTTTCTTTTGAGTGAATAGTGGTTTCTGTTGTGGTGCAATAATCTAGTAGACCTAAAAGTTGTTGATTTACCAAAATATTGCTTGTAATTGAGCAGTCTTTGTACCCGAGAGTTTTGACTAGGTTTATGCTACAGTTGATTTTTCTTTTCATGTCCAAACAAATTATAGCAATAGCACAAAAAAGAAAAAAAAATTGACTCTTTCAGCAGACAGGAAATAAATTGTATGTGATCAGACTATGGACTTGTTATTTCAAATTTCAAAATCAATACCAAGTTGGAAGAAAATAAAATTGAAATGGTATAGTAATATACTGATGAGATAACTCATGCCTGATTTATTTAAATGAGCTATTGATGACACCTCAAATGGAAAGTTTATAAAAGAACACATACTAACATAGGTTCTTGCCATTTCTTAAGGAACTATGAGAAGAGTTAAGAGGTATAGGATGAGTGACTTTGTGGCTCTTGAATCAGGTCTTTATAATTTGGCTATTTTGTTTGAAGAATTACTAATTGAATCTTTTTTCGTACCTGACATCTCATCAACACCGTCTGTCCCTCTGATTGGACTCTCTGACTAGAGCAGAGCAGTGGGCTCCAGGACCTCTATTTAAGGAGAGGACTCAGCACAGACTTCCCCACTTACAACTAACCACACTGTTTTTGAGATTCTTTGGACTTCTCCATCATGACCTTGGATGGTTACCTTCTTCCCTGCCCCTGCCTTCTACCTTTTCCCTTTTCAGCTTTCTTATTTGTGTTATCTTTTCCCATTAGATTTTAAGTTTCTTGAAGGCAGGAACTGTCTTTTTATTTGTATTTAAATTCCCAATGTTTAGCACAGTGCCTAGCACATGGTAGGTACATGTTTATTGACTGAATTGCTACATTGTTTGATTATGCTCATTTTCAGATGTAAGTGCAAAAATATTTTTTAAAAACCTAACATAAATGGTTTGAGATTATATTCTCTTCATTAATGTATTATTGAATTGTGACTTATATGTGACTTTGTCACCATATTCTATGGTAGATATAGCACCTCAGGGCTCTCCAAAAATTCCAACTTTTCTTTGGATCAAATCCTTACCCAAGGCAATCAGCCTTCAGACTTTCTTGGGTCATTGTGGCAGAATGGATAGAGCGCTAGGCTTAGATCAGGGGTTCTTAACCTTTGTTGTGTCATGATCCCTTTTGTTAGTCAGGTGAAGCCTGAGGATCCTTTCTCAGAACAATGTTTGTTGCCTCTATTCATATTGGAAGGAAATGCGAAATTTCATTTAGAGGTTAGTGAAAATAAAGATGTAATTTTTTTCCCATTCAAGTTCATGGGCCCCCTAAAATCTACTCTTGGACCCCTTGAAGTTCTGTGGACCTCAGTTAAGAACCTCCAACTTAGGAATAATTTGGTCTAACTCTTTCCACTGACATTTATTAGCTGTGTAACCTTAGCCAAATCACGCAACACTACAAGACCAGGTGCACCAATTGTGTCAAACGATGCAAGGATTTAAAAAATTTTAAAAATAGTTTTACTGTAACATTCTATAACTCCTATCTCTCAAAATTTATAAATACAAATAATTATAAGCAGATGTTATAATTTTACTTTGAAATGAAAATTTTCATCCTACTATCTCTAGCATATACAAATGTACTGTGTCAGTGATGCAGCTTGAATACCTTTCAGTACTTAAATTCCTATCTCTCTTATGCTCTCACAGCCTCAGTTTCCTCATCTATCAGATGGAGATATTAATAACTCTAGTACTTAGTTCTTCCATTTATTTTAATGTTTAAATGAGAATGTATGAAAAATGTGTTGCAAATCTTAATAGCCTATGTAAATTGATGTTCCTTTACCTTGGTTCCTTGGGTTCAGAAACCTGTATTTGCCTGATCCCTAATTCCCCTTTCCTCTTCTTTGCTTGATGTTGTCATAACCTGCTACTTATATTCCCTTGTCCTCTTATGCTTGTCTGCCATATCAAACCCCTAATGGATTTTCTACGGTTTATTTACAAGTAAAAATGGAATCTGCAAATTCAGAAATAATATTCCAAGATAAAGTTATTAAAAATGCATAAAAATGAACTGCATCACACTTAAGTTTTCTAACCCAGTATTTAACTATGATTCTAGTGGCCTAAAGCAGCAATCATGTTTCTAGGCTAGAAGAACAAGCTGTGACATCTAAGTGTATTATGGTCCCCAAAGAGAACGTTGTTTCCTCTCCTAGAACACTTGGGGGGGCAATATGGGATTCAATTCCCATCTGCTCTTTGGCTCCATCTCACTTAGGTATTCTGTAATCCCAGTGTTAGTGTCATCCAAATTTTTGATATCTTTTCTTTGGAGATCTGTCCCCTTTCTTCCCAGTCACTTTCCCCCTGTAACCAAAACTCTATATAAATAGGGAGAAACAGTGTTCACATCAACTCAGTAACGGATTATTTCCTCTCTCTGGACCTCAGTTTCCTCTAGAGGATTGAGGCTCAAATCTCAGCTCTGTTATTTACTACCTGTGTGACCTAGGATAGATTACTGAATCTCTCTGACCTTCATTTTTTTCTTCTGTATGATCTTATGAACTCAAAACCACTATTTCTAGAGTATATAGATGAACCATTTTATTTTGTTAAGAATAAGATGAGTGATACCCATGTATATAGGGTATCCCAAAAGTCAGTGTAGTTTTAAGCAATTAAAACTTGCTTTTGGGACTTTAGAGGTACTCTGTGTGTGTGTGTGTGTGTGTGTATGTGTGTGTGTATGTTTATATACACAAAACATATATTCTTATTTTCCAAAGTTTTGTTTTTGGCTCCTAATGTTTCTTAATTATTTTTAAATCAGATTTTGTTACTACATAACAATAATCATAGTATATATATCATGCTTTTAATTACCAGAATTTCTGCTTTTCTTCCTCATCTTGTATATTAGGGGCATAGCATTTTTTCTTTCAGATATTTTGATCTCTCAGTTAAGACTCTAGCTACTATGGAACTTTCTGATATTTTTACTTCAGTTAACCAGCTTAGGTACAGCAGAGTGGTATGAGTAAGTCTTTTCCAGTAAATCTTTTACATTATGCTAAATGAAGCACTTCAGTGTTTGCTAAAATATAGTTAGTTCAGGACTTTCAGATGTGACCTGCACTTTGAGATTGACCTGGGCTAAGTAATAGGTACTTTTTCAAGGACAAAGATTGGAGGATAGTGGGAGGTTAAAGAGGAGCTATCATTGGGACATAAAGAATATGGAAATTTTTATATAATAAGTGAAAGGTGAAGATTCTATGAAATATCAGTAGTAGTTCTCTGATATAATGGGATAGTTCTCACCTAAGTAGTTCTCTGCAGGAAAAAAGTGGAATTGTATTGCAGGATACCAATCATCTTCTTTTGAAATTGATGTACACAAAACTGCTCCATAGTTTTGTAAGAGTTTTCTCCTCTCTGGGGTAGTATAATACTCTAAGAGGGATGACAAAAGTCCTTTCTGCTGAGCCCTTTGATTCTGATTAGGTCAAAGAGAACTATAAAGTTTAGGTTCATAATGATCCTGTGTTTGTCACTCAGATCTCTAGCTGGTTCAGTGTTTCCAGGCTTAGGGATCATTCTCAAAGTCTAGTTAAGGTTCAATAAAAGATTTTACTTTAATTTGAAAATGTACTGGTTGTTCTGCTTAGGGTCTTGATCAAATTCTGTGTCCTTAGGGCTCCTGGAAAGATAGGTGAATTTCTGGACATTTGCTCTCCTGGCTTCCCTTCTCTTTTCTTTTTATTGAAGATATGTATCTGGGAACCCACTTTGATCTAGACCTATTAGGAATGTCCTCCTCATATTGCCCTCTTCACCTGTTCCCCACTTCTCCTCTCCCCTTCTTCTGACCCATCCTCGTAACTTACTACTCTAGATTTTAGTACTTTGGACAACTGAGACCTGTAGAGCAGGGGATAAAGGTTGAAGGTTTGATGCTAAATGATCTAATCCACAAAGTCTTTCAGGACTTGAATAGGGAATAGGGAGAAAAAGAAGAGGGCAGGGTAGCAGTATAATGTGATAGATACCTGAATTAGTCTTTATCATGCAGTTTCTGGCACTACATTCCACCACTAAAATACAATGTGGTGCATTCATTAAACAAGCATTTATTTAGTACCTACCATGTGCCAGACACTGAGGATATAAAAATGAGGCCATTTTTGCTCTCAAAAAGCTTTTTTTTTTTTTATTAAGGATCATTTGATTACCTGTAAGGATGAATGGCTTATGGCTGACCCAGGCCATTAATACCTGACATATGTCACTGGAACCAGACAAAGTTTCCAGTGATATGACCAGAGGTTGACTGGTTTGTAGCATCTCCATCCTCATATGCTGGAGTAAGTCATATATCCCTGTGGGGTTTGTCAGAACACTATATAAAATATTTTATTCCTTTCCTCTTGCTGGCAGAAGGATTGTTTGTGCTTTGAGTGATCTGTGATTTTGTCAATATTAATACATCTGTCTCTCTCATAGATTTCCACCCATCTTAATACATTGTGGGTTGCGCTGGCCAAAAACAGTTCATCGCTTAATTGGCTAACTTTGGTAATGAGCCTTTCTCCTCCTAAATTAACTAGGCTTATCATCTGTCCATAGTCATACAGTTCATCACCAGGGTTCTATTTGGATCCTTTCCAGTTTGCCTAGACCTTATGAGAGCTTGTGCTACGTGGCAGAGCCTTTGAGAATCTAGAATCATGTCCTTGTGAAAGACATTGAAGTAGAATTGTAGTGGAGGTGTTTTATGCTGTTGGTATATAAATACCAATGATTATGGTTATTTGAAAAACAGATCACTAATTGTATTCCCTGAGTCATTTTTGCTTCAGTTCACCTACCACAGTCCCAGTATAGGGACTGCTATAAATATTGCTATATGGTAACATCCAAATGAAGTAGATGAAGAATCAAAGGAAATGATACTGTTTCCTTGTTTTTATTTTGCTGTCAGTTTTATTATTTTAAGATGTTCCTGCAGTACACTGCTTAATATACTTTATTGACTAAAGGTTCAGTATTTCATGGCATTAGAAATATTACAAACTAAATTAATATCTATTTTGGATGAGTTTATTAAGGCTCATTTTACACCAATTTTTTTTTGTAATTTCTTTTTAAAAAGGATGGATTAATGAATGAATGTTTCAGGTGCTTGCTATTTTCAGCACATGACATTTTGTTACCAACTTCTCAACTAAGCTTTCCATTTTAAAAAAAATAAAGCTGATAAAGATTTTGGTGCCTCAGACCCATTCAATATATATGTTTATAGCTACAAAATTACTTGCTTTGAATATAGGAAATTACTGCAATTTAAAAAGAAGAATGGCAAAGAATATGCAGAATAAAACGATGTTACATGTTTTAACATTTAGGTGTCTTCATCTGTAGACAGAGTGCTGCATTTGATAGAACAAAGACCTGATCCCACCTTAGGCATTGTAGGCAGTATGACCCTGGTCAGGTCACTTAGCCTCTTTACTTATCTATAGCTTCTCTTTCTTTCCTCATCTGTAATATAAGGCATTTGGGCTTGATGACTTCTACTAAGGTTCCTTTGAGCTCCAAAGCTGAATTCTATGATTTTAAAATCCTGTGATCTGGGGTATGTAGTCATTTGTTCTCAAAATATCTAGTACAAAAGGAATTTACTAGATAAATGAAATGCTGGGATTAAACTAATGCATATTTTTTGTAGTAGAGAAATGGGCAGCAGTTGCAACATGAAAATAGAATTGATTGCCAGTTAACCAAGATCCAAATGTCTATTGTGTTGGTATCTACTTTTTTTTTACTCACAAGAAGTTTACACTTTATTTTATTTTATTTTTGCTTTAGTCAGTCATAATTATTAAGTGCCTACTGTGTGCTAGGGATACAAAGAAAGGCAAAAGTCAGTCATTGTCCTCATGAAGCTCACAACCTTTTTTTTTAATTTTTAAATAAATTTTTTTATTAATTAATTTATTTTTAGTTTTCAACAATGACTACCATAAGCTTTTGAGTTTTAAATTTTCTCCCCCTCCCTCCACACCTCCTTCCCCAAGATGGCATGCAATCTGATATAGGCTCTACATATACATTCCTATTAAACATATTTTCACATTAGTCATGTTGTAAAGAAGAATTAGAACCAATAGGAAAAACCACAAGAAAGAAGAAACAAAACGAAACAGAAGAAAAAGAAAAGAGCAAATAGTATGCTTTGATCTGCGTTCAAACTCTGTAATTCTTTCTCTGGATGTGGATAGCTTTTTCCATCATGAGACTTTTAGAGATGTCTTAGGTCCTTGCATTGCTGAGAAGAGCTAAGTCTATCAAAGTTAGTCATCACACAATGTGGCTATTGCTGTATACAGTGTTCTCCTATTCTGCTCATTTCTCTCAGCATCAGTCCATACATGTCTTTCCAGGTCCATTACATTTATATCCCACAACTTGTTCAGCCATTCCCAATTGATGGGCATCTCCTCAGTTTTCAATTCTTTGCCACCACCGAGAGAGCTGCTGTAAATATTTTTAAAAAATATTTAAATATTTTGGGTCCTTTTCCCATTTTTATGATCTTTTTGGGATACAGATTTAGAAGTGGTATTGCTGGGTCAAAGGATATACATAGTTTTATAGCCCTTTGGGCATAGTTCCAAATTGCTCTCTAAAATGGTTGGATCAGTTCACAGTTCCACCAACAGTGCAGTAGTATTCCGATTTTCCCACATATTCTCCAGTATTTATCATTTTCCTGTTTTGTCATGTTAGCTAATCTGATAGGTGTGATGTGGTACCTCAGAGTTGTTTTGATTTGCATTTCTCTAATCAATAGTGATTTAGAGCATTTTTTCATATGACTGTAGATAGCTTTAATTTCTTCATCTGAAAACTGCTTTTTCATATCCTTTGACCATTTATCAATTGGGGAGTGACTTGTATTCTTATAAATTTGACTTAGTTCTCTATATATTTTAGAAATGAGGCCCTTATTGAACACTGGTTGTAACAATTCTTTCCCAGTTTTCTGCTTCCCTCCTAATCTTGGTTGCATTGTCTTTGTGCAAAAACTTTTCAATTTAATGTAATCAAAATTATCCATTTTACATTTCATAATGTTCCTTGTCTCTTGTTTGGTTATAAATTCTTCTGTTCTCCATAGATCTGACAGGTAACCTATTCCTTGCTTTCCCAGTTTGCTTATAGTATCAGCCTTTATATCTAAATCGTGTACCCATTTTGACTTTATTTTGGTATATGGTGTAAGATTTTGATCTATGCCTAGTTTCTGCCATACTCTTTTCCAGTTTTTCTATCAGTTTTTATCAAATAGTGAGTTTTTATCCCAGAAGCTGGGGTCTTTAGGTTTATCAAACAGTAGATTACTGTAGTCATTGACTACTGTGTCTTGCATACCTAACCTATTCCACTGATCCACCACTCTATTTCTTAGCCAGTACCAAGTAGTTTTGATGATTGCTGTGTTATAATACAATTTAAGATGTGGAACGGCTAGGCCACCTTCCCCAGCATTTCTTTTCACTAGTTCCCTTTATATTCTGGATGTTTTGTTTTTACAGATGAATTTTGTTATTATTTTTTCTAGCTCTATAAAATGCTTTTTTGGTAGTTTGATTGGTATGGCACTGAATAAGTAAATTAACTGAGGTACAATTTGTATCTGCTTTTAAAGTATAATTATTCTTTGATCAGCAGCTGATTAAATTTTTTTTTCAATATTTGTGTTTTTATTATATATGTGTTATTTATATTATGTGCTAATCTTGTGTGCATATACACATGTACACATATATATGGGTATTTTCTTGATTGTTACAGGGGCTTTGCAGAGTAAGTTTTGAAATGCTTAAAACTTAAATGTGACTTTCTTTTTATCCCCAACAAACATTTTTATTTATTTTGTATTTTAGTGTTCCCCAGTTAGATGTAAAAACAAATTTTTTAACATATCTTTTTAAAAATTTTGAGTTCCAAACTCTCTCCCTCTGTTCCTCCTCTCTTTTCTCCTGGAGGAGGCAGGCAGTTTGGTATAGATTATACATGTGCAGTCATGCAAAACATATTTCCATATTAGTCATGTTGTGAAAGAAAACACGGACTAAAAAAAATCAACACAAGAAAAATAAAGAAAATTTTAAAAAGTATGCTTTAATCTCTCTGCATCAGACTCCATCAGTTCTTTTCTCTAGAGATGGATAGCATTTTTAACTGTAAGTCCTTCAGAATTGTCTTGGATCTATAGCAAAGTCATTCACAGTTCATCATCGTATAATATTGTTCTTATTGTGTACAATGTTTTCCTGGTTCTGCTCATTTCACTTTGCATCAGTTTATGTAAGTCTTATTTTTTTAGCTTTCAAATATTTACTTAGTATTTTATTTCCCCCTAGTTATGTGTAAGAACAATTTTTAACATCATTTTTTAAAACTTTGAGTTTCAAATTCTCTCTGTCCTCCTCCCCCCATTGAGAATGCAAGCAATTCAATACAGGTTATACAGGTGTAGGCATGCAAAACATTTCCATAATAGCCATATTGTGAAAGGAAACAGACAAAAACACTCAAAGAAAAATAAAAAAGTTATGCTTCAATCTGTATCCAGACACCATCCGTTTTTTTCTCTGCAGAGGGATAGCATTTTTCATCATAAGTCCTTCGTAGTTGTCTTGGATCCTTGTATTACTGAGACTAGCTAAGTCATTCACAGCTGATCATCTTACAGTATTGCTGCTACTTTGTACACAGTGCATTTCACTTTGTATCAGCTCATTTAAATCTTTCCAGGTTTTTCTGAGAGCATCCTGCTCATCATTTCTTATAGTACAATAGTATTTTATCATAATCACATACCACAACTTGTTCAGCCATTCCCCAATTGATAGGCATCCCCTTAATTTCTAATTCTTTGCACCCAGAAAAGAGCTGCTGTAAATATTTTTGTACGTATTTTGTTCTTTTCCTTTTTTTTTTTTTTATCTCTTTTGGGATACAGACCTAGTAGTGGTATTACTAAGTCAAAGGGTATGCACATGGTTTTATAGGCATAGTTCCAAATTGCTCTACAGAATGGTTGAATCAGTTCACAACTCCACCAATGTTGCATTAATGTCTCATTTTCCCTACACTCCCCTCCAACATTTGTCATTTACCTTTTCTGTCCTTTTAGCCAATCTAATAGGTATGGTGTAGTACCTCAGAATTGTTTTAATTTGCATTTCTCCAATCAATAGTGAGTTAGAGTATTTTTTTTTCATATGACTATAGATAATTTTGATTACTTCATCTGAAAGCTGATCATATCTTTTGATCATTTGTCAGTTGGGGAATGGTTTGTATTTTTATAAATTTGACTCAGTTCTCTATGTGTTTGAGAAATGTGGCCTTTATCAGAGAAACTTGCTTTAAAATTTTTTCACAGTTACTATTGCAAACTATTTCCCTCTATCCTTCTCCCTCCTCCTGTTTATTCTATTCTCTCCTTTTACCCTGTCCCTCCTCAAAAGTTTTTTGCTTCTGATTACCCCCTCCCCCAATCTGCCCTCCTTTCTCTCACACTCTCCCTTTTCTTATTATACTCTTCCCCTCCTACTTTCCTGTAGGGTAAGATAGATTTCTTTACCCAATTGCATGTGTATGCTCTTTGAGCCAATTCTGATAAGAGTAAGGTTCACTCCCCCTCACCTCCCACCTCCCTCCTCTTCCCCTCCACTGTAAAAGCTTTTTCTTGCCTCTTTATGTGAGCTAATTTGCCCCATTCTACCTCTCCCTTTCTCCCCCCTTAATTTTATTTTTTAGATATCATCCCTTTATATTCAACTTAGACTTGTGCCCGCTCTCTATATATATACACTTCTTCTAACTGTCCTATTAATGAGAAAGGTCTTGTGAGTTACAAATATTATTTTCCAATGTAGCAATGTAAACAGTTTAATCTATTAAATCTCTTATGATTTCCTTTTCCTGTTTACCTTTTTATGCTTCTCTTGAGTCTTGTATTTGAGAGTCAGATTTTCTCTTTAGCTCTGGTGTTTTCATCAAGAATGTTTGAAAGGTCTCTATCAAATTGAGTGTCCATTTTTCCTCCTGAAGGATTATACTCAGCTTTGCTGGGTAGATGATTCTTGGTTGTAATCCTAGTCCCTTTGCCCTCTGGAATATGATATTCCAAGCCCTCTGATCCTTTAATGTAGAAGCTGCTAAACTTGTGTTATCTTAACTGTGGCTCCATGATACTTGAATTGTTTCTTTCAGGCTGCTTGCAATATTTTCTCCTTGACCTGGGGACTCTGGAATTTGGCTATAATATTCCTGGCAGTTTTCATTTTAGGATCTCTTTCAGGAGGTGATCAGTGGATTCTTTCAGCTTCTATTTTACTGTCTGGTTCTAGAACATCAGGGCAATTTTCCTTGACAATTTCTTGAAAGATGATGTCTAGGCTCTTTTTTTGATTATGGCTTTCAGGTAGTCCAATAATTTTTAAATTATCTCTCCTGGATCTATATTCCAGGTCAGTTGTTTTTCCAGTGAGATGTTTCACATTGTCTTATATTTTTTATTCTTTTGGTTTTGTTTTATTGTTTCTTGATTTCTCAAAAAGTCATTAGCTTCTACTTGCTCAATTCAAATTTTTAAGGAATTATTTTCTTTTTTGTTTTTTGTTTTTGTTTTTAGGCAGTTGGGGTTAAGTGACTTGCCCAAGGTCACACAGCTAGTAAGTGTCAAGTGTTTGGTCTGAGGCCGGATTTGAACTCCTGAATTCAGGGCCAGTGCTCTATCCACTGCACCACCTTGCTGCCCCTAGGAATTATTTTCTTAAGTGAGCTTTTGGACCTCCTTTTCCATTTGGCTAATCCTGCTTTTTAAGGCATTCTTCTCCTCATTGGATTTTTGTACCTCTTTTACCATTTGGCCTAGTTTGTTTTTTAAGGTGTTATTTTCTTCAATATTTTTTTGTGTCTTCTTTACCAAGCTGTTGACTCGTTTTTCATGATTTTCTTGTATCACTCTCATTTCTCTTCCAAAATTTTCCTCTACCTCTCTTACTTGATTTTTAAACTGCTTTTTGAGCTCTTTCATGGCCTGAGATGAATTCATACTTTTTCTTGGAGGTGTTAGATGTAGGAGCTTTGACGTTATTGTGTTCTTCTGAACGTATGTTTTGATCTTCCTTGTTGCTATAGTAGCTTTTGATAGAGTTTTTTTCTGTTGTTTGCTCATTTCCCCAGCTTATTAGTTGACTTTTAAGTCTTTGTTAAAGTAGGGCTCTGCTTCCAGGGTTCAAGGTGCACTGTCCTAAGCTTCAGGCTTTTTTGCAGCTGTTTTAGAGGTACTTCTAGGACCTGTAAGTTTTCAGTTCTTCCAAGGTGATATGATCTAAGGAGAGATATTTACTCTTCTCTTGGCCTGTGCTCTGGTCTGTGAGCAACCACAAGCATTCTTTTCTGTCCTGGAACCATGAGGACAATTCCCCCCTCTACTGTGGTTACACGTTCTGCTGTATTAGTGCTCCTCCTTGCTCTGGGACTGCCAACCGGATCTGAGTATGGACAAAGCAACAGAGTCCTGCTTCAGTGCTAGCAAAAAGATTCCTGTAATTTCCTTTTGACCAGTTGTTTGACATCCCTCTTCCTCCCAATCTGTGGGCTTAGAACTCCAGAAGCAGGCGCTGTCACTTCCAGAGTCTGCTCTTTTTTGGCTGTGAGTAGGGCTGCGCTGGACTGTGCTTCATTCTCACCCAGTTATAACAGAACTTCCCTGCTGATCTTTGAAGTTTTCTTTGTTGTCTGTGGGCTGAGAGGTCTGGAAACCACTGCTGCTGCCAGTGATTCAGTTGCCCTGAGGCCTGCTCCCAGTTTGCTGGGGCCTGGTTTGCACTGGTGCAGCCTACGCTGGACTGCTTTCCTCTCCCACCCTGGTGCAACAGACCTTTCCTGTTGACCGTCTAAATTGTCTTGGGCTGGAAATTTGCTTCACTCCATCTTTTTGTGCTGCTCTAGAATTTGGTTAGAGTCATTTTTAAAGGTATTTAGAGGGATTTGGGGGAGAGCCCTTTACTCTGTCTTTACTCTGCCATCTTGGCTCCACTTCTCATGTAAGTCTTTCTAGGTTTTTCTGAGAGCATCTTGCTTGTTATTTCTTTTAGCACAATAGTATTTCATCACAATCATATACCACAACTTGTTTAGCCATTCCCCAGTTGATGGGCCACCACAAAAAGCTGCTATAAATATTTTTGTACATACAGGTCCTTTTCCTTTTTGTTTTTGATCTCTTTTGGGATATGGACCAGTATAGTGGTATTGCTGCATCAAAGCATGTGCATGATTTTATAGTCCTTTGGACATTGTTCCAAATTGTTCTCCAGAAAGGTTGGACTAGTTCACTACTCTACCAACAGTCCATTAGTATCTCAGTTTTCTCACATCCCCTCCAACATTTTTCATTTTCCTTTTCTATCATATTAACTAATCTGATAGGTATGGGGTGATACCTCAGACTTGTTTTAATTTGCATTTCTCTAATCAGTAGAGATTTAGAGCATTTTTTCATATGGCTATAGATAGCTTTGATTACTTTCTCTGAAAACTACCTACTCATATCTTTGACCATTTATTAATTGGGGAATAGTTCTTTAAATGTGACTTTCTAAAGTATTGCTTACCATAACTAAGCTTTTCTGAAGATTCAAACCTTGACCCTTTGCTCTTCTGTTTTCTGTGAGTAGATGGGACCTATCTCATAGCTCCAGCTATGTTGATACTTGTCAAATGTCATCTCTATCTTTTCATCTAAGATCTGTTCCCTAAACCACCTAAAGGACATTTTTACTTGGAAACCATACCATTACCTCAGAGTTGATAGTCTTATTAAAGATTTCGTCATTCTCCTCCAATCGTGTCTTCTCATTTTCCATATTTGTTAACATTATTATCGTTTTCAGGCATCTAAGCTTGAAACTTTAGAGAGATCTTTGACTCTGCTTTTGTTTGCTAAGGACCAGGTCCGATCTAGTCGTCTTTTGAAATGACTATTGTATTCTTATTTTCCTATTTCCATTACCATCACTCAAGTGGAGAATTTTGGATTTGGTAGGACAAATTGCTATATTTTCCCTAGACTATTTGTAATATTCTGGTAATTCTTTTTCTTTACTTTTTTTAAAATTTTAGTCATTCTCTTTCTATTCTCTCCCTTCATTCTATCGAAAGTTGTCATCTAACCATTGTTTGAAAACTTACTGTGATAGGAATTAAATATCATATATTCACTTTTTGGTTCTAGACATTAATTACTGATGTGACAGTACTTTTAGAAACAACTGTTTATCTCTATTCAAGACTGCTATATTTGTTAAAGGAAAGATATAAACCAACAACAACATAGAAGAGAGACTAATGATGTATCATATGGAGTTGCAACAACTTGTGCCTGAACTATTAAAAACTTGTTGATACTGGAAAAATTAGAAATGGAAAAAAAGGCAGAAATATTTATTTTGATTATTATAGTTTTCTACAAAATTAAACATTAAAAATTAAACCATAAAATTAAAAGAAATTATAATATGTAAAGTAATCGTTATATATTGTAAGGGGGAATAAAAGCTCAGAAATCATCTTAAACAGTAAAGGTATCTCTAGATTCTCCTCTTCTGACTAGACTTAGCTTCTCAGTATAATAGGGGCTCCTCAGTGAGATCCATAATGACTAGAAGGGAATTTTTAACAATTTATTAAAAAAAAAAAAGAAATGAATACTTACCTGTAGACTTTGACATGTTGTTAGAAGGCTACTCCATTGTGTTAATACGTGAGTGCTGTATGTATGCTCGAGACAGGTTAGTGCAGATGAGTAGGGAGTTGAACCCTGAATTGAATAGGAGGAAAACAGTGGGGCAGGGTGGATCGGATTTGGGAGATTGCAGTGCCTGTAACTATCCCACCAATATTCTTTGCAAAGAATTGAAGCTGTTAGTGATCAAATGTCACTAGAGAACCACATGGCAGGCCCTGTGTAGCATATTTCCAGTCATGATATGCATACAAGAAGTGACTGAAGTGTAAAAATGAGGTTGATTAAAGTAACTAAACCATTCTCTCCCACTTAAAATGGATGATAAGTTGCCTAATCAGTCACTCTCAATTATAGGCTTTGGACTAAGAGCTAAAAAGTATTTGGAACTGAAATGACATTGCAGAAGAGTCCTCATAGTCTTAGGAAACTTGGTCATGCCTCAGTACTAAATTATCAAGGTAGCTCAGGACTCTGAGTCCTCGTGAGAAGATAGTATAGTCTTGGCTTTTCATTTAAATCCCTAAGGCAGAAGCATTTCCCAGGAGAAGAAAAGCATGACTGCTAATTCCCACATTCCAAGGGAAGAGGCCAGAGGAGGAAATACTTTTCCTTTTTGGTTTCAACTCATCAGACAGGTACAGGTGTCTTCCAGCACCTCTTCCATTCCCTGCAGTTTGGTTCAGTAATAACATATATAGCTACTATTTCCTGATTTGTTACAAGGTCTTTAATTTGTCTGGTTAGGAGGTTAAGGTCATGATAAATAATAGAAAAGGCTGAAAATAGTTACAATTTATCTCACTCTTTTGGTCTATAACTAGGTTCATTTATCTTTTCTTCATTTGGTTTTGTCATTTCCCCTTCAGGGAACAGAAATTTCTTCCCACTTTTTTTGAAGCTAGTTAGTAATTATGATTGAATTATTGTAGAGAACTGGAAGCAGCTTTGACAAATCTTTACTTTTTTGGTTCCATTTAGAATGCCTAAACAATTAATATAGGATGCTCATGTTTTGTAACTTGTATTATGTACCCATAAACAAGTCTTGTATTATTTTAATCTGTTGAATTATTACTATTTTTCTCTCCTTTCAACATTAAAATTCACGCCTTCTACTAATTTATTTCTTGAGCTACTCGAGCATTCCTATTTTATCCAGGATATGTAATCATCACCAATAAGTAATTATATGTTATCATTTATTACAGTAGAACCATTATATTTGGTCCGTAACATCTCAATCTTCAATGTGGTAAGTGAAGTAAAAAAAAAAGCAGTAAAGAAGACCAACCAATGGGAAGGCCAACTGAACCAGATGAAGACCATACAGAAGAAGGCAACACTTTTTAAAAAAATTATTTATTTACTTTTAGATTTCAACATTCCCTTCCATAAGATTTTGAGTTCTAAATTTTCTCCCCTTACCTCTCTTCCCCTGTCCCCAAGATGGTGTGCAATCCAATGTAGGCTCTACATATACATTCATATTAAAAATATTTTCACATTAGTCATGTTGTAAAGAAGAATTAGAACCAATGGGAGAAACTACGAGAAAGAAGAAACAACAACAAAAAAAGAGAAAAAATGGTATGCTTCAATCTGCATTCAGACTCCATAGTTCTTTCTCTGGAGTGGACAGCATTTTCCATCATGAGTCTTTTGGAGTTGTCTTAGATCCTTGCATTGCTGAGAAGAGCTAAGACTATTAAAGTCAGTCATCGCGCAGTGTGGCTGTTACTGTGTACAGTGTTCTGGTTCTGCTTATTTCACTCAGCATCAGTTTGTATAAGTCTTTCCAGGTTTTTAAACAACATATGGTTTGTGGTTCTTAATCCACTCTGCTATCAGCTTCCATTTTGTGGGAGAGTTCATCCCATTCACATTTCACAATTATGATTTCTATCTGTGTCTTTCTCTCCATCTTGTTTTCCTCCTTGTTAATGTTTTTCTCTCTCCTTTCTCCCTTTCCCTCCTCGCTAGAGTTTTGCTTTCGACCACTGCCTACCTCAGTCTGCCCTCCCTTCTATCCACCCCCTCCCTTTTCTTTCCCCTTTCCCCTCCTACTTCCTATAGGGTAAGTTAGATTTCTGTGCCTAATTGGTTATGTTATTCCCTCTTTGAACCAAATCTGATGAGAGTAAGGTTCAAACAATGCTCACCTCCCTCCCTTCTTTCCCTCTGCTATAATAGGTTTTTGTATTTTTTCATGTGGTGTAATTTATTCTTGTCTGCCTCCTCCTTTCCTATTCTCCCAGAGCAATCCCTTTTCACCACTTAATTAGATTCTTTATCATCACAACAAAGTCAACTTATACCCATGCCCTCTGTCTAGGTATACCCCTTCTAAATGTCATAATAATGATACAGTTCTCAAGAGTTATAAGTATCATCTTCCCTTGTAGGGATGTAAACTGTTTGCCCTTATTGAATAACATGTTGGTTTTATTTTTTTCTTTCCTGTTTACATTTTTACGCCTCTCTTGAGCCTTGTATTTGAAGATCGAATTTTCTGTTGAGCTCTGGTCTTTTCATCAGGAAGGTGGAAGTCCTCTGTTTTGTTGAATGTCCATCTCCTCCCTTGAAAAATTATGCTCAGTTTTGCTCGGTAGTTGATCCTTGGTTGTAATCCAAGCTCCTTTGCCTTAGGGAATATCATATTCCAAGCCTTTTGATCTTTTAATGTAGAAGCTACAAGGTCCTGGGTAATCCTGACTGTGGTTCCATGATATTTACATTTTTTCTTTCTGGCTACTTGCAGTATTTTCTCTTTGATGTGGTAATTTTGTAATTTCGCTACAATATTCCTTGGTGTTTTAAATTTGTCATCTTTTTCAGGAGGTGATCAGTGGATTCTTTCAATGACTATTTTACTTTTTGGTTCTAGGACCTCAGGGCAATTTCCTTGATGATTTCTTGAAAGATGCTGTCCATAACTCTTTTTTTTATCATGGTTTTCAGGTAGACCAATAATTTTTAAATTAATTGTCTCTCCTGGATCTATTTTCCAGGTCAGTTGTTTTACCAAGTGAGGTATATTATGTTTTCTTCTTTTTTTTCATTCTTTTGTTTCTGTTTAACTGATTCTTGATATCTCATAGAGTCATTAGCTTCCACTTGCCCAATTCTAATTTTTAATGAATTGTTTCCTTCTGTTAAATTTTGTACCTCCTTTTCCATTTGGCCTATTTTACTTTTTAAGGAGTTGATTTCTTCAGTGTACTTTTTTTCCCATTTGGCCAGTTGTATTTTTTAGGGAATTGTTTTCTTCGGTGTACTTTTTTTTTCCATTTGGCCAATTGTATTTTTTTTTACTCTCTGTTTTTTTTATTAAATTATTTTGATCTATCAATAATCACTTCCATATGCTTTTGAGTTTAAAATTTTTCTCCCCTTTCTTCCCCACCACCCTCCCTGAGACAGCACACAATCTGATATAGGCTATACATTTACACTCATATTAAAGATATTTTCACATTAGTGATGTTGTAAGTAAAAATTAAAATAGGAGGAACCATCAGAAAGAGGAAACAAAATTCAACAGAAGAGAAAAAAGAAATAGCAATTAGACTTCCATAGTTCTTTCTTTGGATGTGGATAGCATTTTCCATCACAAGGCCTCTGGAGATGTCTTAGATCCTTGTATTGCCAGGAAGGGTTAAGTTTATCAATAGTAGTCATCACACAGTGTGGTTGTTATTGTGTACAACATTCTCTTGGTTCTGCTCACTTCACTCAGCATCAGACCATACGAGTCTTTACAGGTTTTTCTGAAGTCAGCCTGTTCATCATTTCTTATAGCACAATAGTATTCCATCACATTCATGTACCACAACTTGCTCAGCCATTCCTCAATTGATGGGCATCCTCTCAATTTCCAGTTCTTTGCCACCACAAAAAGAACTGCTATGAATATTTTTGTACATGTAGGTCCTTTTCCCGTTTGTGTGATCTCTTTGGGATATAGCCCTAGAAGTGCTATTGCTGGGTCAAAGGGTATGCACATTTTTATAGCCCTTTGGGCATAGTTCCAAATTGCTCTCCAAAATGGTTGGATCATTTCACAACTCCACCAACAATGTGTGAGTGTTCCAATTTTCCCACATCTTCTCCAACATTTATCATTTTCCTGTTTTGTCATGTTGGCCATTCTGATAGGTGTGATGTGGTACCTCAGAGTTGTTTTAATTTGCATTTCTGTAATCAATAGTGATTTAGAGCATTTTTTCATATGATTATAGATGGCTTTAATTTCTTCATCTGAGAACTGTCTGCTCATATCCTTTGACCATTTATCAATTGGGGAATGGCTTATATTCTTAATAAATTTGACTTAATTCTCTATATATTTTAGAAATGAGGCCCTTATCAGAGAGATTGGTTGTAAAAATTCTTTCCCAATTTTCTCCCTTCCTTCTAATCTTAGTTTCATTGGCTTTGTTTGTGCAAAAACTTTTCAATTTAATGTAATCAAAATTATCTATTTTGCTTTTTGTAATGTTCTCTATGTCCTGTTTAGTCATGAATTCTTCTGTTCTCCATAGATCTGACAGGTAAATTATTCCTTGCTCTCCCAGTGTGCTTATAGTATGAGGCTTCATATCTAAATCATGTACCCATTTTGACTTTATTTTGGTATATGATGTGAGATTTTGGTCTATGACTAGTTTCTGCCATTCTCTTTTCCAGTTTTCCCAGCAGTTTTTTTCAAAGAGTGGGTTCTTATCCCAGAAGCTGGGGTCTTCGGGTTTATCAGATAATAGATTACTATAGTCATTGACTACTGTGTCTTGCGTACTTAACCTATTCCACTGATCCACCACTCTATTTCTTAAACAGTACTAAGCAGTTTTGATGATTGCTGCTTTATAATACAATTTAAGATCTGGAATGGCTAGGCCACCTTCCCCTGCATTTCTTTTCATTAGTTCTCTTGATATTCTGGACCTTTTGTTCTTCCAAATGAATCTTGTTATTATTTTTTCTAACTCTATAAAATAATTTTTTGGTAGTTTGATTGGTATGGCACTGAATAAGTAAATTAGCTTAGGTAGAATTGTCATTTTTATTATATTAGCTCGGCCTATCCATGAGCAACTGATGTTTTTCCAGTTATTTAGATCTGATTTTATTTGTGTGAAAAGTGTTTTGTAATTGTGTTCGTACAGTTCCTGGGTTTGTTTTGGCAAGTAGACTCCTAAATATTTTATAGTGTCTACAGTAAGTTTAAATGGAATTTCTCTTTCTATCTCTTGCTGTTGGGCTTTGTTGGTAATATATAGAAATGCCGATGATTTATGTGGGTTTATTTTATAGCTTGCAGCTTTCCTGAAGTTGTTTATGATTTCAAGTAGTTTTTTACTTGATTCTCTGGGATTCTTTAAGTGTAACATCATGTCATCTGAACAGAGTGATAGCTTTGTTTCTTCTTTGCCTATTCTAGTACCTTCAATGTCTTTTTCTTCTCTTATTGCTAAAACTAACATTTCCAGTACGATGTTGAATAACAGTGGTGATAATGGACATCCTTGTTTCACCCCTGATCTTATTGGAAATACTTCTAGCTTGTCCCCATTACATATTATGCTTGCTGAAGGTTTTAGATAGATGCTATTTATTATTTTAAGGAAGACTCCATTTATACCTATGCTCTAGTGTTTTTAATAGGAATGGGTGTTGTATTTTGTCAAAAGCTTTTTCTGCATCTATTGAGATGATCATGTGGTTTCTGTTAGTTTTGGTGTTGATATGATGAATTATGCTGATAGTTTTCCTTATATTGAACCAGCCCTGCATTCCTGGTATAAATCCTACCTGGTCATAGTGTATTATTCTCATGATAAGTTGCTGTAATCTATTTGCTAATATTTTGTTAAAAATTTTTGCATCTATACTAATTAGAGAAATTGGTCTATAATTTTCTTTCCCTGTCTTGACTCTTCCTGGTTTAGGTATCAGCACCATATTTGTATCATAAAAAGAATTTGGTAAGATTCCTTCTTCACCTATTTTACCAAATAGATATGTAGTATTGAAATTAATTGTTATTTAAATGTTTGATAGAATTCCCATGTAAATCCATCTGGCCCTGGAGATTTTTTCCTAGGGAGTTCATTGGCTTGTTCAATTTCTTTTTCTGAGATGGGGTTATTTAAGTATTTTACTTCCTCTTCTGTTGATCTGGGCAATTTATATTTTTGTAATATGTGTCCATTTCACTAAGATTGTGAAATTTGTTGGCATATAGTTAGGCAAAATAATTCCTAATTGTTGTTTTGATTTCCTCTTCCTTGGTGGTAGCTTCACCCTTTCCATTCTTGATACTAGTAATTTGGTTTTCTTCTTTCTTTTTTTTAATTAGATTAACCAAAGGTTTATCTATTTTATTGGTTTTTTCATAAAACCAGCTCTTAGTTTTATTTATTAGTTCAATAGTTTTCTTAATTTCAATTTTTAAAATTTTTCCTTTGGTTTTCGATATTTCTAATTTGGTGTTTAATTGAGGATTTTTAATTTGTTCTTTTTCTAGTTTTTTGAGTTGTATGCCCAATTCATTGATCTCTTCTTTTTCTATTTTATTTATGTAATCATTTAGAGATATAAAACTTCTCCTAAGAACTGCTTTTGCTGCATCCCATAAGTTTTGGTATGTTGTCTCATTATTGTCATTCTCTTGAATGAAATTATTAATTGTTTCTGTGATTTGTTGTTTGACCCAATCATTTTTTAGGATGAGATTATTTAGTTTCCAATTGTTTTTTAGTCTATCTTTCCATGGCCCTTTATTACATATAATTTTTATTGTATCATGATCTGAAAAGGATGCATTTACTATTTCTGCCTTTTTGCATTGGATTATGAGGTTTTTATGCCCTAGTACATGGTCAATTTTTGTGTATTTGCCATGTACCGCTGAGAAAAAAGTATATTCCTTTCTATCCCCATTCAGTTTTCTCCAGAGGTCTATCATACCTAACTTTTCTAATGTTCTCTTCACCTCCTTAACTTCTTTCTTTTTTATTTTTGTTTATTTTGTGGTTAGATGTATCTAGTTCAGAGAGGGGGAGGTTGAGGTCCCCCACTAGTATAGTTTTGCTGTCTATTTCTTCCTGTAACTCCCTGAACTTCTCCTCTTAAGAATTTGGATGTTATACCATTTAGTGCATATATGTTTAGTAATGATATTACTTCATTGTCTATGTTGCCTTTTAGCAGGATGTAGTTTCCTTCCTTATGTCTTTTGATAAGATCTGTTTTTGCTTTTGCTTTGTCTGAGATTAGGATTGCTGCTCCTGCTTTTTTTACTTCAGCTGAAGCATAATATATTTTGCTCCAGCTTTTTACCTTTACCCTGCATGTGTCACTCTTTTTCAAATGTGTTTCCTGTAAACAACATATTGTAGGATTATGGTTTTCAATCCACTCTGCTGTAAGCTTATGGGAGAGTTCATCCCATTCACATTCACAGTTATGATTACTATCTGTGTCTTTTTCTCCATCCTTTTTCCCCCCGTTTATGTTTTTCTTTCTCCTTTCTCCTTTCCCCCTCTCCCTAGTGTTTTGCTTTTGACCACTGCCTCCTTCAGTCCCATCTCCCTTCTATTATCCTTTCCCTTTTCTTCCCCTTTACCCTTACTGCTTCTTCCCTCCCTTCTATCTCCCTCTTTTCTTTCCCCTTTTTCCTCCTACTGCCTATAGTGATTTATGTTATTCCCTTCTTGAGCCAAATCTGATGAGAGTAAGGTTCAAACAATGCTCATCCCCCTCCCTTCTTTACCTCTACTCTAATAGGTTTTAGTGTCTTTTCCTGTAATGTAATTTACCCTTGTCTGCCGCCTCCTTTCTTAGTACATTTTCTTAGCTCAGACTAATCCATTTACTTGGATCCATTTAACCCACTTGATTAAATTTTTTTTTATCATTACATCGAAGTCAACTTATATCCACCCCCTTTATGTATACTCCTTTAACATGGTATAATAACAATACAGTTCTCAAGAGTTGGAAGTGTCATCTTCCCTTGTAGGGATGTAAACATTTTGCCCTTATTAACAACATATTGTATCTTTCTGTCCCATTTACCTTTTTATATCTCTCTTGAATCTTGTACTTGAAGATCAAATTTTTTGTTGAGCTCTGGTCTTTTTATCAGGAAGGTTTGGAATATCGTTGAATATCCATCTCCTTCCCTGAAAAATCACACTCATTTTCACTGGGTAGTTAATCCTTGGCTGCATTCCAAGCTCCTTTGCCTTATGGAATATCATGTTCTACGCCCTACGGTCTTTTAATGTAGGGGCTGCAAGGTCCTGTGTAATCCTGACTGTGGTTCCATGATATTTAAATTGTTTCTTTCTGGCTGCTTGCAGTAATTTCTCTTTAATCTGGTAATTTTGGAATTTAGCTATTATATTCCTTGGCATTTTCAATTTGGGATCTCTTTCAGGTGGGGAGCGATGGATTCTTTCTGTAGTTATTTTGCCTTCTGGTTCTAGGACTTCAGGGCAGTTTTCCTTTATGATTTCCTGAAGGATATTGTCCAGGCTCTTTTTTTCATCATGATTTTCAGGTAGGCCTATAATTTTTAAATTGTCTCTCCTGGATCGATTTTCCAGGTCAGTTGTTTTACCCTTGAGGTATTTACGTTTTCATCTATTTTTTCATTTTTTTGTTTCTGTTTGACTGATTCTTGCTCTCTATTTATAGAGAGTTTCCATTAGTTCCATTTGTTCAATTAGTTTCCATTTGTTCAATTCTAATTTTTAACATTGTTTTCTTCTGTTAGATTTTGTACTTTCTTCTCCAGTTGGTCAGTTGTATTTTTAAGGTTTTTGTTTTCTTCAGTGTACTTTTTTTCCAGTTGGCCAATTGTGTTTTTTAGGAACTTGTTTTCTTCCCTGTACCTTTTTTCCAGTTGGCCAATTGTACTTTTTAAGGACTCCTCTACCTCTCTCATTTGACTTTTAAAATTCTTCTTGAGCTCTTCTAAGAAGGCTTTTTGGGCTTCAGACCAGTTCATATTCCCTTTTGATGTTGCAGATGTGGGTTTGATGACAGTGTTGTCCTCTTCAGAATTTCTGTCTTGATCTTCAGTCTTCTCATAATATGAATCTATCGTATGTTTCTTTTTACTCATGGTGTTTCTTTATTCCCTGGCCTTTAAAGAGATTAAGCTCTCCTGCTGGGGAGCAGAGGGCACTGACACAAGCTTCTTGTGTTGGGAGCCTAGGTCTTGGTCACCGGCTTTGTATGCTGGGACTTCTTATGTTGGCAGTTGGAGGCTGTAAGGTTCTGGCATCTTATCTGGTGTTGGGCTGGAATCAACAAGGCTGGGACTTTCAGGTATATCTAGGTTGCCTGCTTTTCCTTTCCTTTAGCTTTGTTCAGCTCCTTTTAGATGGGTGCTGTCGGGTGTTTATCTGCCTGGGGCCCCCTTGCAGTGCTGTCTCCTTTAGTTATGTTGAGGCACTGGGAGACTCCTTTCCTGTAGAATGCCAAGGCACTTGGTGGTTTTCTGAGCTGGTTTCCACCGCTTCCCCTGCCCTCAGTGAGGCACTCGGAGGTCCAGCTGTTGGTGTTTGCCTGCTCGACCACCTGGGCTTTGGGATCTCCTTCTGGTTGGCAGTTGTAGGCTGTAGAGTTCTGACAGCTTACCTCGTGTTGGACTGAAGTCAGCAAGGCTGGAACTTTTGGGCAACTCTAGGTTGCTTTCTTCAGCGCCTTTCAGATGAATGCTGCAGGGTGCTTATCTGCCTGGGGCCCCTTGTAGTGGTGCTTCCCTTATTTTTGCTGAGGCACTGGGAGACCCGTTTGCTGTAGAATGCCAAGGCACTAGAATCTCCTCCTGGTGTGCTGAAGTGGGTCTTTCCACTAACTGGCTGGGTGACTCCCGGTTCCGTACTGCTCTCCTTCCCCCAGGATAAGAGGGGCCTTTCCCATTAATCCCTCTAGCTACCTGGGCTGCTGCACTGCTGCACCCTGTCTTTCTTCTGGTTCAGCTATTCCAGGGTTTTTTCTGGGGTGATATTTTATGGGTTTTCAGAGGTTGATAAGGGGAGGGTGAGAGTGACTACCTTTTTACTCTGCCATCTTGGCTCCCGGAAGTAGAAGTCTCTCCAATTGTATTTTTTAAGGGCTTGTTTTCTACAGTCAATTTTGTCTTTTCCTTTTCCAAGCTATTGACTCTCTCTTGCATACCTCTCATTTCCTTTCCCAGGTTTTCTTCTACCTCTCTTATTTGGCTTTTAAAATCCTTCTTGAGCTCTTCCAAGAAGGCTTTTTGGGCTTGAGACCAGTTCATATTCCTCTTTGAGGTTTCAGATGTGGGTATATTGACAGTGTTGTCCTCTTCTGAATTTGTGCCTTGATCTTCCCTGTCCCCATAATAAGAATCTATGGTCAATGCCTGTTTCTGCTTTCTGCTCATGGTGTTTGCTTATTTCCTGACTTGTAAAAAGATTGAACTCTCCTACTAGAGAGCAGGGGGCACTGACTGAAGCTTTTTGTGCTGGGAACCTAGGACCTGGTCCCTGGCTTTGTGTGCTGGGGCCTCAGGTGCTGGAAGCTGGATGCTGTAGGGTTCTGGCAGCTTACCTGGTGCTGAGCTGAGGTCAGCAGCACTGGAGCTTTTGGGGTGGGAATAGGGAATCTTGTTCCTGAAGGAAGCCTGCTCATCTGGGCTTCTTTAAAGCACTTGAATGTTTGGCTGCTGGAGGATGTTTGCCAGCCTGGAGTTGTGCTGAAGCACTGGGAAATTTGTCTGCTGGAAAATGCTAGTACACATAGTGGTATTCAAAGCTGGTGTTTACAGGTTCCCCTTCCTGTGTTGAGGCACTTAGTGGAGTCCTGGTGTTGGTGCTTGCCTCCTCCACCACCCAGGGGCTTAGGATCTCCCCCTGATTTGTTGAGGTGGGGCTTGCCACGTTGCCTCCTGTTCTATACTGCTCCCCTTCCCCCAGAAAGAGACAGGCGTTTCCTGCTAATCCCCCAAGCTTCCTGGGCTACAAGCCTGCTGCATCCCACCTTTCTGCTTACTCAGCTGTTCCAGTGTTTTTCCTGAGGTATATTTTTGGGGCTTTCAGAGGTCAATAAGGGAGGATAAGAGTGACTTAACTTCTTACTCTGCCATCTTGGCTCCCGGAAGTCTCACTTTTTATTTTTTAAGAGCAAGAATTCTTATTTTTTCCTCATTTACATGTAAAAATTTTTTTTAAATTGATTTTTTAAAATGTTGAGTTCCAAATTTTCTCCCTCTTTCCCTTCCTCTCCTCCTGCCTCCTCGAAAAGAAAAGTAATTTGATATATGTTATACATTTGTAAGTATACAAAGCAGTAGCCATGTTGCAAAAGAAATCAGATGAAAAAAGAAAGTATCAAGAAAAATCAAGAAAATAAGAAAACGGTGTCCTTTGATCTGCATTTAGACTCTGTCATCATAGCATTTTTCATCTTAATTCCATTGGAACTATTGTGGATCATTGTTTTGCTGAAAATAGCTAAGTCATTTAAAGTTAGTCTTCCTACTATATTGCTGTTACTTTCTACAGTGTTCACCTGGTTTTTCTCATTTTACTTTGCATCAGATCATGTAAATCTTTCCAGGTTTTTTTTTTTGAAAGCATCTGCTTGTTGTTTCTTAAAGCATAATAGTATTCCATCACAATCATATATGCAGCAGCTTGTTCAGCCATTCCCCATTTAATGAGTATCCTCCCAATTTCCAGTTCTTTGCCACCATGAAAAGAGCTGCTATAAAATGAATATTTTTGTACATATATATCCTTTTCCTTTTTTTTTTTAAATGTTTTTGAGATACAGACTTAGTAGTGTCATTGCTGGGTCAATAGACATTATGCAGTTTTAAAGCCCTTTGGGCTTTAAATGTAGTTTAATATATATGTAAACACACATATATATACACACATACATATATACATACATATATATATATTAAATATAAATATAGTAAAAATTCTCCCAAATTGTTCTCTAGAATGGTTGGACTTACCAGTACATCAATTTTTCCATATCCCCTCAAACATCTGTCATTTCTGTTTTCTGTCATGTTAGCCAATCTGATAGGTATGAAGTAGTATCTCAGAGTTCTTTTAATTTGCTTTTATCTAATCAGTTTGTTAGAGCATTTTTTTGGGGAGGCATTTGAGGTTAAGCAGCTTGTCCAGGATCATTCAGCTAGTAAGTGTCTGAGACTGGATTTGAACTCGGATTTTCCTGACTCCAGGTCCCGTGCTCTGTCTGCTGTGGCACCTAGCTGTCCCAAGCATTTCTTCATTTGGCTATAGATAGCTTTGATTTCTTCCTCTGAAAACTACCTGTTCATATCCTTTGACCATTTATCAATTGTGGAATGAATTATAGATTTGACTCAGTTCTCTTTATATTTGAAAAATGAAGTCTTTATCAGAGAAACTTGGTATAAACATTTTCCCTCAGTTTCCTGCTTTCCTTCTTATCTTTGCAGTATTGGTGTGGTTTGTATAAAACCTTTTTAATTTAGTGTAATCAAAATTATCCATTTTATATCCCATAATGCTTTCTGTCGTTTGGTAATAAATTTCCTTTTTCTATTCATAGATCTGACAGGTAAAATTTTCCATTCTTACCTAATTTGCTTATGATGTCATCATTTTAGTATACAGTGTGAGATATTGGTCTGTACAAACTGCTTTCCAGTTTTCCCAGCTATTTTTGTCAAATAGTGAGTTCTTGTTCCAAAATCCTGTTGGTCTTGGAACTGTGACCAGGTCCCTTGCTCTCCTGCAGCCATAAACACTAGTCTTCTTTCTGCCTTGGAAGTAAGACCAAGGCCCCTGTTCTTGTGAGCGGGGACCACAGGTGCTCCTCTGTCCCCTTTGGCTTCCAGAACTACTGCTCCTCTTTGCCCTGAGCCTGTGACTGAGAACTGCATTATGGGTAATTTAACAGGGTCCTGAACCCAGTCCCAGTGAAGGGTCTCCTCTAACCTTTTTCTGACCAACTTTCTATCCAACCCCCTTACTGTCTGTGGTCTGAGAGATCTTAAGTTGTTGATGCCATTGATGCAGCTGCCTCCAAGGCCTGCTGCTGGCATTGCTTTAGTGCCAACTTTCGGGGCAGACCTTTTCTAATGACCCCCTTTGTTGTCTTGAGCTGGAAAATTGTTTCACCCTGACCTTTTCTTGGTTCTTCTGCTCCAGAATTTGATTTGAGGCATTATTTTAAAGTTGTTGGGGGGGAAATTTGGGAATTCATTTGAGTCTCTTCTCTGCCATCTTGGCTCCTGAAAAGATATACTTGAACAGATTTTTGTTAGTCACAAAACAGTTCTACCTGCTAGCAGTGTTTGGTAACATACCTTTCTACTTTTGTCAATTTATTCTCCATAATACCTTCTTTTCTTTATAAATGCTTTTTTAAAAAAAGCATTTATTTCTGATTCAGTTGGCATTCTCAACAATATTTAGTTTCTCTAAGCCCAACTCATTATTATTCTATCTTAAGCTCTCAAAAGGAAAAATGAAAACATCAACTTTAAGAAAGGTAAAAGAGGCCTTCCTTTTTTCTTTTATGTTATTCATCTTCTTTGGATGATAGAAAATTTCTAAATTACCGTATTTCTTCCACTTGATCCATTATCCTAGAACAATTCTGGATAATGTTAACTGTATTTTCCCATTGATCTATTTATACTATTAAATTCTGAAATGTCCATTTGACTTTGTCCATGTAGATATTAGACAGAATTTCCCATCATCCCCCCCCCCCCCAGTATATTTCTGTTCCATTTCCTTTCTTCATTTAGGGTAATCAGAATTTAACAGAACCATTTCCAGACCTTCTGTCTTATTTGATTTCCTTTATGCCCCCTGAGAGTTCTGAGCCGACTTGTATTATTCCTCTCTATTTCCCCATCCCCCATTCAAATGTGAACATTTCGTTGCTGTTTACTCTCTAATGTTAAAGGAGTTTTTATCTTTCTCTTGGCTTTCTGTGTACGTATTCAGAGTTTTTACTCAGTTGGCTTTTATTATCAGGAATTCTTGGAAATCCTCTATTTCATAGTCAGTTTCCCCCATCCTATTATACTCAGTTTAGTGTGGTAGGTTGTTCTTAGTTGTAAGCCTATGTATGGGACAGCTCGATTGTCCCGTGAATGGAGTACAGTGAATGGAGTACAATGAATGAGCCTGGAAGACTCATCTTCCTGAGTTCAGATCTGGCCTCAACTGTGTGACCCTGAGTAAGTCACTTGACCCTGGGCAAGTCACTTAACCCTGTTTGCCTCAGTTTCTTCATTGTAAAATGATCTGGAGAAGGAAATGTTAAACCATTCCAGTATCTTTGCCAAGAAAACCCAAAATGGGGTCAAGAAGAGTTGAATGCGACTGAAAAAATCACTGAACAATAAGAAGCATATGTCCCGTATTTTAGAATATTATAAGTCTCTATTCCTCTGTAGTGATAGTTATTAAATATTGTGTGATCTTGACTGTGGTTCATTGATATTTGGACAGTTTCTTTCTGGCTATTTGCAGTATTTTTACTTTTTGACCTGGAAACTCTGGATTTTGGTTATAATAGTCTTGTGAGCCGCCCTTCCTTCCCTCCTTCCCTCCTTCCTTTTTCCTCCCTCTCTCTAATGAATTCTATTTTTACTTTGCCTTCTGATTGTAAAGGATCTCAGTATTTCTTGAAATATGATATACAAACTTCTTTTTTTGAGCTTTCAGGTAGTCCAGTGATTATTTTATATTCTCTCCTTGATTTATTTTCTAGGTTTTTGTTTTAGATGAGAGATACCTTCTAGTTTCTTCTATTTTTTTTTAAGTATTTTTACTTTGTTTCAAATTTCTTGTTATTTCATGGGCTAATTAACTTATGTTTAGCCCAATCTAATTTTCTTTTTTTCTTTCTTTCTCTCTTTTCTTTTCTTTTTTTTTCTGCTGGGCAATGGGGCTAAGTGACTTGCCCAGTGTCACATAGCTAGTAAGTGTCAGGTGTCTGGTCTGAGATTGGATTTGAACTCAGGTTCTCCTGACTCTGGGGCTGGTGCTCTATCCACTGCACCACCTAGCTGCCTCCCTCTCTTTTTAATTTTTCTCCCCCCCCCCTTTTTTTTGGTGAGGCAGTCGGGGTTAAGTGACTTGCCTAGGGTCACATAGCTAGTAAGTGTCAAGTGTCTTGAGGCCGGATTTGAACTCTAGTCCTCCTGACTCTAAGGCTAGAGCTCTATCCACTGTACCACTTAGCTGCCCCGCCAATCTAATTTTCAGTGATATCTGGATAGTTTTATACCTTTCGTACTCTGTTAATTCTCTTTAAGAGACTTGATTCTTTTCCTTCATAGCTTTTATATCTTTTCCAGTGTCTTCCTCTACATTCCCATTTCATTTATTTAAAAAAAAATTAAAACTCTTTTTTTAGTTTTAGAAGCTCTTGCATTATTTCTTCCTGGAATTCTAGTTCAACTTGTTACCCAGCTGGGTTCTCCTTTGAGACTTAGATATTTTAGATTCACTCTCTTCTTTTGAGTTTATGTCCTGGAATATCCCTGTCTCCATTATAGTTCCTTATGGTGAGGTTCTTTTAATTTACTAATTTCTTTAGCTTTTTTGAATTCAGCCTTTGTGCTATGGTCAGCCACAGCATCCTTCTAGAGGGAATGTTGGTGCCATTTCTCTTGGGTCATATGTCTGTGTTCTCTGGCTTTTGAGTACTGTATTCTTCCAGGATCTCAGGGTATGCTCAAGCTTTCACTGTATCCAGTATGATCCAGATGAAGTCTGAACTTTGCAAACTCCTGATGTAGATTTGGGTCTAGGCAACATAATCATGTTCTTGTCTCAGGTTGGACTTCCAGTGGACTGCTCTTGGACCCAACCAACCACTGTCAGCTAGCTGGAAGGCCCCATAGGTTCAGAGGTATAGAATGGCAGGCTCCCGTTTATTCTCAACTCCTTGCCTTAGTCATTCTTCTGATGGGGGCAGGGAGGAGAGGCGGTGATGGAGCTAGATCTATGAAACCAGTATTCCACTCCTTGGATCAGAGCCCTGCTGCTTGCTTCTTTTACTGCTTCTTGCCCAGTTCTTGGTCTTACAATCTAGTCTGCTATCCAGAAGTACAAGTCCCCGCTTTAGTCCATATTGGATCTGTGACCCTGCTATGGAATATGAATGACAGAGCTTTCAGTAGGCACCTATTCCTTCTTTTTGCATGGAGTTAGGTTCTTCCATGATAGATCCTGCACCTTTTCTTACCCATGTATGGCCCTCAAGCTATACTTCTTTGGAAGGCTACACCCGGCACACTTCTGGCTATACCCTAACTTCACTGTCCAAAGAACTCTGTCTTTCTGCTGACATGGGCTGGAAAAATGACTCACTGTGATTTTTCTTTCTTTCTTTCTTTCTTTCTTTCTTTTCTTTTCTTTTCTTTTTTTTTTGCTCCAAACTCAGTCTAGTGCATTTTCTAGTTCTTTTTGAAGTAGTTCTGAAGAGGAGTTTGATTGTACTCTTCCTACTCTGACATTTTGGTTATCTTGATATCAGACAATCTCTGAAGGTTTGGTGTATTTTTTAGTGTTCATATAATTGGTGTCTGTTACTTGCTGTACAGAAGTTTCCTTATATTTAGACATAACTGATCAATTTGACAGCGTTCTGTGGCAGATATTTATTAATATGTGACAGATACATTGCTACAGTTTCTATGTGTGCATTTTTTTAGACTATAAACTTCTAGACTTCCATTAATTCCTGAGAAAGCACCTAATATTGTTTGTTTTGGTATAAAAGGTATAGAAGGTAATATATCAGCAGTTATATGAGTTTCAAACAGAAGCTTATTATTTTCTCAAAGTTGGTAGACAACATTAGTTATGGCATGCTGCTATATTTGCTGTAGGAATTGAACAACTTGTTAAGAAGCTGATGTTTGAGAATGAAATAGTGATTTCTGTTCTATGGCATAAAGTATAGGATTTACTAGGTACTTGGCCAGGAATGGGTATGGTCTAGTAGGAACATATTTGTAGACTAAGTTCTTGAAAAGAAAAGGTAGGTGAATTTTAAAAAATTTGTTTTTGCAAATTGAATTTGTATAATATAATAAATAGGCTAATTTATTATTCTCTCAGAACTGGATAGATCTATCTGGAGGATAGGCAGGAAGGAAGAATATTGGCTAAATGAAATGTTGGAAAAACTAGGTTTGGCTGAGACTTCTTAGTAGGACTAATAAAAAAATTTGTCATTTGGTTGTTTTCAGTCATGTCTGACTCTTCATGATGCCATTTGGTGTTTCCTTGGCAAAGATACTGGAGTGATTTGCCCTTTCCTTTTCCAACTCATTTTACAGATGAAGAAATTAAGGCAAACAGGGTCAAGTGACTTGCTTGGGGTCACGTAGCTAAAAATAAATAATAATAAATAAATGTAAATGTAAACAAAGAATGCACATTTTCATGCGCTAGGATTTAGGGATATTTTAAAACAAATGTTAAAAGGTAAATATAAAAAATTAGAATTAAATAAAGGAAATAAGATAGAAAGATACAGACCTAAATACAAATTAAATAATAATCTCCTCAATAATGGTTGATTCAAAGAACAACTCATAAACTCAATTTTGCTAAGGATGATAATGAAACAACATATTCAAATTTGTAGTACATGACTTAAGCAGTTCTCAGAAAAACATCATTCTCTTATAACTGAATTTTAAACAAAGTAAGAAATGAAAAGAAGTACTTGACAATAACTTAGCAATTCTGAAACAAATACAAACGAAGGTATTTTGAAAATTAGAGGAGAAAATACAGCCTTATGAGGCTATAGAACAAAAATAAGAGCTTTTTTTTTAACATTAAGAATAATTATAAACCATTAGCTAACCTGATCAGGAACATGAAACAATAAAATCCAGTAACCAAAAAACAAAACAAACAAACAAAAAAAAAAACCTGAACAAGCTGAATTCATAACTGAGGAAATTTAAAAGAATTAGTAGAAACTAATATGCAAAATAATATGCCAGCAGCATTGAGAATTCAGAGGAAATTGATTCTCTACAAAAATATAAAATATTCACTGATTAGAAAACAAAAGAAATCTTAACCCAGTCTCTGAGAAAAGAAGTCAAATAAACTGTAAGTGAAATTCAAAGAGAAAAATCCTGGGACTAGATATATTGCAAGTAAATTCTATTGTAAAAAAAACTATTGGTGTTTTTGGTTTTTACTTTATTTTCTTTTCCAAATTATAACTAATTTGTCCTTTATATAGCTTGTTTGTACATAGTTTGTATATTGTTTTTCCCAGCTGACTGTGAGCTCCTTGAGGGCAGGAAACTATCTTTTATCTTTCTTTATATCCCCACAGCTGAGTAGCCCATGTAGGCTTTGGACGTAACTTTCTTAGTTCCCATTTCCGTATCAGGTTGGTCCCCCAGATCTTAGCTGTAACATCCCTTCTCAGGATCAGCTGGGATATGTATGTGGAGGTATCCCAATGGTATAGCTCATGAGCTTCCACCAGTGTGCTTCCCCAAATAGCAATTGATGATAATCATTCAGTCAAGCTCATTTAGCTTTTAGAAACAGGTAGTTATACTACGGTGGTATAATAGGAACAGTTGGTATAAAACATTCTCCTTGAAAATCTGTGACACATTTTATCACCAGTATGTATAAAACCCAAGAGAGTTTTAAGCTGAGAAAGCACAGCTTTTAGATTGAAGTCCTAAAGATGTTTGCCTTAGGTATGGCGTAGCTTTTCTGGCGGGAATTTTATTGAACTGTGAAGGCCTTTCCTCATTGATTCCAGCTCTACAACTTAGTCAGCTGCTGTCTGAGTGCCTCCTCTAGCCAAGCCGGCAAGGGGAAAAGTCTCAGAAAAAGATGAGGCTAGGGATTTGTTCTGTGAAGTTTGGATTCAGTCAGAGGGCTGTACTTGGGGACCTAGAGGGCTACATGTGACCTTGAGGCCCAGGGCTCCCCACCCCTGATAGGCCTTGTTCATACTTAGCTCAACCAAGGTATGCCCTTGATAGACAAAGTAGTTACTTCTGATTGCAGTGGAGATAGGCAATGACTATCTTCCCCCTCCCCTAACAGTTACACATGTAATTACTTCTTTTGTCATATTTTCTTTTCTCTTCCATGTTTGATTAAGAATTCTCCCCTTTACCATTGTTGTGAAAGGTAACTGGGCTGGTTCTGTTCTGATTTGTTTATGGCATGATTTTTAGTATTCATGTTGTATTTCTATTTCAGGCTCATTGTGGTATATTTATAGTATAACATGTTGGCATAAATCTACTTCATGCAGTACTTTTTAGTTGTCCCAGCAGTTCATGTCAAATGGGGATTTCTTTCTCAAGTAAATTCTTTGGTTTGTCAAGCAAAAAAAAAAGAGAAAAGTTAAAAAATCTCAAAAGTGCTATACATTGTCACTGGAATATACTACAGATTACCAGGACAGAAAGAAGAAATAGATTAGGAATTTGGGAAATAGATGATAAGCCTTCAGTTATATTAATCATGATGGAGGATTTCAGTTATTCAGACATCTTCGAGTGTTCCAAAAAAGCAGAAAGGTTAATAATTTCTTTGCTTGGCTTAATGACATTTTATCCTTCAAGAGGTGAGGAAACAATGAAGGGAGCTGCAATTATGGATCTGATTTTCCTTAACTAGGTGCCAAAATAAAAGTAATGAGAACCATAGGATGAATAGAGAAGATGAACTATTGTTAGAGTTTCTTATAAAATGAGAGAATAAATCTACGTATTTGATATGCACCCTAGATTTTGGGGGGGAGATTGGAGTGCATAATTCAAAGGTTTTAAAGAAATGATTGATATAATCCTATGGCTTAAAATTCTGTAGTGAAGGTCAACCCAGGAGGGATGGGAAGTTCTCAAGAATCTTGAAGAAACATAGAAAAACAGTTCTGAGGAAGAGGAAGTTTTGGTGGCTTTGTCTAAAAAATCTGTATGGATATTCAGGAAACTCAGCAACCAACTTAGATCTAAAGAAGACATTGAGAAGACAGAAGCAAGGGCAAGGTAACTGAGGATAATAATAAATCAGATTTATATAGTTCTTTATTTATAAACATTTTATGTACATTATGAACACAGAATTCATTATGGTCCTGAAGAATAGTGTCAGGAATGATAAAGCTCAGAATAAGTTGAGGCTGTTAGAAACCCTAACAAAATCAAAAAAGTTTCTCTTTTCTAAAGTTATTTTGGGGAAAGATGAGTAGTGAAGAAAAAATAGGTTACTGAGGGTAAGTGGGAAAATGAAACTGTTCAATGGCATAAAGGCAGAAGAACTCAACTTTTACTTTGCTTCTGTTTTCTCTGCTGAAGAGAAAGATCTTTGGAATGGAAAGGACAGAACAAAAATGGCCAGTAAAGAGTTGAAGCGGGAGCAGCTAGGTGGTGCAGTGGATAGGGTTCTGGTCTTGGAGTCAGGAGGACCTGAGTTCAAATGCGACCTCAGACACTTGATACTTACTAGCTGCGTGACTCTGGGCAAGTCACTTAACCCCAGTTGCCTCACCAAAAAAAAAAAAAAAAGAGTTGAAGCACAAGATAAGCTATAGTAAGAGAACATCTAACAGGTCTTGTTGAGTTCAAGTCACCAGGACCAGAGGAACTACGACATACCAGAATACTGAAAGAACTGGCAGATGTGTTTGTTCCACCACTGTCAGTGACCTCTGAAAGATGATGGAGAATGGAAGAGGTGCCACAGAAATGGAAGGGAATGTGTTTTAAAGGGAAGAGAATGGATTTTGGAAGCAGTAGGTTGGTGAGTTTGACTTCTATTCCCGGCAAAATTCTTGAGGTTTTATTACTAAATGGATGGTTAGTGAAGATCTAGCAGAGGAAGCAGTGGAACGAGTCAAGCCCTATTAGCCTCATTTCCTTTTTAAGTTTATTGGTGCCTTCTCTTCACGTCTCAGTCATTACTGATACTCTACTCAGATTCTCCCTTCTTTTAGCAAGTGAGACTTGCCTCTTAGATTGAGATACATTTGACACAAAACTGACCGACAATCACATTTGACCATCTCCATAGTCCTCTGAACTCCTTCAGCCAAATAAGTAATGGGCATTTCTATCATTTCTTCTAGTTTAAAAAGATTGGCCATTATTCAGCATTATTGCTCAACGTTCAGATTTGTTTTATTGTTCTTTCCATTTACATTTTATAGTAATTGTTGGCATTATTTTCTTGCTTCTGTTTACATCAATCTGTATTAGTTCATTCAAGTCTTTACTTGTTACTCTGAATTCACTAATTCTTTTTATTTCTTGCAGCTCAATATACATGTACCGTTAGTCAGTCATTCTTAAGTTGATGGTCACTCATTCTCTATCCACTTTCTTGCTACCACAAAAATTGCTGCTGTAAATACTTTGGCTTATATAGCACTTTTATTTTTGTCTTTAATGTCCTTTGCGTATGTGCCTAGATATGGCATCTCTTAAAATCAAAGGGTATGAAGAGTACAATTCTCACAGAATTAAAAATTATTTTCCAGAATTGTCTGACCATTTCATATGACTGGGTTACTAGACTGTTAGAACAGAAATTCATAATAGACAAAGATAGGTATTAGCTAGTCCATAATATTGTTTTGTTGATTCAGAGTTAATGGGATTGTCAGACTTAAAGGATAGACATTAATTAATTGGTTATTGTCAGCTAAGTATCTGATCCCCAGTAAGGTGCTCTCAGATTCTGTGCCTGGGTCCTATGCTATTAATCATTGATTTGGATAAAAGCAAAGGTGGTATGCTTAGTAGATTTGCAAATGACCCAAAGCTAACACACTGGATGAATAACCAGGATTGAAAAAAAATCATGACAACTTTTAACACTGAGCTAAATATAACAAATGTAAAGTCTAACACTTGACTAAAAAAAAATTAACTATGCATGTACAAAATTAGGCAGTTAAGTGGCTCAATGGATATAGCTCCAGGCCTGGCATTAGGAAGACCAGTTCAAATTTGGTCTTAGATACTTATTAGCCATTTGACCCTGGGCAAGTCACTTAACCTTTGTTTATCTCATTTTCCTCATCTGTAAAATGGGAATAATGATAACTCCTCCCTCCCAGGGTTGTTGTGAGGATCAAATGAGATAATATTGTTTTTTAGTTTTTTTGAGACAGTTGGGGTTAAGTGACTTGCCCAGGGTCGCACAGCTAGTAAGTGTCTGAGGCTAGATTTGAACTCAGATTCTCCTGACTGCATCACTGATGCTCTATCCACTACCTAGCTGCCCCTGAGATAATATTTGTAAAATGCTTACCACAGTGCCTGGAACATAGCAAGCGCTCTATAAATATAAGGTATTTTTATTGTTATTGTTGTCATTATTATTTTAACATGACTTAAAAAATTAACTGTGCAAGTACAGGAAGGCAGAGATGTGTTTAAATCGCAGTTTAGTGGTTTTATTTTAGCAGTTGAGCAACTTTTAGTTCATTTGCTTCTTACCCAAGCTTATAGCTCAGATTTATTAGGGAGTACAGGGTATTTTAAAAATTGTCAATGCTTTATGTATAGCAAGCATTTTCTTTGTCCCCACATTACTTCTTCATTCTATATTGGAGTTAACTTATGGTACCTTCCCATTCAGCAGGAGGGAACCACCCCTGGTGACCAACATCCACCTTAAATCTACGTTTGATGTAATGGCAACAGTAGAATCTCTGGTTTACTAAATGTTACCTTTAATGTTCATTCCCCCTAGTGATGGGAGAATCATTAAATGATAAAAACTGATAAAAAACTTGAAGAAACTTTATGTCACGAACATTGTGTAAATAGGACTTTTAAGCCAATGAATATTTTTGTTCAGTATACGCTTAATCTTCCAAGTAATCTTCAATAGTAACCCAAGAGAAGTATCGAGAATAGAAAGTAACTCTGCACATGAGCTTCTATTGACTATATTATGTATTCTTTAAAGTATATTTGATGCAAATCATGATTTAAATTATTTGAATCACTATTGCAGACTATTGAATTTAAAAAATATATATATGTTTATTTGGTCAACTAGTGGTTTAGTCCTTAAGTCCATTGGCCTTTTCACAGTTTTCATCTTCCTTGACTTCTCTACAGCATTTGATCGTCCCTTCTTGAGACTTTCTTTCCCTTGTCTCCCATGATAGAGAACGAGAAGTTCATGATAACCATGAGTGGGTTTCAATATTCAGTAGGGAGAGCTGAGTAATAATGTCATCACAGAAAGGATGAGGGCTAGTTATGTGATGAAAGCAAGCTTAACTTATCTCCTGTGAAAAACTTTAGGCAATACATGGACAAGAGTTACCCATAATGGGCAGTCATTTGTTGTTCAGTTATTCAGTTGTGTCTGACTCTTTGTGACCCAGTGGACCATATCATGCCAATTCTGTCCATGGGTTTTTCTTGGTAGAGATACTGGAGTGCTTGCCATTTCCTTATCCAGTGGATTAAGGCAAACAAAGATTAGTGACTTGCCCAAGGTCACATAGCTAGTGAGAGTCTGAGGCTGGATTTGAACTCAGGTCTTCTGACTCCTGGCCCAGCACTCGATACACTGAGCTATCTAGTTGCCTTGTAATAACCTCCTTGTTATTGTTCAGTTATTTTAGTCATGTCCAACTCTTTGTGACCCCATTTGAGGTTTTCTTGGCAAAGATACTGGATTGGTTTGCCATTTCCTTCTCCAGTTCATTTTTTTACAGATGAGGAAACTGAGGAAAACAGGTTAAGTGACTTGCATAGTAGTAGGAGGAGGAAGAGGAGGGGGAAGAGGTAGTAGTAGTGGTAGTGGTAGTAGTAGTAGTAGTAGTAGTAGTAGTAGTAGTAGTAGTAGTAGTAGTTTATTTGAATTGCCATTCTCAGGGAGAAGATATAGAAAAGCTTGCAGAAAATTTCCCAAAATAACAGTGTAGTTGTAGTGTCTGTGGTGTATGGCCTGAGTTTTTAGCTGCTTCTTATCATTGCATTGTGTAGAGCTGTGCACAGTTGCCTGTTGGGAAGTCGGGGTCATCAACTGTGCTACTCCTACATGTACCAGAATTGAAGTTAGTGATGATAAAAGCTCTAGTCAGATCTGAACTGTACCAGCTGTCCTATACTCAGATTTTACAATCCAAGGGAAGGGTACTTAGCAGGGACTATTGGCTATGAGAGAGCTGGGCCCCAGGACTGTCAAATTTCAGAAATATATAGAGGCTAGCCAGGTAGAAATTCTTCGTGTGGGCCTAAAATCTACAGAACAAAGCCATTCTCTGCAGGTTGATTTTTCAGACAGACGATGGAAAGAGGAATTCTGTCATTTGAGATGGAAGGGAATGTTTTTTCTATGCTACTTTCTTGCTCTCTCCTCTTATTTGGACTATACTGTTAAAGATGAAAATGGATCTTCTTAAATATAGCATTAGCAATCCTGATATTTTGGCTTTTGAGGCCATGGTTCCCTATTGTTTAATAGATTTTTCAACAACAAAGGAGAAACTGGGATTGATCAGAACACTTCATTATGGCAATGAAGAAATGTGTGATCATTTGTCAGCGGTCCAGTTATTCCTCATTAAAGCAGATTTTCATGAACAGCTGAATTCCAGAGAGAAGGGTGGCAGTTAGTTGGCTGGATAATAGAGAAAAGAGGGAGACACATAAATCATCGGTATTTCTATGTATTACTAACAAAGTCCAACAGCAAGAGAGAAAGAGAAATTCCATTTAAAATTACAGCAGACATTATAAAATATTTGGGAGTCTACCTGACAAAACAAATTCAGGAACTATATGAACACAATTATAAAACACTTTTTGCACAAATAAAGTGAGATCTAAATAATTGGAAAAATATCAGTTGCTCATGGGTAGGCCAAGCTAATAGAATAAAAATGACAATTCTACCTTAAACTAATTTACTTATTCAGTGCCATACCAATCAGGCTACCAAAAATTATTTTGTAGAGGTAGAAAAAATAATAATGAAATTCATCTGGAGAAAAGAGGAAGTAGATCAGTGAGAATATCAAAATGTCTGGCTTCCAAAGGTTCAACATCTATCCCCTGTCATTCCACATAGCTTAAGACTAATAACATAATTGAATACATTGTTGTGTTTATATTTGTAGAATTTTGGCATTGTCTATACACCATTTGAAAGACTGAGAACCAAAGAATGGGGTCTTCCGTATATTAATGGTGTGGTTTTACTAATGGTAAGGTTTTCTCATCATGGGACTTAGAGTCAAAAGATTTGGCATTGTTCCAATGCAGTTCCAAAATGAAAGTTTTCAAGTGGTTGTTCAGTGGTGTTAGTGGGAGCAGAGTTATATTAAAAGATTATCTGATCCAGTGTATTCTATGTCTCCGTGTCTTCTTTCCTCTTTCTCCCATTTTCTATTAACCATAGTAATGACAAGAAAAAATACTGTAACTTATGAGCTCCAAACAGAGCCAGAACTAGGGCAAGGTGACTGAGGTATTGCTTCAAGGCACCCAGTTTAAAGTATTCTGAAAGCATTTTTGGTTCTTTGGCAGCTAGAAACAATACAATTTAGTACCTAGTTAAGAAGAACAATTACTTAAAGCAGAAAATTACTACATATCCTATTTCTAACCCAGCCACTTCTAAATCCCTTGATCATCTGAGGGCAGTCAAATGTGGTTTGTAATAATTTCACTAGATACAAAAGTTTCTAGTTATGGTTCTGTCTAAATATGTTTTATATTAGGAGTAATGAAATAAATTTTGGGCATCATTTTATTTTTCAATAATGGAAACATATTGGAATAAAAAAGGACTGTGGAATGAACAAACTTGAGAACCATTCAACATGATTACCAAAGGATGCACTGCCTTAGTTTTAATGAAATTCTACCACTTTAAGGCTGGAGCATTTGGTTCCTTGCATGAAGCAAGATATGAGAGGATGTAACTTCAGTAAAGAAAGATATCAGTGCACTCTGTGATTATTCTTGATGTCTAAAGAGACAGTGTCAATTTGCTTAATTCCAGCTGTTCTCCTTCTTTCTCAGGAAGCTAGAGCACAGCTAAATAAGTTGTCTGAGGTCAGATTTGAACCTCTCCCCCAAAGAATCTATATTTTACTGGGGAGATATAGTATGTATATAGATAATACATATGTGATGGCTTGAGGAATGAGGAAGCCGTAACACCTGAAGGATTTGGAAAGATTCCAAAGCTGAGTCTTGAAGGAAGTTAGGAATTCTAGAATGCCTTAAGTGAGGAGGAAGTGCATTTCAGCCTTAGGGAATGTAGCCATACAAAGGCAGAGAGACAGGAAGTATAATGTGCAGTTTAGGGAATGATACAGTAGGCCAGTTTGGCTGCCATGTCGAGTGAGTTAAAGGAAATTATATGAATTTGGATGGGGACCAGACCTGTGATTTTATTGGTATAGGGAAGTCCTGGTTGAGGAAACTCCCTCTGTCAATCCAGGGCAGCACCTTTCTGAAGCTTATTGTCTTAAGAGAGTTGCTGTCTAGAGCATTGAGAAGTTATGTTTTTTCAAGGATGTGTCAGAAGTGGAACTTGAACTCAGGTCTTCCTTTCTTCAAGGCCAGCCCCCATCCGCTATACCATCCACATGTTAAGAATGGAAATGAAAGTAATTGTAAGTTGTAAAATGCCTTGTAAATATTTGATAACATTGTAATAACAATTATATTGATACCAAAACAGAAACCATTCTTTGATGTTATCTATTTTCCATGATAATTTTGAACTTTAACATACTTTTCATTTAAATAATCTTTTATGGATTTTATGTGTTTTTTGAGAAAAAATGTTATTAACTTAATCAGATACAGAAAAATCAACACATGTTCATCTACACAGCATTTCTTGTTTATAAATATTTCTCTAAGTTGCTCCCAGTACTAGATCCAAAGTATGTAATGCATTCATAACAAAAAAGCAACATGTTAGTCTACTTAGAATTTGGTAGATTTTAAATAAAAGTATTGTCAACTTCTCTTTTTCTGGAGAGAATGCTGTATATGATTGCCATGGTGTTTTAAGTAGGAATTTTTGTTATCCCAGAGAGTATCTTGTATGAAGGAAGCATTTACTAAATGCTTATCATGTGCCAGGAATTTTCTATAACCCTAGTGACACAAATATATGAAGTGCAATAGTCTCTGCAGTCAAGGAGCTTATATTCTAAAAGGGGAAGAGGAGAGTGGTGGCCAGGGAAGGAAAGGTTGTAGCAGGCAGTTGGGAAAGTGGCTTGGGTTGATGACTGTGTGTTTTTGTAAGTTACAGAGAACAGTGTTAATTTAATAAATTTTAGCTTTTGCTTTCATGGCATTTTTATAAAAGGCATAGTTTGAATCCCTGGCTTTCTGTATAACACAAAAGCAAATGACTGCTATTAATCAGACAAGACTAGTTAGACATTTCTGCTTGGTGACAAAAAAGAGTACATGCCTTTTAAAAATATTCTTAATTCTTTTTTCATTTAGGTCCCTTATACCTTGTCTTTTTTCAATTCCTATAAGAGAAGCAAAATCTTTCAGAATTTTCTTTTTGTTTTAGTACAATATTTGTTTACAGATCAAAAAACTTGTTTCCTTGGAATTAGTGGGTAAATAATAGTTGACCTTTTAAAAGTCTTTTTGTAGACTCCATCATGTTTTCTGCATTCATTGACATTAATTGAAATCATCCATATATATTCAAATTTTAATCTTATGTATAATTTAAATTCACTTCTTGTATCCTAGCTCCCAAGTTTAACTATCTTTTTGACTGTGAACAAGTAATTTAACCTCTCTGAACCTCAGATTCTTCATTGTCTGTAAAAATAGAGGAAATCATGATCTTATTGGACTTTCACTATTATCAATAATAATTGACATAGTGCTTTATGGTTAACCAAACATTTTACATATGTTTTCTCATTTGACTGGACAGAAAACCTGTGAAAGAGGTGGTTAATATCCTAATTTTATGGATGAGGATATGGAGGCTCAGAGAGATTTAATGATCTGCTCAGGGTCATACATACATAGTGAGGTCTGAAGTAGGATTCAAACATAGGTGTTCCTTAACCCAAGTTTACTATTCTATATTCTATATGATGCTTCCTCTTAGAATATTATTGTTATTAACTTGATACTTTGGACTTATGATATTATTGTGGGATTCTCTTATCTTATCCACGCCTTCTTATCCTGTGTGATTCCTGACTTTTGTTCTTCCCAGGGATTCTTCCATAGGATATCTACTCAGGAAGCTAGAGGCTTTTCCTGTAGTGTCTAGTCTAATTCTTAGACTATTCTGTTCTTTTTTCCTCTTGTTACATGACTTACTTATCACTTTTTCTAGTAATGTCCTAGACCTAGATAATGCCTCTTAAATCACTTTTTACTCATAAATCATTGCTGGGAATATCCCCTCTTACTTTCTGTTACATAATCATCCATTTTGATTCTTAGAATCATTGGATCATAGATTTAGAGCTGGAAGAAATCTCCAAGGTCATCTAGTCTAGCCCTTTTGTTGAAGAAACTGAGAGCAGGAATGTGATTTGACCAAGATAACACAGGTAGTAGTAGAGTCAGGATTCAGGCCCATGTTTCTTTGACTCCAAACTCAATGCCTTTTCTATTGTACTTGGTGCAATTTGTAGTCATATATATCATCACCAGAAAAATCTTTCTATTGAAAAGGGAACACCTTGGTCTTTAAAGACATTGTATAATATCTGAGATAGGATTCAGTCTGTGCTCTTTCCCTCTATTTGGTTCTGAATCCAGCTGAATATAGCATTTGTCAGCATTCTTAATTTCTAAGTGCCTCAGTTGTCTTATTCAAAATGAACGGTTTAAGTGTTCTGTTCAGTTAATTTCAGCTCTAAGAGTATTTAGTTACTCAGTTTTGGAAAGGTTGATTTGGAATTGATTATGAAGAACCTTTGATAGCAGCATGAGCAGCATGGACTTACTATCATGGAAAGTCATTGAAAATTTTCAAACTGGAGAATGGCAGAATCAGAATAATGTTATAAGGAAGATTTTAATTTGCTTTAGCTCAAGTGATGGGGCTATGGGATTTCCTTCCTTTGTTTGAATTTTGACAGGATTCTTTTAGATATAGAAGGGAACTCAGGATATCCATTTAAAAACTCTCACTTTACAGATAAAGAAACTGAGGCCCAGAGAGATCAAGTGACTGGTAGAATAAGTGGAATTTGAATCCAGATCTTCTAAATCCAGTATACCATGCTGCGTTATAATTATTACATCATTTTTAAACAGGATTATTTCTTTGCTATGAATTAAATATTAACAGTGAAAAGATAGTTTCTAAAAAGCCAGATACTTTTGCACAAAATAACTTTATAAACAACAGAAATTCAGAAGTCATTCAAGTTAGGACTCACGCCCTTCAATGGAAGATGTATTTGAAACCTTTAAAGAAGTAACAGCAGAGTTACTGTGCTCTGATGAACATCTTGCAATGGAAAATTACTTTTTCAATATAGCATATACTGAAACTTGCTATGATTATAGTTTGCCTGTAATAATTTAGCATATGAACAGACAGATGGGTTTTCTTTGAACTCAACATTCTGAAGTCTAGAGCTTTTTTGGTATATGAAATGAAGGAAAATAAAGAAAATCTCCAAGCAACCAAGCTATTGAAGATAGCAAGCTGCTTTTTTGTTGCATTTATAAATGAAAACCTTTTACCTTATCTAATTTGTGTGCTATACAATACAAAATTAATGTAATTTAATAGCTGTGAAGAAATCTAAAGGAAGGCCTCCAGGTGGTTAGACCCTTTGTGGTAAATTTTTTGGAAGGACATGCATGAACAATAGTCGCACAGGATGAAGAGACATGGGTGAGTTGTGATTTGTACTCCCTTACAGAGTATCCACATCAACCAGAGCAGATTCCCTAAAATATTGAGGTATGAATTAGCGACATTTCATGGGAAAAGAAAATGGGATAAATGATTTCTTGGTTTTTAAGATAATAATTTGTAATTATTTCTTTAGTCAGCTATGCCGGTTGACTTTTTGAACCTTTTCTTTTTGGAAAATTTATCACACTATCAATAGAAGGATAGAAATAAGGATTGCATCTGTTATTTCATTGGCATAATTAACATCAAAATGAAGACATTCTTCTTAACAGTGCAGGTGAGGCAAGTTCTCAGCTATTGATAATTGTAGAGAGTTGCCTGGTGCATAGTTAAGTGACCTGCATAAGGTCACACAACCCTTATTCAGAGGCGGAACATGACTGCAGTTTCCCAGGCTCAGAGGCTGACTCTTTGTCCGCTGTCTTCTATCAGTAGAAACTAATCAGAGTTTAAAACTTAGATAAATAATTATAATACTGTTTCAGCTTTTGAGAAGCTTTTGAAAATTATTACCACATGTAGAAGAGTATAATGAATTGGTATACTGGTTGAAAGAGAAAAGTCTTAGGAATATAGCACATGAGAAGTGATAAAGTTGCAATGACTTCTTTCAGTAGTGGCAAAGGATATTCACTTTGTGTGCAAGAAGGTAAAAATATCGTTGCTTGTTACATGTCAGATGGTCACTACCAGGAGCTTTCTTCTGTAGAGTGAGAAACAGTAGAAAGAGAAATTCGTTAAAAATAAATACAAAATGCACAAAATATACTAGAATTAACCTAACTAGACATAGTGAAGCATCATATAAATGTGACTTCAAACACTTTATTAAAAATAAATTAAGATTGCTATAATTGGAAGACATGTTAAAATGGCTCCAAAATATGAATCCTAAGATTTTCAAATTAAAACAAATGAGATTTCAGTCCTCATCACCATAATAATAATTGCTGACATTCATGTAATACTTTAAAATATGTTAACTCATTTGAGCCTTATAACAACCTTATTATACTTTTACTATCCACATTTTACAGATTAGGAAACTGAGGCTCAAAAAGATGAAGTACCCTGCCTAGAATCATATAGGCAGTAAGTCTGAGGGAGAAGTTGAACCAGGTACTCTTGACACCAAGTCATCCAGTGTAAAATAGAAATTGTCACTACTAGGGGGGCTAGACAGTGGGACATACTAATATATCATTGGTGATTCAATGGGATAAGGTTTAAGGAGAACTGACTTTGGCTTTAAACAAAAGGCAACAATAAATATTAAAATAATTGGGTTTGACTTGTTGACCAAGGATTGTTTGGGGAAACAACCTGTGGTCACTTTCGTGCTATGATCAGACCTTTCTTTTATGGAAGAAAAGAACACATTTAATATTAAGATAAAATACCGAAATGGGATACTGATGAGGAAATGATGGAAACAGTTGTTGTTGTTATTGTTTGCCCTTCAGTGGAAATGACCAGATTACAACAAAACCTGCTGCACTAAGATTGGCCCTATCAGCCATCCAAGAGATCACACAGCCCACCTTTTTGGATAAGAGTCTCAGTGTCAACATGTCAATTTTGAGTGTATACTTTCCTGCATACTTTTAGGCTGTGGCCATGTGTCTTCACCCTGCTTGATATATTTCAGCAGAACCTTTCATTCTGACTGCTTTCTTGATCAATACCAGAACTGTTACACATGTAGTAGTAGAAATATGGTTTTTCTTTTACCCACCCCTTCAGATAAGGATACCCAGATGTCCTGGGGCCAGGTTGTAACTGGGAGACTGTGGAAAAAGGGATATGTGACCAGACTGAAATAAAATGGGGACAAAATTATAGATGTAGACTTCTAAAATAGTGGTGTCCAGCTCAAATAGAAACATCCCTCCAAGCAGCATATTGACTTAGAAAACCACAAATTAACATTATGTTGTATTTTTATTTCTTTTGTTAAACATTTCTCAATTGCATTTTAATCTGATTCTGACTTCATTTGGTAGTTTTGATTGTAGGGAGTTTGACACCTATGTTTTCTTGCTTTTGCAGGCTTCAGTCTACATGAACCCCTTGGTTAGATTGGGAGATGTAGACCCAGGTTTTGTTGAGGCCTCTGTTTTCTATTGTCTGGATTTTTTTTTCCAGTTTTTAGGTGGAAGAAATCACTGACTTTTAGTTTCTCACTAGATTTCAGCGTAGAGAAGACTTCAGGGATTGTTGGAGTAGATATGCAGAAGGTAGGTGGTTTGCCTTGAGTATCAGCGTCCAGACAGCTGATCCTAGATGCCCAGAAAATGAGCTGACTTAGGTGACCTCTTTGACCTATGAGACTCTTTAACCACTCAAAAGGAGTTACCTCGTTACCCATTCCTCATTTATTCTGTTCTCTCTTTTGACCCTGTCCCTCCTCAGAAGTGTTTGCTTCTGATTACGCCCTCCCCCAATCTGCTCTCTCCTTTATCACCTCCCCACTCTCTTATCCCCTTTCCCCCTATTTTCCTGTAGAGTAAGATAGATTTCCATACCCAATTGAATGTGTATGGTATTCCCTCCTTAAGCCAAATCCAATGAGAATAAGATTCATTCATTCCCTCTCACCTTCCCCCACTTCCTCTGCATTGTAAAAGCCTTTTCTTGTCTGTAAGATAATTTACCCCATTCTACCTTTCTCTTTCTCCTTCTCTCAGTATAATCCTCTTTCACCCCTTAATTTTATTCTCCAGATATCACCCTTTTATCTTCAACTTACCCTGTGCCCTCTATCTGTCTATCTATCCATATAATCTTTTTTCCCTCCAATTACCCTAATACTGACAAAGGTCTCATGAGTTACAAATATCATCTTTCCGTGTAGGAATGTAAACAGTTCAACCTTAATAAGTCCTTTATGATTTCTCTTTTGTGTTTACCTTTTAATGCTTCTCTTTAATCTTGTATTTGAAAGTCATATTTTCTGTTCAGCTCTGGTCTTTTTATCAAGAATGCTTGAAAGTCCTCTCTTTCACTAAATGTCTATTTTTTCTCCAAAGGATTATACTCAGTTTTGCTGGGTAGGTGATTCTTGGCTGTAGTCCTATCTCCTTTGCCCTCCGCATTATTATATTCTAAGCCCTCTGGTCACTTAATGTAGAAATTGCTAAATCTTATGTTATCCTGATTGTGTTTCTACAATACTTGAATTATTTCTTTCTGGCTGTTTGCGATATTTTCTCCTTGACAAGGGAACTCTGGAATTTGGTTATAATATTCCTGGAGGTTTTCTGGTTCTAGAAGATCAGGGCAGCTTTCCTTGATAATTTCTTGAAAGATGAAAGATGAAAGGCTCTTTTTTGGATCATGACTTTCAGGTAGTCCAATAATTTTTAAATTATCTCTCCTGGATCTATTTTCTAGGTCAGTTGTTTTCCCAGTGAGATATTTCACATTGTTTTCTACTTTTTCATTCTTTTGGTCTTGTTTTATAACGTCTTGATTTCTCATAAAGTCACTAGCTCCCATTTGCTCCATTCTTGTTTTCAAGGAAGTATTTTCTTCATTGAGCTTTTGGACTTCACTTTCCATCTGGCCAATTCTGCTTTTGAAGGCATTCTTCTCCTCATTGGCTTTTTGGACCTCTTTTGCCATTTGGATTAGGCTATTCTTTTAAGGTGTTATTTTCTTCACTGTTTTTTTGGGTCTCCTTTAGCAAGCTGTTGACTTGTTTTTCATGATTTGCTTGCATCACTCTCATTTCTCTTCCCAGTTTTTCCTCTACTTCTAAGAACCTACTTGCTTCTCAAAATCCTTTTTGAGCTCTTTCATGGCCTGAGACTAATTCATATTTTTCTTGGAGGCTTTGGATGTAGGGGCTTTGACTTTGTTGTTTTCTTCTGGTTGTATGTTTTGATCTTCTTTGTCACCAAAGATTCTGTGGTCTGACTTTTTTTGCAGTTGCTCATGTTCCCAACCAATTACTTGACTAGTAAACTCTTTGTTAAGGTAGGGGTCTGCTTGTAGTGTGGAGAATGTACTGTCCCAAGCTTTGGTACTTTTCTGTAGCTATTTTCAGAGATATTTTCTAGAAACCTATAAATTTTCAGTTCATCCAAGGTGGTATGATCAAGGATGAGATGTTTACTCCTTTCCTGGCCTGTGCTCTGATCTGTGAGTGACCACAGGCACTCTTTTCTGCCTTGGAACTGTGAGGAGGATTCCATCTCCATTGCTGCCACAAACTCTACCACTATGCCAGTGCTCCTTCTTGCCCCAGGACCACCACCCAGAACTTTGACCCAGATCCAAGCATGGCCAAAGCAAGAGAATCCTGCCTCAGGACCAGCAAAAGATCCCTGCAATCCCCCTCTGATCAACCACTTGATTCCCCCTCAGGCTGTGGGCCAAGAGCAGCTCTAGAAGCAGCCGCTGCCCCAGGGCTGTGCCAGGACTGAGGCCTGACCATGCTCCTCTCTCACTCGGGTTTGACAGACCCTTCCTACTGACCTTCTAAGTTGTCTTTGGTACTTGTGGGTTGAGAAGTCTGAAAATCACCACAGCTCCCCTTGATTCAGTGCCCTGAGGCCTGCTCCAGGTTCACTGAGGCCTGATCTTTACCTGTGCCGTCCACGCTGAACTGTGCTCCTTTCCCAACCTGATGCAGCAGATCTTTCCAATCAATCATCCAGGTTGTCTTGGCTGGAAATTTGTTTCATTCTGTCTCTTTGTGGGTTCTTCTACTCTAGAATTTGTTTAGAGTCATTTTTTACAGGTATTTGGAGGGCTTTGGGGGAGAGCTCAAGCAAGTCACTGCCTTTGCTCTACCATCTTGGCTCCATTCCTCCCAGTCTCCTCAATTTTAAAATGGGGATAGTAATAGCACGTACCTCCTAGGGGTGTTACGAGGATCAAATCAGATTATTTTTGTAAAGTGTGTAGCGTAGTGCTTGGCATATAGTAGATATTTAATACATGCCTGTTCCTCCTTCTCTACCCCTTACCCTGCCAATTGCTTCTTAGAGGAGAGTATTGTTTGATTTTTGTCTTTGAATCCTTACTACTTAGCACATAAATAGATGCTTATTAAATATTTGTTTAATAATTGACAATAATTTTGTTGTGTGTCTTACTCTTAGTTACCCCATTAGGGGTTTTCTTAGCAAAGATACTGGAGTGGTTTGCCATTTCCTACTACAGCTCATTTTACAGATGAGGAAACTGAGACAAACAGGGTTAAGTGACTTGCTCAGGGTCACAATGGCTAGTGAGTGTCTGAGACCAGATTTGAACTCAGGAAGATGAGTCTTCCTAACTCCAGGCTTGGCACTCTATCCACTGCGCCACCTAGTTGCCCCTCTTGACAATAACAGTTATCTTCAAATATTTGAAGAGCTCTGTCAAGTGAAAGAGGACTTAGACTTCTGCTTAGCTCTAGAGGGTACAACTAGGATACATTGGTAGACTGTCACTAATGCTCTTCATGCAGAGGCTCACTTGTGTGGCTATTCTGGATTCTGGGACCAAAGAGGTCCTTTATAACATTCTTCAGTTTATGGTTCATATTCCCAGGTGGTTAGTAAACTCCTTGAGAACTGGCATCTTGTCTTCTATTGCTTTATCTTTTCTCAAATACCTAGCAAAATGCAGGCAATTTCCAGCTAAGTCAATAGTTGTTTGAAATGAAAAGTTTATTTATAAATTGGTTGACTGTGAGAAAAATGTGTTCTGATATTAAGTGGTTATTAACTTTCCCACATAGTCTGAAGAGAAAAATCTGTTTTTGATAGTAGGTGAAGTAAACCAGTAAGAGTATGCCTGAACGCTTTTGATCCCTGAGGACTATGAGGAGTGAGGGTAGGGATAGAGAGCTTGGTTTCTCCAAAGGTGAGCTATTCCCATGGTAGGGGGCTGGGGAGAGCTTTTGATCAGCACATGGCTGCTTTGTGGTAGTTGTTCTAGTTGCTTCAGCACATCTACCTGGAGAGGACTTAAGAAGTGCAGAAGTGGGGAGACAGCAGCCCTATGTGTAAGTACCTTGTATACATGAGTTCAAAACCTGTTTGTAGAATTGGCTAGTTGATTTGATTTGATAAGGGAGAAAGCAGTAGCAGCTAGAGCACATGTGAAAAATCCATCTCTGTTATCAAGGTAGATTAAGAAGAGAATATGGTGAATTATCCTGCTAATAATAGATCAAGTATTATCTTTTATCAGAAGGATTTTGAGAAGGAATGATTTGAGGTAGTAGTAATTTCAATTACATTTATTCATGAATGTTGCCTGGAATGGGAAATGAAATATGGCGAAGGTAAACAGTACATTTCCCACAAGGATATACAGTGTTCTGAAGTGATTTTCCCACACGCAAGCATATTTTTTAGTGATTTCGAGTTGGTTTAACTTTCCCACCTCTGTTGTTTCTTCTGTTTTTCTTTTGTTTTATACAAGATTACTATTTTCATGTATAAGGTACAAAACACCAATCAATGTTTTATTGGTCAAATAATCATTTTATTCATACATTATTTCCATTTCCCCAATAGTTGTCACTATTTATAAACACTAGGTTATTTGTAAGCATGAAAAATATACCATATAAAGGAATAAAAAATGAAGATTCAAGAAGGTTTTAAGCTAGTAGGGGAGGAAAAGATATATAGAGAAGATTGGAATTTGAGTTGTGAAAGATATTCACAATCCGTGGAAGCATATTAAGAATAATACTTGATATAAAGAATCTATTCTATAGTCTTAGCTTTCACCATTTGTCACAGTTGTTTTCCCATATGCCACAGTACGGAGGCAATTGTCAGCCTGGGTATTTGGAGAAAAATTTGCAGGTGTTAGCTCATTATAGACTCAGTCTTAAAAATGTTGCTTAATCATATTGACTTGAAAATAGGCTGTATATTTTCCGTTTCCTAGAATCTATTTTATACAAAACCTGAGCCTGTAGTCATATTTTTAGTATCCCTGTTTGGAGCATAGGTGACGTTATTGGACAATTAGAAAGAAGAATACTACAAAAGTGACAATGAAGGTAATATGTTAAGTAAGAGGAAGCACAACAGCAAAAAGCTTATATTCTAATGGAGGCATAAAGGGGAGCTGGAAAGGGGAGGAGCTACCCAGAACCGAGGGACCAAGGGGCTGAGTCCTAGGTTGTAGGGAAGAAAGAAGAATTAGAGTTGTTTTGTCATTACAATGTTGTTGTTATTGTGTACATTATCCTACTGATCCTGTTCACTTTATTCTCTATCAGTTCATCTGGTTCTTCCTAGGTTTCTCTGAAACTATCTTTCACCATTTCTTGTAGCAGAATAGTATTCTATTACATTCATTTACCATAATTTGTTTAGTTGTTCTTCAATTAATTAGCATTGCTTTAGTTTCCAGTTCTTTACCATAAAGAACTGCTATTCATTTTTTTTTTTTTTAACATTTGGGGACTTAACTCTTTTCCTTTTTCTTTTTTTTTTTCAATCTCTTTGGCTGGGTAGTAGTTTTGCTGGATCAGAAAATTTGCACAGTTTAGTGACTTTTAGGAAACAGTTCTGAATTCCTTGCACCAATGTGCAAGTCCAGCAAGATTAATTAATGTACCTGTTTCCCCAAAGCTCCTCTGGCATTTGCTTTTTCCCTTTTTTTGTCCTCTTTGTCAATTTGATGAGTGTGAGGTAAAACCTCAGAGTTGCTTTAATTTGCATTTCTTTAATTATTTGTGATATGAATTTTTTCATGTGCTTGTTGATAGTTTTGGATGTCTTCTTTTAATAACTGCCTATTCATAAATTTCTCATTACCATTTCTTTCAACAGATCTTTATATTTCATATCCTTAAGGCCCTCTGCCATCTTGGTTGCCTTCCTCTAGAATCTCTAGCTTATGATGTCCTTCTTAAAATGTGATGCCCAGAACTGAATACAGTATTCCAGATGGGGGTCAGAGGAGGCAGAGTGCAGAGGAACTGTCTTTTACCTAGTTCTCAATCCCTTTTCTCAAATTTACTAGCTATGTAACTGTGGGCACATCTCTTAACTCCTTTAAACCCCATTGTAAACTGGGGATAACAATACCTCTATTTGGTCTTAAAGAGTTGTGAGATTCAAATGACATAATGTATGTAAAGCACTTTGCAGGTCTCAAAAGGCTAACAATGACAATTATTATTTTAATTCAGCCTAAGATTAAGCCTTCAGCCTTTCTGTTGTACATTGAACTTAAAGTTAATCCTAAATTTAAAATAATTAAATAAATAAAGATAAATAAAATAATTAAAATAAAACCCACTATCCTGTTGGCAAAATTATTTATCAAATGTATTTGAATGACCTAGAACTTGGAGGCCACATGTGACCTTCCAGGTCCTTAGGTACGGTCTTTTGACTGAGTCCAAGTTGTACAGAACAAATCATTTTATTAAGGGGATTTATTCTGTGAAATTTGGATTCAGTCAAAAGGCCACACTTGAGACCCTAGAGGGCCACATGTGTCCTCGAGGCCGCAGGTTCCCCACCACTGTCCTAGAGTCATATCCTCCTTCATTTACACTGAAAGAACAAACATTTAGGCTGAAATGGGGTCTAAAAACTGAGGCCTGTATTCTTGGAACCATACCCAAGGCCTTCTTTCACTGGACTCCACTAACCAGGAAGGAATCAGACCCAAGAGAAGAGCATACAGGCACAGCTAGTCAGAGCTGCTCTAATTCACCATGTTAACAGACCATAATCAGTTGCAGAATATATCTGCACATGCCCCAGAGTCTCTTCAAGGTCTTCTGATGCGTTCTAGAGGTTAGGGGTCCTGGAATCCCAAAATCACGACACCTGGGTCCTGCCGGAAAGAATTCGACCCAAGCCTTCTTGCAGCCAAAAACAAGGTTTATTGAAAATAAACCTTATTATATCTTATTAGCTAGGCTCTTAAGGAATCTGAGCATCTATGGGCTATTGGCTAGATTCTAAGAATCAGAGCATCTTAATGGAGACAAGATGGACTTTTTATACAGAAAGATTGTGGGAGGGATCTAAGAGTGGCCAAATAGTCCATGAGGTAATAAAATTACCAAGGGTGGAGAGTGGCCTGGGGCCATAGGGAGGCAAGACAGTGGAGGGGCGATTGGGTGTAGCCACAGTGAAAGGGATTGGGATTGGGATTGATGGGATTATAGCCTCAGGGGAATGCCAGAGATTTCCCCCCCCCCCCCCCCCGAAAAGTCCAGGGTTTTTCCTTTCTGGGGGGCAGATCCCAACCCCATCGCTTCCACTGCACATCACCCCAGCTCTCTTAGAAGTGTGCTCTCTCTAGCTTCTTCCTTGTGGGGTGGGATGAATGAAAAGCCCGAGAGACAGAGTTTCTGGGTCATTAATAATCAGTTTATTAATTAGGCTATAATAAATTGATGGTCAGTGGTTTCTCTCCATAACCAAAGACAAAAGACCATGGATAACATACCTTTGGAAAATTGGGTGCCCCTAACAGGCCAAGATAAACCCTGATTTGTGAACATTTGGTGAGGGGGTGAATATATTAATGAAGAGATGGGCCAAAAGTCTTCAGCTTCTTCAGCTCCTCCTGCTGAGATCTTGACTTGATCTTTAGATTCAGTAGCATTCCAGGACAAAAGAATCCATCTCCACCCTGAAGGATTTAACAAGATTTGTGCCTAATGCTTTTAGGGCTGGAATTCAACTAGATTAAATTTTCTTTATACTTTAATCAGAAATTGAGCTCTCCCAGTTGGGTGGGGTCCAGCCCAGGATTGAGAATCTTCCTGGAAGATTAAACCAATCTCGTCTATCAGCCTTGTTCTTCTGAAGAACTGGTTGAATGACCTGTAAGGTCTGGTCTTTGAATGAGGAAGTAAAAAGAGAAAAACACTTGAATCCCAATATTAATAATTGATGATTAATAATCATTTCTCTTAGGGAGAAGTACATCAACAGAGTAGGTTTATAAAGACTAAGTTTCTTGGTTACAAAGGTACTGCTTGAATGAATGGAGGAATGAATGAGGACTTGGTATATCAAAGATACAATCTCAGTTTAGCTAGCTCCTGATGCTTAGCATGCTCTTACGCTACACTGTCCTTATTACCTCTCCCCCCTTCACTTCCTCTGTGTGGCTCAGAAAATGCCAAGTGATGCTAATAGTAGTCTAAGTATAACATAGGAAGGCAGACATACTGCTCTAATCAAAGAACATACTCCTAATCTAAAAGCAATTACTTCTGTTAGTTGGTGTTTTGGATTATTTGCTCCATTGCTTTACCTCCATTCACGCAGATTATAGAGCTATGGCTGCAATTATTTTACCTTTCCCTTATTATTTTGAAATAAAATTTGTGATGACTTTCAGAACATCAGAACAGTGTCACTTTGTGTTCAGAACATGGGAACCAACCTATCCTTAAAGTACTCTTAAAAAGTGCTTGTCATCTGGATTTGGAAGTGGGAACACTGGCTCAAAGTTATGGAATGTCCAGTTTTGAAATTTGAAATGATCTTTTGTCTGTGCCCTTTATGAGCTGTGGTGTTTGTTCTTTCTTTGAAAACAAAACCCTAGTCTGTCTTTTTTCAGTGTTTGCCAAATGTAGACCTCTTTTCAAGTCCTTCCAGCTCCCAATTCCCTTCCCATCTTTGATCTCCTTTCTCTTTGTGTCAGACTCCTAATAACTGAACTATTGACAATGATATAATAATATGCCTTAGTGATCTTGATTGAACAAAGCACAAGAAATCTCTTTTTAACCAGGTACTAAACCAAATGTAGCACCCTATGGGATTATCATAGGAGTGCTACTCCAAAGCATAACAATTGTTTGGCAGCATCTGTAAAATATTCTGGCAAAATTTTATATCAGTTAGATTTTTAGAAAGTAGTGTAAATGACACCCTGTTGAATATATGCAATCAGGGACAAAATGACATTAAAAATTGGTTTTGCCATTGAAAGTCCATTTGCCTGTCTGACACACGATCTAATAAGCTACTTCAGAAAACACTCAAGTGTTTGTGCCTTTTATAGTGAGGGTTGACAGCAAGCCATACCCTTTGTATTTTTAAGCTTTGTATATTTCCCTTAGCTCATTAAAGGAAAGATTGCCTGAGCAGGGGCCATTTTTGTCTTTTGCTTTTAAAAACAAAGATTATTTCTTGTGCATCTTTACATCCTCCACAGTGATTGGCATAAACAGGTTTGTTTTAATCAACCAAGTTCAGTTTAATAAAAAGGTCTGAGGCACTCACCTTAGATCTCAGAGGATTAGGCAACTTTTCAGTAAGCGCATCAGGTTCTCAGGCATTTGCTCCTCTGGCTGCTGTCCCTGTGTTTAGCTTAGCTTGACCATTTGTGTTTCCACTCTTTTTCAGCAGACGAGATGAATTTTAGAATTTTGTCTCATAACAGCCAGACTTCTTTGCGTATATTGCACATAAGCGTAATAAATCTAGAGTCCATAAAACATGAAATTAGCCATCTAATCTAGCTCTGTGCCTCAGGACAATGGAGTATAGTGAAAAGAATGCTGAAAAGAATGAGTGAAGTAAATGAATGAATGAAAAAGCTTAGTAAGTGATAAGGTCTAGATTTTTAGGGGTGCTGCGACCCCAAAATCACGACAAGTGGGTCCTGCCTGAAAGAATTGGGTCCAAGCCTTCTTTTAGCCAGAGATAAGGTTTATTAAAGATCCGCCATATTAGCCAGACTCTTAAGGAATCTGAACATCTATGAGCTGTTGACTAGACAACTAAAGGCTAGTTGATGGGATTATAGCCTCAGGCAAAATCCAGAGATTTGGCCAGTTGGGAAAGTCCAGGGCTTTTCTTTTCTGGGATCCCGATCCCAACCCTATCAGTAAGTATTTACTATGTCCCAGACATTTTGCTTGAGCACCAGAGATAAAACAAAGCAAGCCAACAAAACACTCCTTTTCTTCTAGGGGCTTGTCTGAGTGGGGAACAAAACACCTAAAAGTAAGATAGATTTGGAAACTTGGGGAGAAAAGAGAAGAAAACGTGACTATTGGCCAGAAGATAAATCTGGTTCCAGGCAAAAAAAGGTGAAAATGCATCTTTCAGAGTCTAGGGTCCTAGTGTCATAGTCTGAGTTCCAGTATTGAGAAGAGGAGGGAAAGAATGACTTGAATTTAGGAGAAGACCTGGGTTCAAATTCAAGCTCTGCTACTAATAGCTATGTGATATTGAATTAAGTCACTCAACTTTGCTGTGCCTTAGCTCTCTAGCATCTGTAAAATGAAGGCATAGGAAGGCTCCAGCTATAAATTCTGTACTGTTCTCTACTTTCTAAAGCCATATTGATACATTGATTAATTTCATCATTTACCCTAGCTAAGAGTTTAGCTAATAGCTACCACACTAACATTGTATTTTTTTAGTTCAGCAAATAAACACTGCAAATTTGTATTGTTTATTTATGAAGCAGGAAAAAGCTATACTAGAATTACTTATAATTGGGAACTGAATCTAGCATATTAATATAATAGCCTCCCTAAGAATCTGATAATTACATTTTAGAAAAAATTTAATGATTAAAAATTAATTGATTTTCTGAAGTCATTCTCAGAAGAATTATTTTCTTAGTTGTACTTACAGAATACAAAATTTGTTTAGATTAAAATTTTACTCTTAATTTTTATTTATTTTTATTTTAATGATTTTTTGTGTCATTTTTATAGTCCAATTTAATTCCTTCTGTTCCTTTTTAATTTTTATATATATTTCTTCATAATTCACTATAGATTTGGAAATAATAAGGACCTTAGAAGCCATCTAGTTCATCTTCTTCATTTTGCAGATTTAGAAATTGTTAGAAGTTGTATCTCCCCTAAGGTCACAAAGGCAAAAGTGATAGTTACAGGGTTTGAATCCAGCACCTATGACTCAAAAATCTAGCATAACCTCTATTCTGCAACAGTGCTTTTCAGACTACACAATAATCATAATTCTTTTGCCTTCATAACCTCTCCATGCCTTTTCCTTTCCCCTAGTCTTCCATATGCTTCTCCTGTACCTAGTACTGTGCCCTTTTCTTCATCTTGATGATCTCCTTGATTCCCATGGGTTCAGTTATTATTTCTGTTTGGATGACTCCCAGCCACATATCTTTAACTTTAGTCCTATATATCTGTCTGCCTTGCTTAAATTTTCTTTTTCTTTTTTTTTTAAATAAATATTTATTTTTAGTTTTCAGCATTCACTTCCGTAAGATTTTTTTTGTCAAGGTGAATTGGGGTTAAGTGACTTGCCCAGGGTCACACAGCTAGTGAGTATCAAGTGTCTCAGGCCAGATTTGAACTCAGGTCCTCCTGACTCCAGGGCCAGTGCTCTATCTACTGCACCACCTGGCTGCCCCCCATAAGATTTTGAGTTTTAAATTTTCTCCCCCCCCCCCACAGCATACAATCTGGTTTTAGGCTCTACATATACATTCATATTTTCCCATTAGTCATAATGTAAAGAACAGTTAGAACTAATGAGAAGAATCTGGAGAGTAAAGCAATAAAACAAAACAACAAAGGAAAGCGAGAGCAAAAAGTATGCTTCCATCTGCATTCAGGCTTCATATTTCTTTCTCTGGGTGTGGATAGCAATTTCCATTATGAATCTTTTGTAGTTGTCTTAGATTCTTGCATTGTTGTGAAGAGCCAAGAACCCCAAATGAGTCACAAAGAGTCATACATGACTGAAGAACAGCAACAACAAATCATATCTTTAGCATAGCACAGCACAGCACAGCACAGCATGAAGTTTTCAGTAAAGCATTTGACAAAGTGTGCCATACTATTCCTGTAGAAAAGATGGAGAGGTATGGGTAAGATAATAGTACAATTGGGTGGATTTAGAAATGGTTGACTATCAAACTCAGTCATCCCATAATGTGGCTGTTCCTGTGTGCAATGTTCTTCAGGTTCTACTAATTTCACTCTGCATCAGTTCATGTAAGTCTTTACAAGTTTTTTTGAATTCTGCCTGCTCATCATTTCTTATAGCGCAATAGTATTCCCTTACATTCATATACCACATCTTGTTCAGCCATTCCCCAATTGATGGGCATCCCCTCAATTTCCAATTTTTTGCCACCACAAAGAGAGCCGCTATAAATACTTTTGTACATGTGGGTCCTTTTCTCATTTTATGATCTCTTTAGGATACAGCCTTAGAAGTGGTATTGCTGGATTAAAGGGTATGCACAATTTTATAGCCCTTTGGGCATAGCCTTGTTTAAGTTTTCTAGTATTATTTCTGGCAGGCCCCTAAAGCATAACATGTCTAAAACGGAATTAATTATTCTCACTTCCATTTCCCTCCTTTCAACTTACATATTTATACTGATCCAATCACAGTCCAGTAAACATTTATGACATTGATGGCACCACCTTCCTAGATACTCAGGCTTTAAACTTCACAATCTAAATTAGGGCCATTCACAGAAGGAGTTGAAATGAGAGTCCTCTGTGAGTTGAAGGAGTTTTAAAATGATGAATCTTGATCAACTTCTCTTACTCATTTCAGTTCCTGCATTTGGAAACAAACCCCCCTCTAAATGAGTGTGATTAGAGTTTGCCCTAGAGAGAGGAAAAGGAGAAAGTCTGCACTTAAAGACTTACACGTCCAAAAGAGATTTATTAGAATATGCTGTTTACAACTGTATGGAGATCAAAGTGGGGGGTGCTCTGGTCTTTTAAATCTGGGTTCAGATTGGAGTAGTGAATGAAAGAAAAAGTATTCCTTGCTTTTTAGAATTTCAAGTTTTATGAGAGAGAAGGGGAAAACGGCACACAGAGAAGAATGCAACTACAGAACATTTCAATAGATTTGAACCTGGTGGTCCAAAGGCCAAAGTAGGTCAAGACCAATGATTGCTTGCTTGCCAGGATTGTCTGGAGTGTGGTGGGATAAGGCATGTGGAAGTGCCTGTATTGGCTAGAGGGTCCAGGGGTTTGGATGGCAAGTAATCCAGCTTCATTGGAGTATAAAGAGAAAGATACAACTGATGTGCCATTTTAATTAATAAAAACATTGATTTCTAATGTTGAATTATTTTTCAGTGCCAAGGACTTTAGTGTTAAGAACTTTCTTTTGTGTCCATAGCTAGCTATGGCTGCTGATGCTATAGCCCCAACTTACACAGCAGCCACTGTCACTGGACAGTAGGGGCTACAGAACCAGCAGCCAAGGCATGTCCCTAGTGGGGATGCTACCCTGGCCATTGGGTGTGGGATTGGCTAGGGGCAGAGCTAGTGGCCTTCAGGGTACTACTACTTAAGGTTTTTGGACTTAGGGCCCTGGTGACTGCCTTTGACAGGGCGTGAGGGCAATGGGTGGTAGTTGTGGTTTTGGTCACTTGCTACCTCAAGGAAGCCATTCTGTTACTTCCAGTTGACTTGCTTCCTGATGTAATATCATGGTATGGTGTTTCCTTACTAATGATATTACCATACCTTCTCCAAAATGGCTTACCAGTTTTCCATTTTGTATAGTTAAAGTCCCATTTCTGACTCTTTAGATATGTTCTCTCCTTTTTAGGGGATCATAGGGGATTGGTGTAGGGAGCACAATATTATCTGTTACTGGTTCTGTACTTTGAGTTCTCCGATTGCATTAATTAACTGAAAGGGATAAGAATATGGGACTGGGATGCTTCCCAGTTTACACAAGTTTAGCCAACAAGAGGATTTGTAGGCTCTTATCTCCAGTCCCAGGTGCTGTGGGGCTATTTGGACCCACATGGACACTTAGCTATGAAGTTATATTTAGGGTAATTGGGAGAGACCTTCTTTGATTGATTTTAGGGGCAAAAGCAAAAAGTACAAATAAGTGGTTTTAAATCATATATTATAGTATATACATGGTGGGTATACAGGATAGTAGCCAACCAGTATGGGAAAAGATCTTTCCAGGGAGTATTATCTCTTATAGCCTTGGATTCTTCTCTCAAGGGAGGATCAGAGGCTATATGGCTTTTACTTTGGGGAATCTACATAGCAATGCTAACTAAGCTTCTTAGGGGAATAAACAGTAAATACACAAAGAAATCCGTTGTGAGGGATGCATATATACCATCCCTTCCACCGGGGAGGCTGAGGCTGAAGAGTTCTTTACTTATCAAGTGTTCACCCTGAGTTTGACATAACTACGATGAGCTTCTAGGATCACCAGGTTGCCTAAGGAGGGATGAAGTAGCTCAGATGTGAAACATAGCAGGTTGGCGCTCCTGTGCCCATCATATTGGGATCAGGTTTGTGAGTAGTCTCTGTACTTCCAGCCTGGGTGAGATAGGGAAAACTAGTCTTTTTTTTTTTTTCTTTTTTTGTCTAGGCAGTGGGGGTTAAGTGAGTTGCCCATGGTCGCACAGTAAGTGTCAAGTGTCTGAAGCTGAATTTGAACTCAGGAGCCACATGGCTGCTCCCGTGAAAACTAGTCTTTAAAAAAATATACTAAGGTCTTAGCAGGGTTGGAAAGGCCATAGTTATTAAAATAGTTATTTAGGAATGTGTGTAGGCATGTGTATATTTTATAGTAAGCAGAATTATCAATTCCTATTCCCTAGAATGAGGGAAGATAGCACTTGAAGTTAAAAAATTCTAAGAGGCAAACATATTTTTATACACATAAGAATAGTAATTTAAATTATAAACCAGACACTGTGAAATAAGCTGCTGGAGACATAGTACAAAGCTTTATTGAGGATGTTTGCTTCTTAATCATGTTATTTTTATGATTTGCCCCCTCCTCCATTAGATTGTAAACTCCTTGTGAATAGGGATTAATTTTTTTTGTAATTATAACTGCAGCTCTTTGCAGAGTGCCTGGTATATAGTAGATGTTTAATAAATAATTGTTGATTGGTAGATTGAACGTTTCCTCATATCATAGAAAATACAGTTAAGCAACATTCTGCATCCCTTGTTATAAGGCCTTTCTCCTGGGTGGGGAGACGTGTTTTTCTTCCTTTGCCCTCCAGAGCCAATTGTAATTAGTCATTATAATTAGTCAGAGTTGAGTTGTCTTTTAGTGTTTTGATTAACAGTTATTGTAGTCATTTTGTATATTCTGGGTCTATTGACTTCATTTTACCTCAATACACACAGGTCAGCCTGCGTTCCAGTTACCCAGAAGAGACCTGAGTCATTTTTGACTCTTCTCCTTTCCTCCTTCCTTTCCTCCTCCCATTCAGCCACTTGTTTAGTGCTGTCAATTCTACTACTTCCATTCTATATTCTGCCTTTCTTTTCCACACACTCTGCCCACCACCCTTGTTCAGGTCCCCACTGCCTCTTGTCTAGACTTTTGGAGAGAGTTTGTTTTGTTTTTTGTCCTTGTGTTCTCAGTACCAAGCATAGTGGTTGGCATGTAGTTGTTTCTTACTAAGTATTGCTCTGAAGATGAGTGATTGATTCTTTAAAGTCTGAGGACTACGACATTAAGTTCAGACCCAGGTATTCATGGAGCTCATAGAAGAAGAGGACATTTACTAAAACAGAGAAGATAACGTGTATTTCTAAAGGTTTATTCATTATAATTTTTCTTTCTCCTCTCAAACTCTGTATTTAATCTCGTTACTTTAAATGACCAGATGTATATTAAAATATAAATCAGGCTTTACAAAGCATCTGTGCTGTTATCTGGAGTTGTTTTATCTTTATTCTGAACCTACTGTTTTGAGTTTCACAATTGAGATACAGATCACAGTAAGATGGTCTGTAAATCTCTTGCTTTTTAACAAGCATCGTGAGCTCCCTGTCTCTTATTTTAGAGGGACAATTTTAAATTAGAGCACTCTGATGTAAGATTTGCAACTGATAATTGTGCTATTTGTTCTTTCAGGGGGAATCATTTTATACTCCAGAATTAGGACAAGTATGTGAGAATTCCCATCGGCCAGTGTGGATTTCTTTCTTCAAGCTCTCTTCCAATACAACCAGCTATATAAGTTTCTCAAATAACCCTTCTTTGTGCCATGTTCTGTGGCTTGCATCAAAAGAGGAATTTGTCTTCATGAAGATTCCTAACATTGGTAATGTGATGAATAAATTTGAGATCCTTGGGGTTGTAGGTGAAGGTAAGTTAGATTTCCTGAATTAACTGAATTCTTGAGGAATGTTCAGTAAAACCTCATTAATTATTTTAGACTCAGGTAGTTTGAAATTTGTAATAATTCGTTCATATCTCTCATTGAGTAAAATACTGAAATTTCCTTCTGTAAAATTTGAGGATAGCATAATCCAATCTACAAGCAGTAGATTTTTGAATTGAATAAATAAAGTGAAAGGATCAGTAACTTCTAATTGCTTAAAATGTATATATTTAAAATTGGCAGATGCTATATAGCATTATTTTTACTTATAAAATACTTTATTGGTCATAGTTTGAAACAGTAGCATTTCTTAGTTTTTCTAGCTAAATAAACTACTCAGTCTTTTTGCATCAAGTTTACAAGTTCTTGTGAAGGAGAGGTGATTTTTTTTCTTAAATAAGAATCCAATGTGATGATTACCCCAAAATCTGAAACATGAAGCTGTAGAAAACGAATGGCATCTTCCTGTGTGCCACAGATATTTTCCCTTTTTGTATTAATTAGTGTTCCTAAAAATGAAGATAGTTTTACCTATGTAAATAAATGTATCAGAGAAATAAATCAGATAATTATTTCATTTGCACAGGGAGCACTATATTACCACCCTTCTTTCTGTTACCTGCCTTGATGAATCCCTCCATTTTCTCTGCTCACACAAAGAGTAGATAGAAATTGACATTTTGGTTTGGATAAGATTAGTTATCAAGATAAATTTCCCAGGAGGCAGTGAAAAGTTTTTCTATTAAGGCAAGTTAGCTGTATACTGGGGAAATCTGGGACCATATTGAATGTCCTGTTGCCATGTACATGAGAGAAAGTGTCTTTGTCTTTTTCTCCTAAACTTCAGAGATTCTGTACTCATGCTGACTATAGGATGGGTTATCCCCCAGGACCTGGTAATGCTTACTACTAGCTATAATTATAATTCCTGTTGTGCTAGAATGTGAATAAGAATTTTTTTCCCTTGCTAGGATAAATACTCAGACATTCTGTAGAAGATTTAAACATTTTATAGACCAAGATATTTTGACAAACTTTATGTTTGATCTCACTTGGGAGTGATTAGTGGACTTTTAAAATATGAATTTTCAAGCACCTAGTATCATTTTAGTAAATTATCAATTATAGAGAATTAATAAGTGGAATTCTGGTATTCTGAAAGAGTTGATATTTGCCCCCAAATTGAGAACTTAATCTTTTGCTTGTAGGATAATGCCAATTTTTAAGTACCTGTAGTATTCCTTAATCTTGGGCCACTGCTAATGGTTTTCTTCAAGTAAAGGATACCTAAAAATACTTGTTAAATTGATGGGAGGAGGAGTCAGGAGAGGGACTTGAAATTATCTTTTTTTTTTAAGAATTTTTATCCTTTAGTTTTATTTCATAAAGCATTGAGATTTACTGATACTAGATTCATAAAATATGTGGAGTGAGGGTTTAGCCACTCTAAATATTCTAGCATGTATACATTTGTTCATATTTCTTTATTTTTATTACAGGTGCCTATGGGGTTGTACTAAAATGCAGGCACAAGGCAAGTAGAGATTTTTAAAAAAGAATGTGCATGTATTTAACTGTTTTGAAACTAATTTGGTGCCGTGTACTTAATACTGTTTGGAATGATGATGTTACTTGATAACTGAAATTGAAATTACTATATGAATGCAGAATAAGAATAGAAGTATGATTAACTTTCACAGCTGGTGCAGGCCTTTTCCTGTTTAGTCAAGATCTGTGATCATATTTAGCCAGTTTAAAGAAGTAATATAATGGTCAGCAGGTGCATCATGAGCTCATTTTATTGTTGGTTGGGATAGGAGGATGAAACAGAATGGAAACTAAAGCATTTATTTTTGTGTTAAAGTTACACATAAATATTTATGGTCAAGGAGGAGGTTCATTAAATATTATTCCTGTTGACCTGCAAATCCTTAAAGCCTCAGGAATTTAAATTTAGATTTCAAGAGGGAGAATAATGAATTGGTATTAATATGGGATGTAGTTTTACTCTCCCTTGAATTGAATCATATTTGTAGAATACTTGACTATAGAACAAGTTTTTTAGAGAAATTGTATGGAATTTTTGGAGCTGCTGCTTATCGGATAGTATGTGATACATAAATGGTAGCCATCAGGTAGCCAGGGTTGAAGCTGTTTAACATGTTGTTACTATAATGATAGTAATTATGATATAGATTCCCAGTTGTGTTGTACTTCATGTTTGCACATTGTTAGGATCTGTGTTTTATCTTTTGACATAAAGTGTTGGCAAATTGCTTGAGAGTTCAGCAAGAGAATTTACTTCAAATTCTGATATAAGCTTATTTTGCAAGATTTTTATTTTCTTTCCTTCTCTAAAGATCTTTATATGTGCTTAAGTTGAAGGCCTTAACAGAGTTTAATTTGAAGAAATAATGTTTTTTTCTTAAGGCTAGTTTCATGTTTCAAGTAGCTTATCTTCTAATTCATTACATATTATTACCTCAATTGCATGTTCTTGACTTATTTCACCTATAATATATATTTTAACATCTACTTGCCAGAATATTTAGGGGAAAAATGTTATTTTTTCAGAACTTGATTAAGGATCTCTAGGAATTAAAAATAGCAAATGAAAGGAAATAGAGTAAGCTCAGGACCTGTAATACCTTTTAAAGAACATATTATTGTACAATCATTTTGTAATTATTTTAGTTATTTATCTTCAAGTATTAAAAATACCTCAGGCTGTTCTAAAGTAAATTCCTGAGAGTCTTGTTCTGAGGAAACATTATTAGTATCCAATGTTAAATATATGCTTACACCTTGAAGAAAAGATATTTTTCTGATGATTTAGCCCATTTACGTTCTATAGCAAGTAGAAGCTTTAGTCCTAAACTTAGAATTCATGGTCATCTATGAAATGTAAATCATCTAACAGTTATATATTGTTTCTTAGAGATAGGGATTGGACCTATCATTGGTTTAGGTTATTCCCAGGTGAGGAATTTCCCTATACTAATGCATGTTGGTAATCTTCTAAAGCATTGAAAAGGTTAAGTGGCATATACATACAAAGTCACATAGCCATTATGTATCTGAGGTGGGTCTTGAATTTAGGTCTTCCTGGCTCCAAGGTCAGTTCTCTATCCATTTTTCTATTGAAAGTTTTTTCTTCCAGCAACTCTATCCTTATTTTTTTCTGTAACCTATCTCATCTTTGGGATTGGAGACCAGGTCATGGAACCCAATATTACCTTGACTTCATTAAAGCCTTTCCCCTTCTCTTGGGGGAATTTTTTCCCCCTTGGGTATTATAAGACTTTCTTAGTAACTAGATAAGTTATGATCATGGTGATGAAGGTAAGGTTTCCAATTCAAATCCTGTATAGTTCATTTATCTTTAATTGATTCCATAGCCATAGACCACACATTGCACTTATCTTGTGATGAACAAGAATTCATTTAATACCTAAAACATGCAAATCACTATATTAGGTGCTGGGAATACAAAGACAAAAAAATAAAAACATCTCTATCCTTAAAGAGCTCATATTCTTTTGAGGGAAGCGATAAGTAGAAAAGTAAATACAAAGGAACGTTAAGGTTGGTAGCAAGGGAGAGTGCTAACAATTTGAAGATTCAGACAATGCTTATGTAGGAGGTGGCACCTAAACTAAAACTTGGAAGGAGGAAAAGAGGAAGGCTGCTATGGAGTCTTTGAGGGATCAGTGAAGAGGAAGACTATTCAGGGCATGAGGATGGGCCTTGTGAAGGTATGGATGTGGGAGATGAACTGCTATCATTGGAGAATGGAACAGAGACTATTTTGGCTGCAATATAGGGTGAGTGATAGGGAGTAGTTTGTAAGAAATTTAGAAAGGTCTACTACAGCCAGATTGTGAAGGAAATAATTTGCAAAAATTCTGGAAAGGAAGGCTATAGTTTGTGAAATGCCAGACAGGGTCATTTGTATTTTATTCAAGAGGCAAGAGGGGACCAGTGAAGCTTTTGTTGTTGGGGAGCAACAAAATCAGACCTTTGTTTCTGGAATGTTAATTTGGGAGCCATTGGGCAGTTGGAGTCAGGAAGACAGACCAATTAGGCTATTGCAATACTCCATTTAAGAGGTAATAAGAGCCTGAACTCTCAAAATGATAGTATTGTGAGTAGAGGGAATGGGTCAGATGTGAGAGATATTGTGTAGAAAGCATCCGAGAGTCATGGTTTGATATAGGGGATGTGCGAAAATGAAGAGTCAAGAATGGCTCTGGGGTTGCAAACCCTGTGCATCTAGAATAATGATGGTGTCTTCTACAGAAATAGAGAAGTTAGAAAGAAGGTTCAGAATGGTGTGTCATCTTTTGAACATATTGAATTTGCCATGTATGTAGAGCTTCCAGATAGAGATGTCCACCAGGAACATCTCAGGAGAGAGACTAAGGCTTGTATATATGAATTACGGAGTCATCTACTTAGGATAATTTTATTCTGGGAGCTAATGGGATCACTGAGAGAGTATATAGAAAAAGGAGGAGAGCAGATTCCTGAGTTAGGATGTTGGTATAGATATTAAACTCACAAAGGAGACTGAGAGGGACTAGTCAGGTAAGAGGAGAATCAGGTGAAAGTAGAATTACAGAAACTGAGGGAGGAGCTTGGGAAGCAAGGTAATCATATAGTGTCAAATGCTATAGTCAAGAGGTCAAGAAGGATGAGGATAGCTTTAGCAATTGAGAGATCATTGGTAAACTTTGGAGTTTCTGCCAAAACCACATTACTAGAGGTTGAGAAGTAAGTGGACAGTGAGAAAGTGGAAGCAGTTGAATACAGATGACTTTTTACTAGCAGTTTGGCTGTGAAAGGGAGAGATAGAGAATCAGAACATTTGTTGCTATTAACGAAAAAACATTTCGAAGTGCATGCTGTAGTGACAGTGTAGCCCAGTAGTTTCAACTTCGTGTAGGAAAAATAGGACTTTTTTTTGTTTGTTTGTTTTCTAAGTGGTCTTGTATGTTTTAAGAAAAATGTCTGGGTCTTAAAGGAGGCAGAGAAAAGTGTCAGAACCCACTACTGGCTAAGACTGAAGTACCTTACATGAATTTTATTGTTTGATGGAACATTTTATAGTTGTTAATGCATCACTGTAGACTGCCAGCAGAAAAGACTTAAGTTTTAAATGGAAAATAACTACACTCTCATTTTGATAGCTCATTTTTTTTTTCTGTACCACAGGAGTTCAGACTAGTCTGCCCAGTTCACTTGAATACAACTATACTATAGACACTCTGTATTTGTGGTTATTCTAGGTTGTCCTAAAGCTATTTCTTTTGTATTTAAAAGGGTTATGTTTAGGAACCTACAAGCGTGGAAATTTTAGCTTCATCCCTATGTTGTATGCTCTGCTGGGCGCAGAGGATATCAAGATTTGAAGCATTATCTTTGGCCTCTGGGTGCTTATTCTAGTTTGGAAAACAGGACACCTACATACATATAGTTTGGTCAAGTAGCACCTTCTACACGTAGCTTTTTTTGATCTCACCCCTTCTTCAGTTGCTTTTGACCTCTCCCTGGCCCCATTTTTTTGAATTGTATTTATCTGTACTGTGTTTTATTAATGCGTATGTTGTCTCCGTTGGATGAATGCTAACTCTTAGAGGGAAGACACTGTTTAATTTTTGTCTTTGTGAGCCCAGGGCCTAGCACGATGTCTGGCACATTAAAAGGTATTTAACAAGCTTCTTGATTAATGACCATTACATTAAAAAGTAAATAATTATGCAAGGGCTAATGCAGTCTGGATGGGCATTGCATCATGGTATCGTCTTAGCAAGAGGCTCACACAAGACCAACTCCTTGAATGTCAATTCTTTCTGTTTTTCCTTTCAGTGTTCTTTCTGTTTTACAGCAGCCAGAAAGAATGGCTCTGGGTGGAAAATTTTAGGCATAAATTAATGCTTAACTTAGAGTAACTGAACTCATTTTAGAATCAGCAGCTGTTTAGTCAGTAGACTTTCTACAGTACGTCTTTTTTTCAGCTAAAATAGACTTTCAGATCTGAAATCCAGCTTTTAAAAATAGAACCAGAATTGGTGGTGCTCTTAGAATGATTTAGGATCTAAGAACAAGTGAACAAATCAAGATATATAATTGAGAATTAATGAGGATATTAGAATACTGTTTTATTCACAAGATAGTACAATTCACCATACATTCTGGACGACCTTTTTGAAATATAATGAGGAGTGCTGACATGTTTCATACCCTGGAAATTGAAAGGATTTTAAAGTGAGGCTAATTCTTTTTTGTATTGAGTATGCTTATATTCTATGGTTCTCTAATTCTAAATACAGTATACTGTATCAGAATAAATACCAAAGAAAGTCGTAGGTCTAATCCAGGGGTGGGCAACCTGCAGTCTCAAGGCTACATGTAGCCTTCTAGGTCCTCAAGTGAAGCCCTTTAACTGAATCCAAACTTCACAGAACAAATCCCCTTACCAAAAGGATTTGTTCTGTAAAACTTGGACTCAGTCAAAAGGCCACATCCAAGGACCTAGAAGGCCACACGAGGCTGCAGGTTCCCCACCCCTGGTCTAATCTAATACATGATATTGCCATAGTTTGTTGGCTTGGTTGTATCATCAAAAAGTGTTTATCTTTTATGACTCTGACATGATGTTAAATTATTCTAGGCTTATCCAAGTCAACAGACATGTTTTTTCTCTATTGATGTTCATGCTGTAGAATTGAAAATAACTGCAGTCGTCATTTATCTAGCTCATTTTTATTCTATATGCATATCTAGGTATACATGGAAATGCTAATAGCAGCAAATGTCAAAATTGGCTTCAAATCAGCTTCTAAATAAAACCCTATATGTTTTCACCCATGCTGAAAACATTAATCACGGTTTTGAATGGCCTTTTGTGGCCATTCTGTCCATTTGAAAGTTTATCTTTATACATTACTACAGAGATGTATGAGTTTATCTCACTATGTTACTGGTACCAAAACATACTATAGTCTAAACAGTAGAAAGAGCTGAGCTGAAGGCACAATGAATAAAAATGCCAGGAGCCTGAAGGCCAGAATGCTTTAGGTAACCAGATAGATGGAATGGAAGATAGGAGGAGTAGGTTTGCTGTTACAGGACCTTGCTATAGAGATGCTGTAGCCTGTAATAGGTGATGGGGAATTAAGGGGTGAAAATTATTGTATAAGAGTCTCTTGCTAATCAGAAATGGAAAAGCAGCCAACTATGTGAGAAACCTGAATCATGTGAAATATGTATTTTGTGTCCTGTGCTGAGATTTTTTTAAAAGTAGGAGATAGATTTCCCCTCCTTATGTAACTAAAGGTCTAGTTGGGGAAGGATAATTATACCTGTGCTATCTACTCCTCAAGATTATTGTGAATTTCAATTACGATAATACATGCAAGCACAGATGGATAAAATAATTGCTTTTTATAGTTGAACATAAGCTCATCTTTGGAACAACTCCAGGAGCAGACAGGACAACAGGAATGATATACACATTATTCTGCTCTCGCATGTTCTCCTCTCCTAGGTCTCTATATTTTGAAAGTCATTTATTCCATGAAGCTTTGGAAATTATGAATATTTTGGAAGGCCACATATATTTAAACCACCAAATTTTTATGGATCAATGTTATGTCTAGACAATTGTGGGCAACAGTTTTGTTTATATTAGGATGGTACCAGTATAGTTTATTGATTGAATTCTCTGGGATGCTTTAATTTCTCTATTTGTAGTTGGAAGATTTCTCACATGTCAATTCATGAAGAATCCTGAGCTTTTCACGTATAGTTCTAGCCATCAGTTCATGATTTGCTCGGTATTTAGGAGGGGGTAAATTCTTAAAGTCTGCATTGATCTCTATTGCAGTTTCTTTGCTGTTTCCTTATATCATTTCTACTGATCATTAAGTCAGAATTCTACTGGTGACAGTGACCTGGTTGGTCCTAAATTGTCATCATTAACCCCATCCTTCTGAAAACCAGTCCACCAGATTTAGCCAAATTATGCAACACTTCTTTATCCCCATATTGTTATTGTCTTAGTTCATGTGGATGTTGTCCATTGAAGGCCTTTGATTCTGTTGTTGGATCCTAGCCTTTTTGTAAACTCCATCTGTCTAAAGATAAAACACTTTCTTTTGTATTCAACAAATCCAGTGATGTCTGCTTGTATTTCTGTAGTTTTTTGACCTGTTTATCCTGTCTTCTAAGAGTCCCTATCAATCCTATTCTTTTTTGTCATGGAAGTGTTAATCTTTCTATTGTTGCCTTCATAGACCCTGCATTCTGTTTATATTGTATTAGTTTTTATGAGGAGACTTTTCTGTCACAGTCCATTTTGCAATTCTGAAAGTATAAATTATAATTGGCATTGTGTGTCAGTTGCTTTAAACATTCATCCTATTCTGCTTTGAATTCAGGATGCCAGAAGGTCTCTTAATGTATTTATCCACAGCCAGCTCCCTTGATGTCTTTTTGTTTCATGTTTATTATTATTCTTATTATTTTATTCTTATCTTTTTCAGTGGGATTCAGATGCAAAATGGCCTTGTGATAAGTGCTATCTTACTATTTATTCCTTTGTATTTTAGTACACTGTAGTCCATTAGAAAGGTGAATGAAATAGCTGTTTTTCATAGTTGGATCAAAGAATTAAAATGTAAGCATCCTTGGTATAACATTGGAGAGCAAACAGCACAAATAGGGGTGATGTGCATCTTATTCTGTTTCTACATGATTTCATTTTTAACAGTATCTATACTTTGAAAACTTTTCATTCCATATAGCTTGTGGATTTTCAACATGTGGGGTATATTAATCAATGTTGTATCTGAGTGATTGTGAACAACAGTTTGATCCATGATAATGGTCTGTTTCTATTACAGTTTATCCATTGAATTCTCCAGGCTATTTCTAGTAGGGAGAATGTCTAACATGTCTTTTTCTCCTTTTTGGTGTGGAAGTGTTAATTTATCTATAGCTGCCTTAGTGTGATGGGCCATATGTATTAATTATTATTGTTGTTATGGAACAATACAAGAATAGATATGATTTAGGTGATTAGTTGGCTGAAACTAGAAACACTCTATATTTATCGGGTTGAAGAATGAAGAATGAAATTGCATTTAAATTTAGCAATGACTAACAGGTTACTAGGTCTTTGTTGACTAAATGGATTTGTGAAATGGCATGGAATGAGTTGAAAGATAACTCCAAAAATATTGAATTTGGTCCTCTGGGGGAATAGTGGTGCCATAATAGTTGACAAAATGATGCTTCAGCTTCAGACATTTTCATCTTGAAGTGACAAAGGACTTAGTCTGTGCCATCACTGTGCTAAGTGAAGGGATACAAAGGAATGGGAAAGCACAAAAAACAGCTTGTAAAGAGTTTACCAACTAATGGGTACATCCAAATGGTGGAAATATTTTGTTGGCAGCTATAAATATAGGACTGATGACAAAGACTGGATTGTAAATTTAGATGTCATCGGCTAAGATTTGTAGCTGCAAAATTGGATGAACTTATCAAGGGAAGGAGAACAAAGGAGGAAGAATAGGGCTAAGGATGAATGATTAGATTAGAATAAACTCAATAGTTGGAAGAGTACTTTGTTATCAAATGTAAGGGAGGAGTTTCAAGCAGGTAGAGGTCTTCAAGAGTATCTGATTCAGGTCCAGAACTTAAAAGGAAAAACCAACATGTTTTTTTTAGCACATTTAATTATTATAGGACAGGTGTATTTGGTGGCAAGGCTAATGCAATGCCGAAAAGAATACTTGGTAGTGTACCAAATGTATTCCCCCTCATCCCCCGCCCCCATTCCTCCATTCTCTGTTAGTTCAGAGAGCTATTACATGCTCTGTCAATATTTGGTCAGTGGATGGGGATGTAGTATATTGTTTGGCCACAGAATGGCACTCTACCCGCCTATTAGTTACTAACTCCCCTTACTGAACCTCTATACTACTTACTGCCACATGGAAAGAAAAGCATGGAATACTCGAATTAGTGAACCCCTGCCATGTTCCCTGTCACATGGCAGGAAAAGCATGGATTCTTAAGTATGACTTCCTCTTTTTTTTCTGTCTACCTGCCAAGGAAATGGAAATTCAAAGACTCTAGGAAAAGTATGGCTTCACATATTTCCCAGCTTACTTGAACCGTCTTTCCAGGCATTCTTCAAAAGCCAGGCTGTGGTTGAAAATAGCAAGTAGAGTATATTTGTTTTAGGCAAGTAGGCAAACATTATTTTCAGGTTTTTTTTCTACTAAAGGCAAATATTTTTTGTTAAAGATAATTTTTCATATCCAAGAAATAGAGTTTATTTTCAGGAGGCATACATTATACATCTTAAAGCAATAATTTACATTTTTTTCAGATTACTTTTTTAGCCATATCAAAAAACTAAATAATGATGTAGTTATTTTATTTGTACAGGTGATTTCAAGAAAACTTTTGTGACAATCACCTCCAATTTCAGTGTAACACAACAGGTTAATCATGGATATTTTTCCATGTTTTATGAGGAAGATAAAAATTATTACCCCAGATATCAGACATCAGTTTTTTCCCCAAAAGAGCAATCTTCTGTATTCTCTGTATTTCTTCATCATCAAACACATGCTTAGTTTTGTTAAAATTTTTAACTTTTAATTATGTGAAATTGTTTTTGAAACAAAAATTACACTATCAGCGAAGTCAGCATATGAAACTTAAAAAATACATGGTTGAATGAACTAATTCTGTACTTTCTTATTTATGTATAGCCAGGAGTGGGGGTGGGTGAGTGGGAGATGGACTATTTCCCTTTTTGTAAGCAAAAACTGGTATTTCAAAACTATTACCAAAAGATTTGGGAATTCTTAAAGATTGTAATCCAGAATATTCAGAGTAATTCAGTAATTCTCACAGGAAAAGAAGTCACTGTTTTCCAACTCTCCCATCTAAATAAAGTATTATTTTTGTAGTAGGAGATAGAGATTCTTCAGTCAAGCTCACACTTATCTAATAGTATGTTAAGCCAGTATTGATGACTAAATAAACTGGAGTTGGAATTAGACTTTTTTTGCCCCCATCTGCCTGCTCCTTACTTTCTTGGGGGATTGGTGATAGTAGAAGCTCATACATAGAGAGAGCCCTTATTTTTTGTGTTCATCTCTCTTTGGCCAAATCTTCTATTTATTGAATACTTAATCTTTTCTGCTTGCACCTAGAAGGGAACATTCTCTCCAAAAGGAACTGGCAGTGTATTAACAGAAACCATTTGAGCCTCATGATACTTGCTACTTAACTCAGGAAAACCATCATCGAAATCTAGTTCTTTGTACTACTGCTACTTGCTTTGTGCTCTGTTAATCTATTTGCATTTTGAATGATTGTTCCCCCGGTCTCTTGGATTCTGCATCTCGGATCCTTGTGGGCTGTGTAATTAAAACTGCCTATGCTTGTGTTGTTTCTCTATAAATAAAAATAGAACTAATGGCATTTGTGCTATTTTTCTAAATCAACTAGAATTTCTTCATTCTTGTCAGGACCTGGGAGGTTAATAGCTTTTGCTTTTGCAAGCTGCTTGCTCATCACTATTGAAGCTCAAGTATATCGTATAAGGAATGTTCATGTTGCAGTTTTTAAATCTCAACATCTTGCTTTAAATTCTGATATGCGGAAGACACCTCAAAAAAAAACCAAAACAAACCAACAACACCCAGTACTTTTTTTGGACAACTGGAATAATTGCTCATTTAGAATGAATTAGTAAAAAATGAAGTAAGCATTTTTTCTACATTGGCTTTTTAAACTGAATTGGTCTCTTCATAGAATAAATTTCAGTAGTTTCTCATGAATCATGGTGCTTACATGACTTCCACCAAATCATAGCTGGGACTTTTTCCATTGAAATCTCAAAAAACATATTTTTATGAAGTGGTTTTCCTAAAACTTTGAAATTTATTATCTAATAGTTGGTTCTGTAAAAGACAGATTATTGTTCAGTGTCCATATAATATAGAACTCTTCAGTAGTTAAGAATTTGTTCGAATATCAAGCAGTTGGTGGCAAGAAAATAAACAAATAATTTGACTCTAAGATGACATATATAAAATATTTTTTAAAGTTACAAGAATCTGTCATCTAAATTGTACATAATTAGTACCTATAAACAATATCCCATGTTCTCCTTGAACTTTAACATATCTTTAACTAAAGTTATATTTAGTTTTGCACAAAAAGAATTTTAATGAAAATAGACAATACTTGTTCCGTATTATGTACAGAGCACTGTAGAACGTGCATGTGACTTGAATATGTGGTCTCAGCTTTCAGGGAGCTAACTAGTTGAGAAGATAAAATGTAATAAATTGTAAGACATTTGAACATTTCAAGAAAATAATATATATTATGATTATTTTATAATATAGTAATAATTAATTACCAAATTAATTGTACATATCAATTTTAAATCATCCACTTTAAATTTTACAAAACTAAGTCATTGATTTTTGTACCATTATAAATATGCTTTTATTTTTTCATTTAGTATACATGACTAATTCTTTACGAGGAACATAGAGGATCATGCAATCACCAAATTCATAGGATCATAAATTTAGAGGTGGAAGGAACCTTCAGAGGCCATGGAGTCCAACCTCCTTATTTTACAGTTCCTGTTTAAGTTTGAAATTTGAAGGAGGTGATTTATATTTTTTATATTATCAGTGCACTAAAACTTAAATTCAGTTCCTTATAGGAATCAAGGAATAAGTTTATTCCTTCTATTGGCCTTCCTACACAAAGACATTGTTGTGGATCCATGTGCACAACCATTCTTTAGAGTCATAGGTTTTGTGTTTTTCCCAATAATGATGGATTTGCCCTGATCTTTTAACATTCTCTCCTAGTTTCTTTTTTGACTAATGGAGCTTTTTTTTTTTTTTTTTTTTTGAGTTAGCTAACAGGATGTCTGTGGAAGAAAGCCAAGTAAACTCTCAATTTCATTCAGTGTTGAATGTCAGAACAATTAACTGTCTTTTATGGCTTTTGATTACTCCTCCACTAGAAAACATCATAGTGGTATAAATATAAGGTCTAACTATGAACCATAATTATAAAATTAATTATGAAATTCAGGACATACATAATTCAAGTGTTTGATAACAACATAAGCTATTCAGAGTTTCACTAACAGTACGATTTATTTTTGAACACTCAATAGAATGCTGGATATAGAATGTAACCAATCTATTTGAACCTTAAATTTCTAATCTTTCAAATTGAAATACAATTGGATCTTATTTTTGTTGATATTTATAGCTTGCCTATTACAACCCACTTCCACCCTTTATTTTGCAAAAATATATAAAGAGAATATCACTAACAAATCCAACATAATTTTTTCATATTTTAAAGCTATTTTTATACAAAAGTCATTCCATGAAGGCAGATTATTATTGTCATGTTCTTTGAGCCACTGTGCAGGCATCTCTCTGTAGAGCTGCAATGTATTAAAATACTAAGTCTGTACAAAATTAAATTCCCTTAGTCTTGAAAGGCATTAAAAATTATTCTTCCATAATCTTCTTCTTAATTAATACTTTTATTCAAATAATTAGCTAATATAGTAACCCCACTCCTTTATAATAGCATTTGGATTGGGTCCCCAGAGGTTGGCCACTGCTACCTTCGGTTCTAAGCAGAAGTTTGTGGATATGTTCTCCTAATACATTTCATGATCCCTCATCGTTGCACTTTCCCACTAATAAACATAATGCTCTTTGGGAAGAGTGTGTTCAAACTTAAGAGTACAATGATAGTGTGGAATGCACATAGGATATATATATGGCCAAGGCAGTTCACATCTTTAGTACTTCAATACCGAAGTCCTCACAGCCGTCCCTCCTTATCTCCACCCCCACCTCCCCTTTCTGTTGGAGAGAGGATTTCTCAGCTGGGTTCCTAGGATCTTTACCTCTTCATAGCTGTACTCTTCATTACCAGGATTAGCTGTCTCTTGAGTCCATAGCCAATTCTGTTTTCTTCTGCCAGAATTGTCCCGATCCTGGAAGCTGCTTCCTTCCTGCCTCTCTGAATCTGTGTCTCTCTGGCAAGTGTATGTTTCTGCTCTTCGACTGTGCCTCTAACTTACCAGCTGCCTCATGAGGTGTCTCCTTCTGGGAGACATTGTCTCCACTGCCAGACATCATGGCATTTTGTATTTCTAATTAAGATTTTAATTAAAATCTTATTTAAATTAAGATTTTAATTTAAATCTTGTAAGTACAAGTTGAAACTTATGATGCAAGAGATGATATAATAAGGATAATATTCGCATCTAGTCTTTTCATATTATAAAGATACTAGTCATTAAAACAACCCCTTTTAAGGTATGTTTGTTAATTGGATCATAGTTTTTTCAGGACAACTAGTATCTTTACTGAGATGTTTTAAAATCATGAAAAGGTTGACAGAATTAACTAGGACAAGTATTTGAATTTAAAAAACCTGTTCAGATATCTTTGGATTATTATAAAATGAAAAAATATATTGCATCAATATATTGTACAATCCACTAATGCTCATATTCATTCCATTCAATTTTATTATACACAATGCCCATACAACTTATTTAAATAGAGTGCTTTCACTTAATAAAAATCATAGAGATTGAAAAGAAGTGATATAGAATGTTTATTTTTCTCAGCTTCCATATTCAGTCATTAAGCCAAGTCCTGCTGATTCTACTTCTACAATTTCCCTTGAGTATGTGCCTTTACCTTTATTTCTGCCACCTTAATGTCAGTCCTCATTAACACTTCTGAACTATTGTAATAGCCTCCGGTTCCTCATCTCCATTCTCTTCCTTCTCTGTATATGCCTTTCACCAAGATTCCAGATGAATCTTCCTTTTCTTTTTTCTTTTTTTTTATTTAAGGAAATATAGTCTTTAATTTCTCCATTCATCACTGAAATCACCAGCTATAGTTATAAACTACTGGTGTCCCTCCTCTCCTGGGAACATACTGTTATATCATTGCAGCCTTCATTCCTCTCCCTCCCCTTCTTTTGACTTGGACTTCACAACCATTTCCCAGGGTCAGGAGAATGTCATTTCCACCTCCTTAACCCCTCCTTCTACTCCCTACTGTGTTGTCTTTCCAAGTGTAAGCTTCTTGAAGACGGTGATTTTTGCTTGCATTTGTATCTCCAGAGCTTAGTACAATGGTACATGGTTAGCCCTTAATAAATGCTTATTTCCTTCCTTCTTAGTTAGACTGCCCTGACATTAATATACCTAATGCATCAACTTATAGGTTAAAAAACTCAATTTCATATATTTAAGTTGATGACTCAATTGTCATTCTATATTTGGTGTAGCTCTTTTTAATTTAGTTAGAATGCCATTCCTTAAATCGGTCTTTGCACGGGCTTGAATCAAATTGATCTGGAGAAGCTCAGAGAAAATAGAAATTACATGTCTAAAATCTTTTTTGTTAGTTTTAAAACTAGTTAATGGAATGACAGGGTATTTTAAAAAATTAGAGGGGGCAAATAGGTGGCACAGTGGATAGAGGTCTGGCCTTGGAGTCAAGAGGACCTGAGTTCAAATCTAGCCTCAGACACTTCATACTTAGTAGTTGTGTGACCCTGGGCAAGTCACTTAACCCTTGATTGCCTCACCAAAAAAGCAAAAAAAAAAAATTAGATTGAGCACCCTCATCACTATCCATTAACTCCTGTAGATAGGTGGAAAATTACCTTCAAATACTTGAAATAGCAATTGCTGGGTTTAATATTGGTAATTTTTTAAAAATTAATTTATTTTGAATTATCAGCCATCACTTATATAAGCTTTTGAGTTTTAAATTTTTCTCCCCCTCTCTCCCCACTTCCTTCCCCAAGATGGTGCAAAATTTGATATAGGTTATACATATACATTCCTATTAAACATAATATTGGTAATTTAAAACAAAACAAAAGTCAGCAATGTGTGGTTCCTTAGTTTCAGAGAAAAAACAATGTAGATTTAGAGGGTTTCCAGGGCTGAGGTGAGGAAGGAGGAGAAATTACATGGCTTGTCCGTGGTCATACAGCCAGTATGTATCAGAAGCACTCTTAAACACAGGTCTTCTTTATTCTGATTCCCGTTCTTTCTCTATTGTTATATATACTTACGTATATACATATACCACAGGATGCTAGAAGATAATGGGCTCACTCTCCCAGCCTAAGAGAGATGAGTGGGAGATGAGTGAGAATAATCACTGGGAATAAATTCATTGGTCATCTTTGTGTATGAATAAAGAAAGGCACTGGTTGGCTTATGTAGAACATTTGCCAATGTCACAGGTTCTATATTGGGAATGAATAAGTTACTTTGTCTATGGTTTAGATACATAGCATAAATTTTTGAGATAAATTAGACCATATCAAAGAGAATTTAAAAATGTAGATGGAAAGAATCTATACTGATACTTAAAGAACTGAATCCAAGCACAAAAGCAGTTAATCATATTCTTTACTGACCAACAGTCTGTAGGAAATGACTTTCAGTTTTAAATCTGTGATATATCAAGGATAATTGACAACTAATTAGATATTTGAGATCAGGAATAGAAAGAAGTCAAATGACTATACGATTTTGAACCAGTCACTAAGAAAATAGTGATATTATTGGTAGAGATAGGAAAGTAAGAGAGAGCATTAGGTTTAGAGGGAAAGATGGAGTTCCATTTTAGACATAGTGATCCCGATGTGCTGGCACGACCTACCTAACTTTGTCCAGTAGGTAGCTGGAGATCAAGGAGAAAGGTGTCAGGTCTAAATTAGATTACAGAATCATTTGCAGAGACATGATAGTTGATCCGCAGGGAAGATGATGGAATCAGTAGTAAGTGAATTGAAGAAATATTTCTTTGAATTGTGATCAATTCTGTTGAATCTTACTTTTCAAACACTATTTCAAACATCTTTCCAGTGTGGCTTAGTGAAAACTACACAAAAAAGTTATCATATGACCTTGGGTGAGATTCTAGGATGTGCTGTAACACTTAAGATCTTAGACAGTCCACTTGACCTATGTAGACCCTTATTTTCCTCATTTAGATGCAGGGGTGAAGAACCTGCAGCCTTGAGGCCACATGTGGCCCTCTAGGTCCTCAAGTTTGTCCCTTTGACAGAGTCCAAACTTCATAGAACAAATCCATTTATTAAAGATTTATATATTTATATATTATATATTTATTTATATACTCTAGAGTATCTTTTTTGAAAAGAGATATTTCTCTGCAAGTTGCTTAATCATTTACCTCATTTGTAAAATGAAGGGGTCGAACTAGACTCCTAACTTCTCATCTAATGCTCCCATGAACCTGTCTACTCTAATTTCTGGAAAAACAACTGTAGATTGTTGGTCATTGTTTTTTGCATGCCCATGGTTATAAGAAATTTAGGGTTAGAATATAGAAAATTTTTTTTAGATAGTGAAGGTTATTAAACATTGAAATAATATGCTGAGAAGTCAAGAACTTCATTAAATTTTTCTTTAAAATTTTAAATTTTCTTTTAAAATTTTTAAGCTTGTAGGGAGATTGTCATACATATAGTATGCTATATGTATAGTAGCTATCTTTGAAAGCCGGTGGTTGGAGAAGATGACCTTTTTCCTCTGAATTTAGATATCCTTAATTATTTATTCCTGAACCCGACACTTTTGAAATTGACTTCTTTTAAAATGCTACTCAATTGCAGTGACAAATCTATTTTTAGCTCTGAATGTAATTTCCTTCCTGTATCCTTAGTTCAAATGTAATTACCTTTTTTCAGACTATAGCCTCTTCAATCTGCAGAAATAAATAACAGAAATAGATTACATATGTTGAGCTGTCCTAAATTTCTGTGCTGCCTTCCTTCTAGGCTGTATAATGCCAATTCCTTCCATGTTTCTGCAGATATCCAGTTTTATATCCCTTGACTCATCTGTAGAGTATAAGAATTGCTCACCTTCTCCTTTGATGCTCAGAGGAAATAGTTTCCATTTTACCCTGAGTAGTCCTTTTAACAAGCTTTCAAAAGCCAGTTACTTGTCTTACTTGGCTCAAAAGCCATAGGATTAATTTTTGATGACTTCGGGCTACTGATTCACATCTGTAAAGTGGCATTCACTTTTCATCTTTTTAAGGCTCAAAAAAATTTGTTAAACTTCTAAAATAATTGAGTTTGGGGTTCTGAAAATGTATTTAAAATGTATTTTTCTCCCTTCAGAACAACTGAGAGGGTAGATTTAAGAGGCTTGATGGCTTGAATTTTTTGGTTATGAACTTTGCTAATGGAACGTTATTTGACTTGAGTAATACAGGTTTATGGATGTTGTGATGAACAGTTAATTTGGATGAGGAATATCTTTGAGATATTTTAGAATGCCAGTATTATGTTTGCCTTTCCCCATGTTTTGACTGAAAGTGAGTTTTTGTATACTTCACATGAATATAATCTAGTTATTTACATAAGCATGTCCTTTGCACTGTCTTTTGCAGTCACATCAGCAGTATTGGGATGGGGGTGAGGGTAAAACTCAGAAGGTATTTTTATGTAAAAAGTAATATTTTAAAAATTAAAAATTTCCTCTAAACTTGAGGAAAAGTTTAGATAATGACAAAATGACTTTAACCTACATTTTTACTCTTCTGAAAGATTATGGTCTGCCAACTCTGCTTACCATGACACAGTGCAGCACATAGGCATACGACATTGAACTACATGGGTAAAAAGCTGTAGGAATAAGCCTCTTAAAAAAAAAAAAGTCATAAAACATATACTGAGCTTGTGTGACAGAAATAACATTCAGTAGCCAGTCTAGCTAAATAGGTTGGCAGAGGTAGGACTGGGAATACTAAAGGGGAGGTATCTTGATGGGACACCAGAAGAGACTGTCTTTTAAAAAAATTTAAATGGATTATTTGTTCCAGAAAAAAAAATGCAGATACTATGGTGATATTTTGGTGGACACTTCTGGTATAACCAGAAGAATATTGCTTTTAAAAGATGGGTTTTCATTTGTTGCTCTTTATCCTTAGTTTTCAAAGAGGACCAATGACCAGATTATAGGTATATGGCAGGGAGTAGTATGAGACCAGTCTGGAAAGTCAGGGTTGTGCTACATTGTGGAGTACCTGGAATGGTGGGCAGAAGAATTTGATTGAATTCTACTTGGTAGGTCTAAGGGAACCAGCAAAGGATTTTGTGCAGAAGTTAACACAACCAAATTATGCATAAACAAGATTGTTCTGAAACTATTATGATAAGTGTCCTGGTGGCAGAAAAACCTTTTAGAATTCTGTTGTAGTTAGCTAATTAGAAGATATTGGAGGTTTATATATTCTAAAGTGATGGAGTAGAAAATTATATTAATTAGAGGGGTGTGCCCATCTCTGTATGTGATTGAGGTAGGGTAGAAGAAGGGAAGAGAAAGAAATAAACATTTATATAGCACCCACTATGTATCAGACAGTGTGCTAAGCATTTTTCTCCAAATATCTTTGATCCTCACAACAACCTTGAAAGTTAGACGCTGTTATTATTCACATTTTACAGTTGAGAAAACTGAAGCAGGCAGAAGTTAAGTGACTTGCCCAGGGTCACACAGCTAGTAAGTTATCTGAGGCTAGATTTGAACTCATGAAGATGAGTCTTCCTGATTCTAAGCCCAGCTACCTAGCTTTTGCTACCTAGCTGCCTTACTGAGGAATAAATCAAGGGAAATGAGTAAGTTGAGAAACTGGGAGGTTGAGTTTTTTTTGAAGGGTTATTGAAAAGTCCCCTAATGTGAGGGCAGGAGTTGAAGAGAGAAGCACTGAACTTATTGAGGGAAGAAGGGAAGTGTCCTGTAGATAAAAGCTTCTAGAATCTTGATTGGATGGTGTATATGGATTAAATGAACCTCCAGTTAGAGGTTACTGAGTAATGGTAACTGAGGGAGAGCCTCTAAGTGGCAATGGGGAGCAAGGAGCTCCTCTCCTTTGACTAGTGTGGCTTGGGGGACTTATAAGTCCAAGACAAACTAGTGCTACAAAGGGTGGCTAGGGACGTTCTGTTGTTCGGAGGAATACAGGTCTTAGTGAAAGCCAGAAGATGAAAGGAGTGAGAAAGGAAAATATTTAAGAGGAAAGCAAATTTGTTACCTATGAAGCAGTCATTCCAAAGCTCACAGTAGAAGGGGTAGGAAGCTTTAAAGTGGAATGTTGAGTAAGTTCAATTTAGGTGGATGGAAATAAGGGTATAGACAGTGGGAGACAGAAAACAAGTTTTGACTTAAGACAATCTCAGAATCACTGGGTTAGGGGAAGGTGTGTTGGAGCGGGCATCTCAGTTCCAATCTCTACATTATTCTCTTTCCACCTGTCCTAGTTGTAATTGTTGTTCTTGCCCCTTACCCTCTCCAGCTCTTACGCCATGCTCTGTGGTCACAGGATGCCCCCACCTTCCAAGTAAGGAAGTATTTAAAGGGGTGTGGGCAGGGAGTTAGCCTAGTTAGCAGGTAAATCTGCTCAAGGGACAAGAGGTCACATAGTAAAGAAAGGGAAGAAGGCTGAGCCTATCCTAATAAAATAAAATCAAAAGGCAGTGATGATGTGGACCCTGGAGCAATCCCTGGTCACTAAAATAAGATTGTACTACCCAGAGATGTTGTAGTATGATATCTTTTGGTGCTGAAGATGCTTTTTCACATTTATGAAATACTGGAAATGTCTTTCTATTCTAAAAATAATATTAACCAGGCAGATTTTTATGTTTCCTATGAAATGTATACTTAGCAGCCAAGGTGATTCATACAAAATAATTTTTATCCTTTTTACTCTTGGAGATATATATAAATTCATGTGCATTTTATGTCTTTTAAAGAACCAAATATCTGAAATTCAGGAACATATTTTGAAGAATTTAAGAAATACTTTTGTTTTATTTAAGTGAAATTACTTTATTCATATTTTTTGCCAAAGAATTCCAATTTTTTTTCTTGGATGACAGTTTTAGCTTTTAAAAATAAGCACATTGAGAATCCTTCACTAAAGTCCTAATCATTTGATGTCTCATTATTGTATGTAGGAGACCCTGGGTTCTTGGGGACTCTGCTAATGGAGCTAAAAGTTCTAAAATGTTCTAGCCATCTGGAAAGGACAAGTTTATCTGAGGACAGTATATAAGTATGGAGAGGTCCATCACCTCAAGTGGTGAATTTTTTTTAAAAATTGTTTGTAAGTTCACCTTGAGTATTGAATTTTTTTGTGGATACAAAGATAAGTTGCTATTTCATCTCTTTTGTGGAGGGAAATTTTGAGAGCTTGGAATTTTCTGACCTCTACCATCTTCCCAGAATCCTCCTTAGGTCTTTTATTTTTGCAAAAGTTCTTCCTTTTTTTTTTTTAATGAATCCTTCATGTATCTTAGATTAATTTTCATTGTTTCAATCTGATTGTCTCAATCTATTCCCCCTCCCCCATATTCTGTGAGATTCTAGATGTAATTCTTCATATCTTACAGGGGTTGGGGTTTAGAAGAAGACTGTGTGCCAGATGCTGAATTTATTGGAGAGATGATAGTAACAAATATCTGGACAATATGGAACAAATTTTAAAGGCAGCAACATAGTTGCTAGATGCTACTGGCAGAGGGATTGTGTGAAAGCTTCTTTGGGGAGCAAAGAATTTGCTAATTCCTGTACCTGGCCTTGTGTGTCACAAAGTATGAAAGTAGAAGCAGTTTTATATGGTGTTTTCCACTGAGCTCCAGAAGATGGAAGGAATTTGAAAACATGGAATTCACAGCTAGACGGAATGAACCTTAGAGGACACTTTGTCATAGGATCATAGATTTACAGCTTTAAGGGTCCCAAAATGTCATTTGGTCTGACCCTCTTCTTTCTTAAGTAAGAAAATGCAGAGAGCTTTAATGACTGGTCCAAGGTAAAACAAGCAAAAAATAACAAAACCAGGATTTGAATCTGGGTTGTCCTGACTACAAATGTAGAGTTCTTTCCACTGACCTATTACTCCACCCCACCTCAGCTCCAAATAAATGCTTGCCATCACTCACAAATGTTCCATTTGCCTGTTTATGAGCTCTAAAATTCCTTCATGTGATCAGTCTATTGACATTTCATCTCTTCTGCCTTGCACCCCAAACCTTGTTCTTTGTCCATACTGAGATCTCTAATCTTTTGACTTCCTCTCACCCCTACAGTTCTCTATTATGCTATCACTCCTGCACTCACTACTTTCTTCCTTTTCTCATCTTGAATCCTTGATTGAACCAGTTCAGTTCCACTGTGCTATTCTCTCAAGTTCCTTGAACCTTTGTCCTGTCATTTTAGCAAACTTACTTTGCCAAACCTCAGTTGGATCACTGTAACCGTACTGCTTTTGCTTCTACACACATTTGTTGTTGTTCAGTCATTTCAGTCATGTTTGGCTCTTTGTGACTCCATTTGGGGTTTTCTTGGCAAAGATACTAGAAGGGTTTGCCATGTCCTTCTCCAGCTTATTTACAGATGACAAAATTGAGGCAAGCAGGGTTAAAGGGACTTACCCAGGGACACACAGCTAGTAAGTGTATAAACTGGATTTGAACTCACGTTTTCCTGATTCTAGGCCAGGTATTCTATCCACTGCACCACCTAGCTGCCTTCCTACATACATGCTGCTGAACAAGGGTGAAAATAATCATGAAAGTATGCTGACAGAGTCCACTACAAAATTATATTATATCACCTCAACTGGGCTGTCACTGCTTCAAAGCAATTCTTTTACATGTTCCTAATTAACTTACTGTCCCATTTACTACAGTGGTTCTTCCAAACCTTTTCATTCACCTCAGACCTCCCATGGTTCAACCCTCTGCCCACGTTCTCATCTGAAAACTATTTACTGAAAAAATGTAAACCATTCTCTATAAAATCCCTCTTTTCAACTCTTCCTCAGCCCACATCACCAATACCTTCTGCCACTATCTGTTCCTTCAGGAGATGTCTCCTCACCTTGCAAGAGAAACTGTTCTATGTGTTCAAGCGATTCAATTCCAACCTGTCTTCTCCAAAAGATTGCCCCATCTGTCATCCCCAGTCTCTTCAGTCTTTTCCTCCCTGTCTACTAGTTGCTTCTTTGCTCCCTACAAACATGCCTATGTCATCCCCATCCTTAAAAATCCTTCTTTGATCCTTCTGTCCCTGCTATTTATTGACCCATATCTTTCCTCCACCTTATGGCTAAACTCCTTGAGAAGTCCCTCTATTTCCTTTCTTCTCTTAGCTCTCTACAATGGAACTTCTGATCTCATTGAGCAGAAACTGCTCTCTCCAAAATTACTAATTATTTCTTTCTTTTCTCAGTGTTCACTTGTCTTGATCTTTGTAGCCTTTGACTGTGTCAATCACCTTTTTCTCTGTGATTCTCTCTTTTCTCTACGTTTTTTCTCTCCTGGGTCTCCTCCTACCTAATGATATCTGACCATTCCTCAGTTTCTTTTACTGGATCTTTATCCAAGTCACATCTGCTAACTGTGGGTGTCATAGAGGGCTCTGTCCTGGTTCCTTTTCTCTCTATATACTATTTCAAATTCATCAATTCCGATGGATTCAATTATCATCTCTGGGCTGATGATTCTTAAGTCTTTTTAAAAAATATTTTATTTTTCCCCAATTACATGTCAAAACAATTTTTAAACTTTTTTTTTAAAGTTTTAAGTTCCAAATTCTGTCCCTCCCACCCTCCCACCTCTGTGCCCTCACTGAGATGGTCAGCAATTCAGTATAGTTTACACATGTGCAATCATCTAAAACATTTCCATATTAGTCATTTTGTATAAGAAGACTCAAATAAAAAAAGAATGAAAGAAAGTGAAAAATACCATGCTTCAGTCTATAGTTAGTCAATATCAATTCTTTCTCCGGAGGCAGATAGCATACTTCATCCTGTGTCCTTTGGGATTGTCTTGAATCATTGTAATGCTGAGAGTAGCTAAGTCATTCACAGTGACGATACGATACTCAAATCTACTTTGATGTGGTGGAGGCAGAGTTATTGAGGGAGAGTGTTCCAGGATAGCCATTGCAAAAGCTTGGAGATAGGAAATACAGTGTCATGTGTGAGGACTAGAAAGAAGGCTGGTATGGCTGTAAGATAGAGTGTGTGATAAGTCATAATGTATAAGAAGGCTTAGAATAGTAGTAGTATTTTCTTTTCTAGAAATAAAAACTTTATTGTATAGTTAGACATGCTTTAAAAAAATCTCTTTGGCAGTTGTCTGGAGGATGGATTGCAGTGGAGCATGATATACAGAGGTTCAAAGAAATGTAAATTTGAATTGGACTAGGTGCTAATCTAGTGCTTACATTCTGAACTTATGAATAAATGAATAAAACGGTTGTCCCTTTTTAAAGGGACTGTTTGTCCCACTGTAAAGGGCAGTGAGGGAACATGGAGAAAGAAACCTACTTGAGTGTTCAAAATACTTACAAATATAAAGAAATACCCTAGAGGAATCTATGCTTAACCACTTTTATCACTATCATGGAAGATGCCAATACAGAGTCTAAGTTTAGAAGAAGCATTTCCTATAGATCACTTTTCCAGGTATTTCTTTTTGTGAATGACATTGTACTGATTTCATCATGGTATAGTACATTGCAGTCTCCTAAATGAGATACATATTCACTCAAAAGTATTTGTCCTTTCAATACAGAGAGAACTAAGTGGGTGATGGATGCCTATTTACTAGACATGCAGTTGAATGGCAGTTTACAGAACCGGTATATTACTATATAATTCTTGATAGACATTGCAAATGGATGATAAATGGTGCTAAATTCAGTAGGAGGAGAAGAGTGAGCTAGATTGACTTTGGAAAACTACATAGTTTTTTTTTTTCTGGTGCTAAACTTTTTTTTTTAATTAATTAATTTATTTTTAGTTTTCAACGTTCACTTCCACAAGATTTTGTGTTCCAGATTTTCTCCCTATCTCTCCCCTGCCCCCACCCCAAGATGACGTGCATTCTGAATACCCTTTCCCCTGGTCTGCCCTCCCTTCTGTCACCCCCCCTTCTCTTATCCCCTTCCCCTTCTATTTTCCTTTAGGGCAAGATAGATTTCTATACGCCATTGCCTATATATCTTATTTCCCAGTTGCATGTGAAAACATTTTTTTACATTTGTTTTTAAAACTTTGGGTTGGTGCCAAATTTTCTCCCTTCCTCCCTCCCCACCCACCTTCATTGAGAAGGCAAGCAACTCAATACAGGTTATACATGTGTAGTCATGCAAAACACTTCCATAGTAGTCATGTTGTGAAAAACTAACTGTATTTCCCTTCATCCTGTCCCAACCTCCATTTATTCTGTTCTCTCCTTTGACCCTGTCACTCCTCAAAAGTGTTTGCTTCTGATTACCCCCTCCCCCAATCTGCCCTCCCGTCTATTATTCCCCTTTCTCTTATCCACTTTCCCCCTATTTTCCTGTAGGGTGAGATAGATTTCCACACCCGATTGAGAGTGTAGATTATTCCCTCCTTAAGCCAAATCCAGTGAGAGTAAGATTCATTCATTTCCTCCCACCTTCCCCCCCCTTCCCATCCACGGTAAAAGCTTTTTCTTCCCTCTTTTACGTGAGATAATTTACCCCATTTTACCTCTCCTTTTCTCCTTCTCCCAGTACAATCCTTTCTCACCCCTTAATTTTATTTTTTAGATATCATCTCTTCATATTAAACTCACCCTGTACCCTCTGTCTATATATATTCTCTCCAACTACTCTAATACTGAGAAAGGTCTCATGAGTTATAAATATCATCTTTCCATATAGGGATATAAACAGTTCAACTTTAATAAGCCCTATATGATTTCTCTTTCCTGTTTACCTTTTCATGCTCCTCTTGAGTCTTGTATTTGAAAGTCAAATTTTCTATTCAGCTCTGGTCTTTTCATCAAGAATGCTTGAAAATTCTCTATTTCCCTGAAGGATTATACTCAGTTTTGCTGGGTATGTTATTCTTAGTTTCAATCCTAGTTCCTTTGCCCTCTACAATATCATATTCCAAGCCCTCTGATCACTTAATGTAGAAGCTGCTAAATCTTGTGTTATCCTGATTATGTTTCCACAATACTTGAATTGTTTGGTTTTTTTTCTGTCTGCTTGCTGTATTTTCTCCTTGACCTGGACACTCTGGAGTTTGACTATAATATTCCTGGGAGTTTTCCTTTGGGGAACTCTTTCAGGAGGTGATCAGTGGATTCTTTCAGTTTCTGTTTTACCCTCTGCTGTTAGAATATCAGGGCAGTTTTCCTTGATAATTTCTTGAAAGATGATATCTAAGCTCTTTTTTGGATCATGACTTTCAGGTAGTGCAATAATTTTTAAATTATCTCTCCTGGATCTATTTTCCAGGTCAGTTGTTTTTCCAATGAGATATTTCACATTGTTTTCTATTTTTTCATTCTTTTGAATTTGTTTTTACAGTGTCTTGATTTCTCATAAAGTCACTGGCTTCCAATTGCTCCATTCTAATTTTTAAGGAAGTATTTTCATCAGTAATCTTTTGGACTTATTTTTCCATTTGGCCAATTTTGCTTTTTAAGGTATTCTTTTCCTCATTGGCTTTTTGGACTCCTTTTGCCATTTGGGTTAGGCTATTTTTTAAGGTGTTACTTTCTTCACTATTTTTTTGGGTCTCCTTTAGCAAGCTGTTGATTTGTTTTTCATGATTTTCTTGCATCACTCTCATTTGTCTTCCCTGTTTTTCCTCTACTTCTCTTAGTTGCATTTCAAAATCCTTTTTGAGCTCTTCCATGGCCTGGGACCAATTCGTATTTTTCTTGGAGGCTTTGGATATAGGAGCTTTGACTTTGTTGTCTTCCTCAGGTTGCATGTTTTGATTTTCTTTGTCACCAAAGTAAGATTCTATGGTCTGAATTTTTTTGTGCAGTTTGCTCATGTTCCCAGCCAATTACTTGACTTTTTAACTTTTTATTAAGGTTGGGATCTGCTTCCAGTGTGGAGGTTGTACTGTCCCAAGCTTCAGAGGTTTTGTGCAGCTGTTTTCAGAGATACTTCTAGGGACCTGTAAATTTTCAGTTCTTCCAAGGTGGTATGATCAAAGGTGAGGTGTCTACTCCTTTCCTGGCCTGTGCTCTGATCTATGAGTGACCACAGACACTCTTTTCTGCCTTGGAACTTTGAGGAGGATTCCCTCTCCACCACCACTACAAGCTCCACCACAGCAGTGCTCCTCCTTGCCCCAGGACTACCACCCAGGACTGCGACCCAGATCCAAGCATGGCCACAGCAAGAGAATCCTGCCTCAGCACCAGCTAAGAGATCCCTGCAGTGCTCCCTCTGATCAGCCACTCGATTCTCTCTCAGTCAGTGGGCCACGAGCTCTAGAAGCATCTGCCACCCCAGGACTGGGGCTGGACTGCGCTCCTCTCTCATCCAGGTCCAACAGACCTTTCCTACTGACCTTCTAAGTTATTAGTGGTGTTTGTGGGTTGAAAAGTCTGGAAATCATCACGGCTGTCCTTGATTCAGTCCCCTGAGGCCTGCTCCAGATTCACTGAGACCAGGTCTTTGCCTGCATCACCCCGCTGAACTGTGCTCCTTTCCCAGCCTGGTGCAACAGACCTTTCTAATTAACCATCCAGGTTGTCTTGGGCTGGAAATTTGTTTCACTCTGTCTTTTTGTGGGTTCTGCTGCTCTAGAATTTGTTTAGAGCCATTTTTTACAGGTATTTGGAGGGCTTTGGGGGAGAGCTCAAGCAAGTCACTGCTTTTACTCTGCCATCTTGGCTCTGCCCCACTTCATGGTTATTTTAAAAATAATTTTATTGATATTTTCTGTTTATCACCTTAGTTATTTCGCAGCTCGTTTAATGTACCCAATTTCTTTCTAAAACAAAAGCCTATCTTTTTTCTTTACATCAATATTTGTCCAGTGATGCCACACAGCCAATAATATTTGAATACTATATTCTCTGAAGAACTTAATGGGCAGTGACAAGATGTATAATTGCATAATGATTGTAAAGTAAGTTGCAGCATCTTATCATTGAAGGAGAACTCAGTACGTAAGATATTAGAGAAATGTATGATTGGGAAAAGAGGTGGACCATTCATGCACGTGAAGTGATACTAACCTAAAGTGAAGGATTATTGATGGACTGCTGTTGTGTCTCCATGGTACCCACTTAGTGTCAAGAGTTTTAGACAAAGACCCTTAGAATATTGGGTGGAAGTGGTACTGAATGACGTGTGCATGAGTAGCATCTGAATCACTGTGGAGAGATTTCAGATCCAATTAAAGTGTTAAAGTTTGTTTTGCTACTGACTCCTGATTAAGGAAAGGATTTTTTCATTCATTATGTTAAAATGCTTTCTACATAAAAGATGTGAGCTTATAGGTTGCCTTTTAGGTGGTACTTATAAAGTTTAAGAATAATATTTTTTAGAAAAGGATAATTAGCCATAGAAGATTTTATCCAGGATTTTCCTGTGTGTGTGAATCTTGATCAGTTCTCAAATACCTTGATAGAGTTGGTTCCATTGTGTTGTTTGGTTTTTTTTTTTATCCCTGGGACACAGCAGTATTTGGATTTTTTTCTTGCCGTGTGAAACTGGCCAAACTTCTTTATATGATGATGCTACATTTGTGGTGGATAATTAATAATAACTGAGGAAACAAGCTGAGTTATGTGATCTATTAACAGAATAAGCATAATAAACAGGTTAGTGGACTGCCCAGTCAGTCCAAAAACCCTAAATACTGAATGAGACAAATTTTTATGTATTAAAAACAATTAATTAAATAAGACCAGTTAATTAAAAGAAAACAGTTGACCAGGATACAAAATTAGGTAATCTGATTTCTACTTGGAGGAAACATTAGGGACTTTCCAAGTTCGGAAAGGGGAGAGCAAACAGGTGCAATGTCCTGAAATGAGAAAAAGAGGTTTCCTCCCCGTAAGTGTCTATATTCAATTAAAGGGAACATAGAAATAATAACTGATGGACCAATATGGGGTCATTTTTCAGATAAGACATATGAGTTGCTTAAGGTGTATAATTGTTAGAAAATTCCTTGCGTCTGACCAGGTTTCTGGTCACCATAACCTAGGTCTTTGGTTAAGGGTCTCTAAGCAGCAAGTTGAGCTGGTCCAGCTTCCCAGCCACACAGGGCTAGGTTTAAACAATGCAATAAAATTTTCTCACAATTCCTATAATTGAATAAATTTTTCTCACAAGACAAAAATTGGACTAGACTCATCATTAAATAGAAAGGGAACTAGATCCAGAATTGAGTCACATCATGGAGTCAATGTGGTTCACTCAATTCCCACCATCTTCTAGTTATATAAGTAAGTGGTAAGCATATGATATGAGGCACATTTCATTTGGTACAAATCTAAGCATCTGTAAATATGCTGTTTATGCCTTCTTCCAAGTTACTCATGAAAATGTTAGGCAGCATTGGGCTAATCTTAGATGCCAAGGGTACCACTAGAGACTTCCATCAGACAATTAATAATTACTCTTTGGATCCAGTCCTTTCAATTCTACTGAATCCATTTAATTGTGATATCATCGTTCTAACCCATGTCTCTACATCTTGTCCAGGATAGCATGAAAAATTTCACTAAGTTTTTGGCTGAAAACTTAGGTATACCACATGTGTACTCTTTCTGTTAGCTTCCAGTTTAGCAGTTTTGCCACAAAAGGAAATGCAGTTAGTCAGGAATGACCTGTTCTTCATGAAGCCAAACTGGTTCTTAGTAATCATTACTTCTTTACTAGATGCTCATAACCAATCCTTTTAATAATTCATCATAAAATTTTTTCAGTAATGTGAGCTAGGCTCATTGGTCTGTAGTTTAAAGACTGTTCTTTTTCTTTTTTTGAAAATTGGTCATTTGCTCTTCTCTTCTGTGGTATCTTTCATTTTCTTTTTTCTATGGTCTTGCAAGGATCACTGGCAGATTCTTCAGGCCAGTGTCAACATTTTACACATGAGGAATCTAGAGTCTGTGGAGCTCAAGTGGCTATGCTGTGGTCATACAGAGAGTTAGAGGCAGAACCAGTACATGAGTGAGGATCTCTGCTGAATTCCCAACCAGTATCTTCCTTCCCAGTATTCTTTCCCCTGACTGGCTAATCTTGTTATTCTAGAATCGTGCAAAAAAGCCATGATGTCCTACGCTGGTAGAATTGTCCCAGAACCATTTCATGTAACATGAGCTTCCCTAAAGTTCACTGTGAACCTTTATAAGGTAACATTTGCAATGAGGATTTGTGTAGGGTATGAGCCAAATTGTGTCTCCCTGCAGTGTAACTTAAATAGGTCTTCAGTACTTAAATGGATCTGTTTTCTGTGTCAGTTCTTCCTTTGTTGGTCAGAATTGCAGGGGACAATGCAGAGTACACTTTTGTGATAGTCCATTCCAAAGAGTGCTGACTACCTTAGCTTGTAATAGTGGAATACTAGCAGAGTGGTTATATGGTTAACAGAGATTTACATAGCCATAGCAGGAAAAGGATAGTCAACCATCTAGGTTGTCTTGGGCTGGAAATTTGTTTCACTTTGTCTTTTTGCTGCTCTAGAATTTGTTTACAGCCATTTTTTATAGGTACTTGGAGGACTTTTGGGGAGAGCTCAAGCAAGCAATTGCTTTTACTCCTCCATCTTGGCTCCGCCTCAGGGAAAAGGATATTCAACAAGAATATGTGTTGAGGACATCTTGAGTTGTTTCAGCTGAGCAAAGATCCCTTGCTGGATTTGCCTGTTGCCAGCAAGCATCAGAGTGCTTGGAGCAACTTGTGGCAACTTTTTATTATGGTGACCAGATAGTATCAACAGCCTGAGTCTTTAGTCCCCTGATCCAATCAAGAGGATAGTTTCAATACCTTTTAAGGAAAAACTAATCTAACTAGTATGGAGGGAAAGATATTGCTCTAATACCTGTTCTGTTGCACAGTGTTGCACATAGCATATTGTGCAACCTTAACACCTCGTTAAGGTCGTCTAGAGGTCCTTACACCACTTAATTCCCTTAAATATACTGTTACTGGTCAGCTTTGACTTACAGTATTCAGGAATCCTGATGTAGGCAGTACTAAAGGAAAAGGGAAACCAAAATAGAAGCCTGCTGCCAGCTAGGATTTCCCCTTACCTAAGAGTCTCCTCATAGAGGGGGGGAATGACAAAATTTTCACCCCATGAGAGGCCTTTGAGGGACTTAATGCCACCTTTCCATTGGAAATGGTTAGATGCTTTAGTTGTTGTTGAGTTTTTCAGTTGTTTCTGACTCTGCAACGCCATTTGGGGTTTTCTTGGCAAAGATATTGGAGTGGTTTGCCATTTCCTTCTCCAGCTCATTTCATAGATGAGGAAACTGAAGCAAACAGGGTTAAGTGACTTGCCCAGGGTCACACAGCTAGTAAGTATTTGTGGCCAGATTTGAATTTAAGATTTCTCCAGGCCTGATGCTGTCTCTGTTGTGCCACCTAGTTACCACTATCTGTGTCCATTCAGTAATCATAAGTGATCTCTCATATAAACATTTTCTAAAATTCTGTTCAGTTCCTTAAATTTTTTCTTGTTTATTTTCTGGGGGCTACTAGATTTGTTTAAATCTGAAAGGAATACATTAATGCCACCAATTGTTAATAGTTTTATCATGTTTCCCCTCCTAACTTGTTTAACTTTTTCCTGTATTTATTTAGATGCTATGCTATTCAGTATAGATACATGTATGTATGTGTGTGTGTGTGTGTGTGTAATTGCTATAAAGTAATTTTTCTATGGTAACTTTTAGAATAATGTAGTTTCCTTGTTCAATTCTTTAAATTACATTTCTTTTTACTGTCTTTTCTGAGATCATGATTATTACCCTGACTTTTTAAGTTTAGCTGAAGAATAATAGATTTCAATCCAGCCTTGTATTTTAACTCTGTGTGAATCTTTGTTTCAAGTCTGTTGTTTGTAAACAACATGTGCTTTATAATTCCTCACCTATTTTTCAGTATATTCTTACAATCCTTACATGTTCTTACCTATTTATTGAAGTTACAGTATCAAACTACCATTTGGATGGTATTGAGTTCTTCGTAAAAATTTCTCTATCACTTTCCTGTGCAACAGAGCAGGTATTGGTTCATAAGTCACAGTTGTTTTCTTGGTTTTTTTTTTTTTGAATACATTGCAATGTGGGATGACCAAGTGTCCCACAAAATAATTTTTTTTTTTGTTTTTGGGCATGTGATAAAACGAACTTCAAAGATTCCTTTCATTTAGCTGCAACTTTTTTTTCCCTTCTGGTTTTATTTATAAGAAGAATGTTGGGATTGATGATTCAGTTCCTTGAGCGGCATGTCTGCTTATTGATCATTGGACAATGATTTCACATTAACGGAACTTATTAGCAATTGCATTAAAATCTATCTGTGGCCTAAAACCTGGATTTTTAGCACCTCTATGTTCTTTTTCTGCCACTTTGCTACTGTCATTATAAAGAAAGGGGCCACACAGAACTGAAGATAATTTTGTACCTTTGTTTCATGAGTGTGTCACAGTTAAAGAATTCATCACCAAGTAGCTAACATGCTAGCCTCTTTCTATTTACCTAAGTTGGTCCTAAGCATACTTGGTCTATTAACAGGACTGTACTCAAAGACTTTCTACCATAGTGGAATCTTCTAGACCTTATGCTCTTGAGAACACAGGGTTGTCTTTACACAATGATGAGGTATTGGAGTAGAACTTTGTGGAGGTTTAGTGAAATTAGAAAGATTGCCCTCCCCCCATTACTTTGAGGGATGTACTTTCCCACAGGTTATCCCGCCATCTATTGCGTGCGCGCGCACGTGCACACACACACACACACACACACACACACACACACACACACACACAC
>NW_020954592.1:14175975-14213611 GCF_900497805.2 Vombatus ursinus
CACACACACACACACACACACACACACACACACACACACACACACACACGACAATGGAACCCAGAAAGCCAAAGACAACTCAGATGTATAAGGAAGTGTCTACACTGGAATTTTTCTCTCACTCCAACATTACTTATTCCTCTACAGTGTGACTGTAGTGATGTTAACAGTCAGTGAGCATTTTTCTTTGCTGAACCAGAGGTCTTTTTCTGATGTGTTCTCTTTGCCAAATTGGTTCCTGCTGGTGCCTGTATGAAGCTGTGCTCTTCTGCCATCTTAAACTGCTATATAGTCTTTTCCCTTGTAGGGGAAGGTGGTGTAATCTGTTCTATTGGTTCATAGTCCTAGCTGTTTCACCTCTTTTGTGAAGTAGAACCTAAATGAAGACACCTCACCAGCTAGCAAGAGAGCACCGGAGACATTTAAGTATGGGTTTTTATTTCCCTGTTTTTGCCTCAAGCTGCCCCTCTGAAATGATTTTATTCTTTGTGGCTTATTCTACTGTTTGACTTTAATTTCCTTTACATTTCCATGATGCTAGTTTTTGTATATGTAAATTTCTTCCCAGGAGCTGAATGAAACTGAGCTGGCAGCCTTTGACCTACCTCCTTGCCATTTATAAAGTACTTCCTCTACCTAAACTTGAACCCAAACCCATTAGCAAATTTGCTCCATAGTTTTTGCCCATAATTATTTTTAGGCAATTTGTATGACCTGTAGAGAGTAAAAACATAGAAATGAAATCAGAAGCTATGGTACCAATTGGCTTGAACTACTGGGCCTCAGTTTACCTGAGAAATATATTAATGTACCACATATATTTGTCCTGCCTTGTTTAATGCTGTAATGAAATTATGCAGTAATGTGATACAGAGGGAAGAAGAAAAGCATCTAAGCTTAATGTTAATGCTTATATCACAACTAATCATGTGCTTCTAAAGCTATACCCCTTGGTATCTCTGTTTAGTTCATTCGTTCAATGAATAATCTATTCTAGCAGTCATTTACTTAGAAGTTATCTGTGAGCAATTTTTTTCAGCATTTACAAAAAGAAATTTCCTTTAAAGATATAGCAAGAACAATCATACTAACATTTCCCCCAGCACTTGTACCACCTTGATCTCTAGGGGTGATTTGGCTTGAAACTTAGCTCAGTTCCTACATAGCATTTGTCACATCCAAAAGCAGCATTGCTGACTACTAAGTCCTACTGTGCTGGGGTTACTGTAAAGATTGCTTCTAGCTCCTTTGGGCCCAGTGCTGGGCCTGTTGTGACACCTGGTCTAGATTTAGACTCCAGGATTCCTGTACCTTATATTCACAACCCAGATCAGAGACTTCAGTTCCTGAACCTAGAATGAAAAAAAAAAACCTAATGAAAAATCCAAGGAAGCCCCATTTCTCTGAGGCTATGTATAGCTTCAGATAGGAAAGACTTCAGAGTCATTCCCCTTTGAGCATGGTTTTTCCATCTCATGCTATCTTGCTACTACAGTGCAGCTGAAGACAATGAGGCAAATAGCCTATCAGTAATTCAATATTTAAATGTTATCTTTGACCAGGTGTACATATAAAAGTATATGTCACTGGAAAATGCTCTGTAACTCTGAAAGGAGAAATGGATGATCTCTTCCATGTTATGCCTTTTAAACATACTAATTATGGCATGTTCTCTGTTTTGTTGTTGAACTATTGTCTACTTTTCTTTTTTAGAGGGTGGAGGGAGAGAAGCATTGAAATTACTGATGAAATTTGCCCTTTTAAGGAATACAGTATGAAATTGTGTCATGAAAGTTTCACAGTTTTTTTGAGACCAAACATATTTAGTACTGGTAGTTAATACTACATGCTACATGTTCTTTGAATTTATAGCTCTGTATTATTCCTTGTTATCTTCTTTGGTTACCAAACATTGTATTATACTTATGTTTTCAAATTAAACTTTTAGTTTAATACAGGGAAGGCCACATATTTTCCCACAGGAAAGCATTTTTATTCTTTTCATTTGGCAGGTAGTCTTTTAAATATCTCTTAGATGCATTTTAAGGTAGTTCAGTACCATGTCTATTCTACCAATTTTCTCTACAAATCAAATTAAATTACCAGATATATGTGAATAACATGTCCAGTGCAGAGTGTAGGCATTGTCAAAAATGTATAGCAATGTAGGTTTAGGGCTGAAAGGGACTCCAGGGATCATTTAGTTCCTCCTTTTCTTTTCCTTTCAACAGTCTCAACACATCTTACAGATAAGAAAATTGAGGCCAAGAGATAAATGACTCTCTGGGCCTCTAGATTACATAGTTATTAAATAGCAGATACCAGATCTGAACCCAGTTTCTTTTGTTGAGGTTTAGGGGTTCTAGGACCCCAAAAATCACGACACAAGGTTTCTACCCAAAAGAATTCCACCCAAACCTTCTTTCAGCCAAAGATAAGGTTTATTGGAACGTCAGTCATATTGGCCAGACTCTTAAGGAATCTAAGCATTTGTAAGTGGGCCACATCTTAAGAATCTGAGCACTTTAATGGAGAAAAGATGGACTTTATATATAGAAAGACGGTGGGAGAGATCTAGGAAGGATCTTGATGGGAGTGACTGGGAGGGCTGAGAATGGGATCTAGATGGGGTCAAGGGTGGGAAGTAGCCAGGAGTCATTGTGAAGGTAATAGACAGTGGAGGGCTGGGCTAGGTTAAGGGTAACTGAGAATTGGGAGATTGGGCTTGGGCAATAATGAAAGGCCAGTTGACAGGATTATAGCTCAGATGACCTTGATCAAGTGGGAGAATTCTATGAGAATCCTATAGACAAATGGGACCCAAATTCTTTTCAGGGTAAAGGGCAAAGGTCTTGGCTTGGGCCCATACAGCATCACATTGACTCTACATGTATTGCTTCTTTCATAGTGTCACATGTTCTTTTGATCAATAGTATTTGTTCAGCTTATTACAAGATTTTTTTTTCCCCTCTTGCTTCCTCATCTTTATCTGTTTTCATTATTTCTCTTTTGAAGTTCTTGGTTATTCCCCTTCTTTTCCTTTCCTTTCCCTTGTTATTTATTTGTTCATTTTAGAGGCATATTTATTGTGCAGGGTAGAGAGGAGTAGGATTCTTTTTTACTTCTTATTTTGTCATCTAGTAGTAATGATGATGGGAGCTAGACCCCAAAAAGGAAAAACCCTGGACTTTCCCACTTGGCCAGATCTCTGGAGTTCCCCTGAGGCTATAATCCCATCTACTGGCCTTTCATTGTGGCTGCACCCAATCTCCCAATTTTCTGTTACCTTTAACCTAGCCTTGCCCTCCATTGTCTTACCTCCCTGTGGCCCCCAGCTATTTCCCACCCTTAATCCTAGCTAGGTTCCAGTCTCCCTTGACCACATGGTCCAGGTCCCAGGAGTTCTGTTCACCCCAGTTTACTGGCCACTCCCATTCAGATCCTGCTCTACTTGGCCACTCCTAGATCCCTCCCACAGTCTTTCTGTATATAAAGTCCATCTTGTTCCTATTGAGGTGCTCAGATTCTTATAATCTAGCCAATAGCTCACAGGTACACAGATTCCTTAAGAGTCTGGCTAATATGGTGCATCTTTAATAAACCTTGTCTTTGACTGAAAGAAGGCTTGGGTCGAATTCTTTCAGGCAGGACCAGCGTGTCGTGATCTCAGAGTCCCAGCACCCCTAAACCTCTAGACCTCATCTGTAGCAACTTCTTTCAATTCCCTCTGCCACTACTCTAACCAAGATCTTCATTTCCTTACACCTAAATTATTTTACAAGATTTCTAGCAGATTTCCCAATTTCTAAGTGCTTGTTTCTCCCAAATGATTCCCATATCTATAGGTATCACATTTGTTTTTCTAAAATTAGCTTTATAAGGGGCAGCTAGAGCTGTGGCCTTGGGAGTCAGGAGGACCTGAGTTCAAATCCAGCCTTAGACATTTGACACTTAGTAGCTGTGTGACCGTAGGCAAGTCATTTAACCTCAATTGCCTCACCAAAAAGCAAAAACAGAACCAAACAAAAAAACTAGCTTTATATCATCTCAGTCCCTTGCTTATGGACTTTCTGTGGCCTCTGATTACCTAAACAATGCAATGTATACTATAAAGTTGGCATTCAAAGCTCTCTACAATATGGCCCTTTCCTATCTTTTTTAGACCTTACCTACCTTTTTTTCCCCTATTGCTCTATTTTGGAAATTTTTTGCTGCATATAAGACTTGTTTATTTCCTGAACATGTATTTCTTCCTTTCTCACCTCTCTGCCTTTGCTCTCATCTAGAATACACTCATTCTGCCTTCAGAAATCCAGCCATTGCTTCAAGGCTGTTTTCAGATTTGTCTTTTTTCCCTTGAACACCACAAAGTTATGTGCAGCTCTGTCTTGAGATTACTGTGGAAATGAAGATGCTAGGGATGGGCACCTATTGATTAGAACAAAAATCACTATAGTATTTCATCCTTAACCCCCAAGGAATTTGCTCTGACCTTGGACTGACTGGGCCCAGAATTTGATAGACTACTAGTTCTGTCCTCCCAGCCTAAAGGGAGGTAGATAGCACAAGTTGTATAAGAGCCAAGACAGCATGATAGAAACCAAAAGAAAAAACATATGGAGGAGAGTTGCCTTGTAGCAACCACAACAAATGCTGGGGTGGGAGACTGGTGGAACAGAAACCTCTGACAGTGATTGCTATGGAGGCAGGAGCTGAGCTGCAGCACCACCGTCACCAGTGTTGTGTCCTAGGGTTTACAGGCATGTCTGTGCAGATTCTGTTTTCTCAATTTATGGTGAATCCTTACTTACCCTTCCCCGCTTTTTTCCTTGGTGGAGATGTTTCTGATTAAGAATAAGAATCTCATTGCTATTTTTTTTTTTAAACTTCTACCTTTGCATTGCTGATGTGTATTTTATTATTCAAATGAAACAGACAAAAAAGGGGAGCTCCCTAAGGCACAGAAAAAAATATGTTTTACAATTGTGGTACTATGGGAATTTTCTGGCTGAGGGCTTAAGCCGTAGATATAGAATGACTGATTCATAGTTTTATAACTTCCCAGGGCTATGAGATAGAGGACCTTAGACCCAGATCTTTCTAGGCAAAGGAATCAGCAGCTTTCTTTTTAGGAGGCTGACTGGCTTGGATTGATGAGGGAGGTGGGGCCTTAGCTTTGTTGTTTTTTAGTTTCTAACTGTCTTGGTCTGCGTACTGGTTTCTCAGGAAACAATTAAGATGATCTGGTACTCCCCACTTGTCACATTTTGTTGTCAGTGGAACAGAAATAGATGGTATTTCTGAAACTCTCTTGCTTCCTCTGAATGTTGGCAATTTGGTCTCTAGTTCTCTGCCTCTTTGAAAAACAGCTTTTTTTTTGGTTAAATCTCAGTTCCCATATTGTTGAAGTCTAACTTAAAGAATCTTAAGCATAACTTTGCTTGCATGTGGAATGAGTGCAGTTGTTCAGTAATTTGAGCATTCCTTGGCACTGCTTTGTTTAGAATTGAGATGTAAACTGATCTTGGCCAATCCAGTACCAGATGTTGTGTTTTGCAAATTTGCTGGCATATTGAGTGCAACATTTTAACAGTATCATCTTTTAGGGTTTTAAATAGTTCAGCTGGAATTCTGACACCTCCACTAGCCTTATTGTTAGCAGTGCTTTATGAGGCCCGCTTGACTTCATTTTCTAGGAGGTCAGGGTCTAGATCAGTAACCACACCATAGTGGTTATTAGCTATGTTAAGATCTTTCTGGAATAGTTCTTTTGTTTATTCTTGTCACCTCTTCTTAATCTCTTCTGCTTCTGTTAGATTCCTACTGTTTTTTGTCTTTTATCATGCCTATTTTTGCATGTAACTTTCCCTTGAAAACTTCAGATTTTCTTGAAGAGATCTCTTATGTTTTCCATTCTATTGTTTTCTTCTATTTCTTTGCAATGCTCATTTAAGAAAACCTTATGTCTCCTTGCTATTCCCTAGAATTCTGCATTCAGTTGTATATATCTTTCCCTTTTTCCTTTCCCTTTCCCTTTCCCTCTTTAGTCAGCTATTTGTAAAGCCTCATCCTACAGCCATTTTACTTTATTGCTCTTTTTTCTTTGGATTTTTTTTATTTTTTTGGCTGCTTCCTGTACAATATTGTGAACAATATTGTCTATAGTTCTTCAGGCACTCTACCAACCAGGTCTGATCCCTTAAATCTATTCATCACTTTTACTTCATATTCATAAAGGATATTATTTAGGTCATACCCATACAGTCTGATGATTTTCCCTACTTTGTTTAATCTAAGTCTGAATTTTGCAACAAGAAGCTCGTGATCTGAGCCACAGTCAGTTCCAGGTCTTGTTTTAAGAGTTTCTCCACCTTTGACTGCAAAGTATATAATCAGTCTGATTTCAGTATTGGCCATCTGGTAATGTCTTTCTGTAGTCTTTTGGATTGTTGAAAAAGAGTGTTTGCTATTACTAGGAAGTTATCTTGACAAAACTCTGCCCTGCTTCATTTTGTACTCCAATGCCAAACTTGCTTGTTACTCTAAGTATCTTTTGATTTCTTACTTTAGCATTTCAATCCTCTATGATGAATGTAACATCTTCTTTTGGTGTTATTTCTAGAAGATATGGTAGGTCTTCATAGAACTGATCTACTTTGGCTTCTTTGACATCAATGGTTGGAGTATAGACTTGTATTACTGTGATGTTGAATGGTTTGCCTTGGATTCAGCCAGATATCATTTGGTCATTTTTGAGATTATACCCCAGCACAGTTTTCCTTACCCTTTTATTGACTATGAGGGCTATTCCATTTATTCTAAGGGATTCTTGCCCACAGTCGCATATGTAGTGATCATTTGAATTAAACTAACCCATTCCTGTCCATTTAAATTCACTGATACCCAAGATGTTGATGTTTAATCTTCCCATCTCCTATTTGACTATATCCAGTTTACCTTGCTTGGTTCATAGACCTTAACATTCTAGGTTGCTATGCAATATTAATTTTTACAGCATCAGATAATTTCTTTTCATCACCTGGCACATCCACATCTGAGCTTTCTTTCAAATTTAGCCAGGCTACTTCATTACTACTGGAGCTACTTGCACTTATGCTTTGCTCTTTCCCAGTAGCATATTGGACACCTTCCAACCTGAGGGTCTCATCTTCTGATGTCACCTCTTTTAAATTTTAGCTGCTTCTTCCATTTTTTGGGGGCGAGGGGTGCAGTTTGAAAGCAAAAGTATTCCATGGGGAGGAGCTGTGGGAATTGCTAGGGAGAAAGTCACATCCAGAGGGACAAGATGAAGGAGAAGTTGTAACCCTAGACCCAAAAGGGTCAGTGAGAAGGAGTGACAACTGCTGGGAAACTCTGCATACCATCCGCTCATACTGCCACATCACAACATGCAGGACCTGCATTTCTCTCACCTATGAATTCTGATAGCATGAATCATTAATTTGTACCGTATCTGAGATATACATGCACAAATATATATTTATACATTCATATATATGTATATATATATAAAAAACCTAACCCTAAATTCTAACCCTAACCTTAACCCTAAATATGCATGCTAACCCCAAACTCTACATACATATTAATTTTATCTTATATTGCTTGCTGTTTTTTTCAAGTATCTTCAGCTTAATTCTCCAGACTATGATCTGTTTGTGGACAAAGAAAACTGTGTCTTATGTTTCTTTTCTGCTTAGCATACCTTTTTGCATTTAGTAAACTCTCAGTAAGTATTTGGTAATCAAATAGCTGAAATCTTATAGAAAATTTGTGTGCTTGTTAATATAGATGTTATTCACTTAACAAAATCTAAATTTAAAAGGCTATAAGTATGTTGGGAAGAATACTGAATTTTGGTTCAGAAAGGACCTATGTTTAAATCCCAGTTGCACCATTTATTGACAAACTGGGATGGTTGGTGATGTTATGGAAGAAATAGGATTTTTGAGAGGTCTTGAAGGATAGTTAGATATTAAATAGATGAAAGTGAGTCAGGAGGATAATCTAAGCAGGTATAAACATATGAACAGGTCCCCATACCTCATCCCTGGTCTAGTGGAATAGCTTTCTGGTTAATCTCCCTGTCTTCAGGACTCCTCAGTCCAGTCCATCCCCTAGTCAACTGTCAAAGTGATCTTCCTAAAGTGCAGATCTGACCATGTGACCCTCCCTCTCTTCAATAAACTCCAGTGGTTCCCTATTACCTCCAGGATCAAAATCTTTTGTTTGGTTTTTAAAGCCCTTCATAATTTGGCCCTTTTCTGTGTTTCCAGGTTTTTTACACCTTGTTCCCCTTCAAATACTTTTATGATCTAGTGATCTAGTGATACTTACTCTTCTAGGCATTTTCACTGGCTGTTCTCTATGCCTAGAGTTCTCTTCTTATTCACATCTACCTTTTGGCTTCCTTCAAATCTCAGCTAAAATCCTTCCTTTTGCAAGAAGTCTTTCCCAGTTTCCCTTAATTATAGTTCTCCTGCCCTGCCCCCTGAGATTATCTCCATTCTTTTCTGTCTATTCCTAGGTAGTTGTTTGCATGTTGTCTCTCCTATTATACTGTGAACTTCTTGAAAGCAGGGACAGTTTTTTACTTTCTATTTATCCCACATCCTTTGTACGGTGTCTGGCACATGTCATAGACATTTAATAAATACTTATTGACTTGGCTTGACTTGCCTATAGTCAAGCCAAAAAGATGTAAAAATACAAGGACTGATTGTGGTAGTGAATAAATCAGTTTGACTAGAATAGGGTGCTCACATCAAAGTGTAAGAGAAAGCTAGAATGTGATGGGGGCTGTGGTGAGTTCATTGTAATTGTGATATGATTGTGGAACATGACAGCCAAAAAAGCTAATGCCATCTGAGACTACAGTAAGAGTGGTTTGTTTGTTTGTTTTTTTAATTTTTGGCCATTGGGGTTAAGTGACTTGGCCAGGGTCACACAGCTAGTAAGTGTCAAATGTTTGGTCTGAGGCCAGATTTGAACTCTGGTCCTCCTGACTTCAGGGCTGGTGCTTTATCCACTGCACCACCTAGCTGCTCCCCAGTAAGAATAATTTTGAGCATCACATTTTAGGAAAGACTTAGAGAAGATGGAGTGCATCCAGATGAATATAACTGTGATGCTGAAGAGACTGAAGTATGTTCTATGAGGATTTATTGAAGGAGCTAGAGAAGACTTGGAAGGGTCTTCATGATAGCTGTCTTCATATATTTTATTGTTTTTCATGTAGAAGAAGTATTAGGCAGGTTCTGCTTGGCTCAAGGGGGTGATTTAGGCTTAATTTATTTAATTTTAATTTTAAATTTATTATTTTCAGATCCAAATTCTCTCCCTGCTTTTATCTTCCCCACCCATTGGGGAAGCAAGACATATGATACCCATTATACACATGAAGTCATATAAAACATATTTCTACATTAATTTGGGCTTGATTTAAAGAAAAACTGTCTATTTTAGGGTTTTTCAAAAGTAGAATAGGCTGGTAGGTTTCTCTTCACAGGAAGTCTCCAAGCTTAGTGACTGAGCATTTGTTAAGGATATCATAGAGGAACTTTTGGTAACTAAAACTAAATCCTGCCTTTTGAAAGCCATTCCAACTTCTAGATTCATTCTAGGTTCCTCTGAGGAGTAAATTGGGATCATAATGCCAGACTGAGAAATATGAATTAACTATTAGGAGACCTTGAAGGTTTTTTAGTAGACTTGTGACATGAGAAGAACCGTACTTAAAGAATATTAACCTGGCAGTAATATAATGCTTTCAGGTTTACAAAACACTTTCCCCAGCAACCCTGTGACCATAGGTAGTACTATAAGTACTTTTGTCTCCATAAAGCAGGGTTTTCTTTTCTTCTTTTCCCCACCTAATAGTATTTTTTTTAATTACATGTAAAGATAGTTTTTTTTCAACATTCACTTTTATAAGATTTTGAGTTCTATTTTTTTTTTCTCCCTTCCGCATCTTCTCCTTCCTCAATTTGGCAAGCAATCTGATATAGGCTATTCATATACGATCACATTAAACATGTAAGTATTTACAGGTTTTTCTGAACTCTGCCTGCTTATCATTTCTTATAGTACAATAGTATTCCATTACATTCCTATACCACAACTTTGTTTAGCCATTCCCCAATTGATGGGCATCCACTCAATTTCCAATTCTTTGCCTCTACAAAAAGAGCTGCTATAAATATTTTTGTACATGTGGGTCCTTTTCCCTTTTTTATGATCTCTTTGGGATACAGACTTAACAGTGTTATTGCTGGGTCAAAGGGTATGCAGTTTTATAGCCCTTGGATCAGTTGACAACTCCACCAACAATGCATTAGTGTTCTAGTTTTCCCACATCTTCTCCAACATTTATCATTTTCCTGTTTAGTCCTATTAGCTTATCAGATAGGTGTTTTGTGGTACCTCAGAGTTCTTTTAATTTGCATTTCTCAAATCAATAGTGATTTAGAACAATTCTTCACATGACTATAGATAACTTTAATTTCTTCATCTGAAAAATACCTATATATATCCTTTGACCATTTATCAGTTAGGAATGACTTGCATTTTTATAAATTTGACTCAGTTCTCTATATATTTTAGAAATGAGGTCTTTATCAAAGACACTTTCCTGTAAAAGATGTTTCACAGCTTTTTGCTTTCCTTCTGTGATCTTGGTTGCGTTGACTTTGTGCAAAACCTTTTTAATTTAATGTAATAAAAATTATCCATTTTGCATTTCATAATGTTGTCTCTCTCTTGTTTGGTCATAAATTCTTACATTCTCCATAGATCTGACAGAAAAACTATTCCTTGCTCTCAATTTGTTTATAGTATCACCCTTTATGACTAAATCGTGAACCCATTTTGACCTTATCTTGGTATACAGATCGGTGCCTAGTTTCTGCCGTACTATTTTCTGGTTTTTCCCAGCAGTTTTGTCAAATAGTGAGTTCTTATTCTAGCTGCTGGAGTCTTTCGATTTATCAAACAGTAGATTACTATAATCATTGGCTACTGTGTCTTGTGTACCTAACCTATTCCACTGATATGCCATTCTATTTCTTAGCCAGTACCAAGTAGTTTTGATGATTGCTACTTTATAATACAATTTAAGATCTGGTATGGTTAGGCCACCTTCCCTTGCATTTCTTTTCATTATTTCCCTTGATATTCTGGACCTTTTGTTCTTCCAAGTGAATTTTGTTATTATTTTTCTACCTCTATAAAATATTTTTTTGGTAGTTTGATTGGTATGGCACTGAGTAAACAAATTAATTTAGGCAGAATTATTTTTATTATATTAGCTTGGCCTAATTGAAAAGTGTTTAGTAATTATGTTCATATAGTTCCTGGGTTTGTCTTGTCGTGTAGACTCCCAAATATTTTATATTGTCTACAGTTATTTTAAATGGAATTTCTCTTTCTGTCTCTTGCTGTTGGGCTTTGTTAGTAATATATAGAAATACTGATGATTGATGTGGGTTTATTATATCCTGCATCTTTGCTAAAGTTATTAATTATTTCAAATAGTTTTTTAGTTGATTCTCTAGGATTCCTTAAGTATACCATCATATCATCTGCAAAGAGTGATACCTTTCTTTCCTCATTTCCTATTCTAATTCCTTCAATTTCTTTTTCTTCTCTTATTGCTAAAGCTAACATTTCTAGTATAATATTGAAAAACAGTGGTGATAATGGACATCCTTGTTTAACCTCTGATCTTATTGAGAATGCTTCTAGCTTATTCTCATTACATATAATGCTTGCTCATGGTTTTAGATAGAGGCTACTTATCAGCTTAAGGAAAACTCCATTTATTCTTATGCTGTCTAGTGTTTTTAATAGGAATGGGTGCTATATTTTGTCTAAAGCTTTTTCAAAGCAGGGTTTTCTTAACTTTTTATGTATCATTGACCCATTTGGCTGTCTGGCAAAGACTATGCATCTATTCTCAGAATGATGTTTTTTAAATGTGTAAAATAAAATACGTAGAATTACAAAGGAAACCAATTATACTGAAATGTAGTTAACCAAAAAAATTTTTTAAAAGTGGATCCCAGGTTGAGGCTCTTTTAAAAAGATTGTCTCTAGGGACAGATAGGTGGCACAGAGCTCTGGCCTTGGAGTCAGGAGGACCTGAGTTCAAATTTGACCTCAGACACTTGACGCTTATTAACTGTGTGACCCTGGGCAAGTCACTTAACCCCAATTGCCTCACCAAAAAAGCAGAAAAAGAAAAAGAAAAAAGATTGTCTTTTATGAATGTTGGAGGGTGATTCATGTGTCAGGCTAAATAATTCTGCTTTTAGAGGTGGTGATAGAAACATTGATTCATTTATCTTTCTATTTTTTTGGATTGTGGGGAAGAGAAGTTAGCTTTTCAGTCTGAGTTAAATGTCCCAAATCCCTGTTGTACAATGCCGAAGTTTCCCAATTGACTATGAGTCTAGGATTGTAAGGGGCCCATATAGATGACCTATGTGGTTAATTCTTAATTAATGTGAGGGTGTTCAATAAATTGGGAAATTCCATTCTCCTTTGGGTTCCGAAAAGGAACTGGGTGTTATAGGCCTACAAAGAATTAAGAGCCAAGCTAAACTTGGAGAAATTTAATTAGGTAGAAGAACTAGAAAACTAAGTTATCACCAAAAATGCATCTGGGCAGTTTTCTTTGTTGTCCTCCTGATCCCTTTATCGTGATATGTATGTTATTTCTGAATTTGTATATACTCTTCCTCTTGTGAATTAATATTAGAAATTTTACTTTTATGTGCTATAATATGTGGTACCAGGAGAAAGAGTAGAAGAAAGAACAGGTGCTAAAATTAAGATCTCCTGATAGTGGCAGAAACGGTTATGTAACAAATCTGCAAATCACGGAGTCCAGGCAAGAAGGCCAGGATGCCTAGAGTTGGATTTTAGAGTTCAGAAATTAGTAAAAGAGAAAATCCAGAGGAAAAGGAAAAAATTTCTCTGGATTTGTTCCCCATTTAATCCCTGGGAAGCTGATATTTTTTATTCACTGAGCTGTAAGACAAGGCTGAGAACTTCATGTATCCTTCATAACAATATGAAGATTTATTGGAGAAAGAAGACTGGAAACTGGGAGACCAATCAGATAAGCTTTTGCAACAAGTGATTAGATAAGTGTCCAGTGAGAATGGAAAGGAAGGAAAGAATACCAGAGCTTGTATAGAGAATAGCTAGGTCTCAGTAACTGGATGTGAGTTTGGGTAGGGAAGGGGAATGCTGTAGATGTCCCTGAGATTTTAAGCCAGAATAACTAGAAGAATGGTGCTTCCATTAACAGAAAAAGGCAAGTGTGTAATGTGAGCCAGCTGGGGGATATATGCATGAAGAGCTCTTTCTTCATTAAGTGATAGAATGGTAATTTGCTGCCGAGTCTTTCCCTGAAAAATGTACATATAATGTTGGCTGCTACAGTAAGTTTATTTCTGATCTGCAAGGAAAAAAAAAACTACTTTTTGTGTGCCTCCATAATAACTGTGCCACCAAGGTACCTGTTTTGTCCAGAAAGAAGAAGTTACTATTGCTGTGTATTCTTTGAACCTGTACTTTGAAATTATGAGAAGTTGTAGTATGTTTTACAGTGAAGCTTGGAAGAGAGAAATTATTTTTAATTTAACCTGCAAAAATCAATTACTGACTTTTTGAGTACCTTTTGGAAAATTAGTTATAGACTTATTGAGTATATTTTGGAAATTAACATGTTTGTTAGAATCTTTGTAAAACACAATTAGCTATAGTAAACTCTTGATTATTCATAGCAATCTAAAAATGCTTCCAGTTTGTTCTTGGAATGTAGTCATTGATATAGAACCATAGCTGTGTACATATTGTCACAGCTCAGCTAGAACCTACTGGTTGAAATCACATTTATGACATCATAGTCATGTATACCTATTTTGAACAAACTTCTGAAAGCCTAATAGCTGGCTGGAAAGCTAGGAGCGTAAGCTCTGAACTCTATCCAATCATCTACATCATTTCCTGAATACTAAAATGAAAATTTTGTCAAAATGTAGCTGGAGTTGATCAGGAGATCCCTGATCAGTTGACTACTTGATGAGAGTGTACAATATAAGGGGAAATTTAAGTGGATCATTTCACACTTTCTCAAAAGGTGTGAGAAGTTTAGTGGCTTACACATTCAGTAAACTAATTGAGAATTGTGAAGGATGCAAAAATGTGAATGGGTCATTCACACTGTGTAAAGGAAATAAGAAGAAGTGCTTATGAAGAAGTTCCTCAGTCAGATTTGAGAAGGTGGATAGCTCTAGTGGCCTTTAAAAAACTAACTAGTCACCTGTAGCAGTTGAGAAGGGAGCAATCAATAGAATAAGAACTCAGGTTTTGAGATGGAATTGCTCTTCAACTTTTCCCTAGTAACCTCTTCTAGAGTATAAAGGGGGAGGGAAGTTGTCAATGGTGTCTTGAAACAGAACAACTTACCAGTAGGATACAATGTACCCAGCAGAGAGTATGCCCCAGAAAGTCTGGCCATGGAGTAGACACTGCGCACATTAAGGAGAAAGCCCAAAGAACCCACTGGGGTGACCCATCCTAACAGAGGCATGTGCCCATGGGGAACATTGTGAGGACACCACAGGCAAAGACATTGGGGCCCTGAAGTGCCAGAGATGTGAGTAACCTTAGGCACATGTGCCCCTATGAGTGTGCCTTTCTGTGTACTCTTTGTGTATGCTTACTCTTTCCACTGACTATATATATATACACACACACACACACACACACACACACACACAGAGTGTGGCCCAGTTTTAGAGGAGCAGTGTTTTACTACAAATTTTCATGCTATGTCAATTCAGTAAATGCCTTTGCTTTGAGTTAATTGTGTCCTCTAGCTGACATATGAAGTACATATACCAGTAGGGTTTCATGAGCTTTTGTTTTAGAAGTAGAATTCCTTGAACCAAGGGTAGTTAGCTCCCTGATGATTCAAACTTGAGGCACAAGTTGGTGGAATAACCCGGAGGTGGCAGAACAATTATTTCTTACAGTCAGTTTTTTAACAGTAAATAATTTAGAATTGATTATTTGGGCTGTTGACTTCTACTAATCTTTTGCATTTGATCTTGCACCCCTGCATCTCTTATTACTGAACTTCCAGGTGGGCTTGTTTACCTCAGCTACAGGCCATGGTCGCCCTTACCACCCTGCTTCTGGAAAGGAATACTTAGTGAGAAAGTTTTCCTGTAGTCTTCCTGGTGTAATAGTTACTGGTTCTAGTTGTTATTGATCCAGCTGCTTTAGGAAGAGAGTATATCTATAGCAACTGTTTATTTTAGTTACTTGATCTCACCTTTTACTATGAAGTCTTTTACAAATGTTCTCTCTTGCTTCTGTTCCTTTATCAGTGTCTCTCCAGTGAAAGAACCTGATTATATGCCATTTACATTGTAGGTGGAGAGAGTAGAGCTGAGAAACTCTACGTGAACCTGTTCATTCCATTTTCAGTTGCTTTTTACCTTCCTTTAGTTCTTCCCATTCTACTCATGCCTAATCACCTGAACCTGAACCTGCTTGTTAGGCTGTATGTGTACACACATGTATGTATGTGTGTGTATGTGTGTCTTTGTCTGTATGTCTTTCTGGGAGATCACTAGGTCCCAGATTATTTCACTAAGTTTTGTCCTCAAGATCAGTATTTTTGTTTATAAAAATTTCATGTTCCTTCACTTTTAGTGATGTTTTGCTTTGCTTACTATGTATCACAACATTTGCTTACTATGTATCACTACATTTTTACATAATTTCTGTCACCCACTCTTTTTTTCAGTGTCTACCATTTTGTTAAAATGATTTATCTTCATTTAAAATATCAGTTCTCTTTTAAATATCTTTAGGTGCTTTAATTTTGTTCTGTAATTCTTCATTTGCGTCTTTCATTTAGTGTCTCAACCATTCTGGGTATTCTTGCAGCTAATTTATTATGTCACATATTTGGATATCTAGTCATGTTATTTAGAATTATTCTCAGGGCAGCTAGGTGGTGCAGTGACTAGAGCTCTGGCCTTGGAGTCAGGAGGACCTGAGTCTACTAGACCTTCAGTCTACTGCCAAATCCTGTGTGTGTGTATAAGTGTGTGCATATGTGTGTGAATTTGTATTTAATATTTTATTTTTCAATTACATGTAGAAACAATTTTTAAAATTTGTTTTTTAAAATTTTATTTTCCAAATTCTAACCCTTCTTTCCCTTATTCCTAGAGAAAGCAAGCAATTTGATATAGATTATACATGTACAGTCATATAAAACATATTTCCATATTAGTCATGTTGTGGAAGAAAACAGAACAAAAAAAAGGAAAAAAAAAGAAAAATAAAGTTTTTAAAAAGTATCCTTTGATCTGCATTCAGAATCCACCAGATCATTCTCTGGAGATGGGTAGTATTTTTCATTCTAAGTCCTTCAGAATTTTGATGGATCATTGTATTGTTGAGAATAGCTAAGTTATTCACAGTTGATCATCGTACAATATTGATGTTATTGTGTACAATGTTCTCCTGGTTTTGTTCATTTCACTTTGTGTCAATTCCTGTAAGTCTTTCCAGGTTTTTCAGAGAACCCTTTGGGCATAGTTCCAAATTGCTCTCCAGAATAGTTGAATCAGTTCACAACTTTACCAACAGTACATTATTGTCCCAGTTTTCCAACATTCTATACAACATTTGTCATTTTGCTTTTTTGTCATATGATAGGTGTACATCAGAAATAACTCTGATTTGTGTTTCTCTAATCAATACTGATTTAGAGCATTTTTTTCATGTACTATAGATAGCTTTGATTATTTCATCTGAAAACTGACTGTTCATATCCCTTGACCATTTATCAATTGGAAAATGACTTTGTATTCTTATAAATTTGACTCAGTTTTCTATATTTTTGAGAAATGAGGCCTTTATCAGAAAAACTTGATGTAATTTTTTTTCACAGTTACGATTACTGTATATTTCCTTCATTCTGTTTTTCTCCCTGTTTATCCTTTCTCTCTCCTTTTACTCTGTTCATCCTCAAAAGTGGTTTGCTTCTAACTACCTCCTACAGTTTGCCCTCCCTTCTATTAGCTACCTCTCCCCACCACTACCCTCTTCCTCTTCTCCTTTCCTGTACGGCAAGATAGATTTTTATATCCAGAGGAGTGTGTATGTTATTCCCTCTTTGATCCAGTTATAATGAGAGTAAGGTTCAAGTACTACACCCCGTCCCCCACCTCTCCCATTTCCCCCTCTATTATAAAAACTTTTTGTGTCTCTTTTATAGGAGATAATTTACCCCATCCTACCACTCCCTTTTCCCTTCTCTCAATGCATTCCTCTTTCTCACCCCTTAATTTTATATTTTTAGGTATCATCCCATCATAGTCAACTCACACCCATGTCCTCTGTCTATATGTATACACTTTCTAACTGCCATAATAATGAGAAAGTTCTTTGGAGTTACAAGCATCATTTTCTTATGTATGAATGTATAAAGTTTAACCTTATTGAATCCTTTGCGAGCTCTTTCTTATTTACTTTTGTATGCTTCTCTTTAGTTTTATATTTGAAAGTCAGATTTTCCGTTCAGCTCAGGTCTTTTCATTAGGAATGCTTAAAAGTCCTCATCCATTGAATATCCATTTTTCCCCCCAGAAGGATTATACTCTGTTTTGCCAGATGGGTGATTCTTGGTTGTAATCCTTGCTCCTTTGCCATCTAGAATATCATATTCCAAGTCCTCCAATCCTTTCATGTAGAAGCTGCTAAATCCTGTGTAATCATGACTATGGCTCCACAATTTTTGAATTGTTTCTTTTTGGATGCTTGAAGTATTTTCTCCTTGATCAGGGAGCTCTGGAATTTGGCTATACTCTTACTGGAAGTTTTCATTTTGGATTCTCTTTAGGAAGTTTTTAGTGACTTTTTTCAATTTCTGTTTTTCAGTTTTTCAAAATTTTCAGTTTTCAAGAGAAATTTTTCAGTTTCTCTGAATCTAGACCAGGGGTGGGAAACCTGTGGCCTCAAGGCCACATGCCCTCTAAGTCCTTAAGTGCGACCCTTTGACTGAATCCAAACTTCACAGAACAAATTCTCTTTTGTTCCCCACTTCTAATCTAGACTATTGGGGCAGTTTTCCGTGATAATTTCTTTAAAGATGATATCTTGGCTCTTTTTTCTGATCATGGCTTTCAGGCAGTCCAGTAATTCTTAAATTATTTCTCTTTAGTCTATTTTTTGAGGTCAGTTTTTCCAATGAGACAGTTGACATTTTCTTCTATTTTTTCATTCTTTTGATTTTGTTTGATTGTATCTTGATGACTTACGGAGTCATTGGCTTCCACTTCCCCCATTCTGATGTTTAAGGAATTATTTTCTTCAGTGAGCTTTTGTACCTCTTTTTCCTTGTGACCAATTTTACTTTTTAAGGAGTCTTTCAGTGAATTTTTTGTGCATGGAAACATGGCTACATGGAAAAAATATACACTTTTGTTGTATAAAATAATGAAGCAAAAATCATGGAGACCACTAAGGTAAAAAAAAAAAAAAGCAACATTTCATGTTCTTTCTTCAAAACTAATGTGGAAGATTGTTCTAGCAATAATGTGAAGAATGGACAAGGCCACCAGCTAGGAAGCAGTTGCAGCAATCCTGGGATTTCTTAAAGGTTTATTAGGCTGTAAAAGTAGAGAATGAATATAAAAAAACAAATTCAGAGTTGTAAATCTAGATCTCCAGAGAGGTGGTAATTGTCATTAAAGGTGAAGTAAACATTTTAATGGGAATTAATTAATGGGAGTTCATCATTGAATATAACTTAAAGGTAAAGAGGAGGAATTAAATTAAAATTTTAAAATAATAATGATGATGATGATGATGATGATGCATTTATATAGCATCTACTATGTGCCAGGCACTATACTAAGTGCTTTACAAATATCCCATTTGATCTTTCTAACAGTCCTGAGAAGCAGCTGCTATAATTATCATCTCCATTTTTCAGATGAGGAAACTGAGACCAGCACAGGTTAAGCAATCAGATCACAGAGCTAGTAAGTATCTGTGGCTGAATTAGAATTCATGTCTTCCTGATTCTAAGCCCAGTGCCCTATCCACTGCATCATCTTTACCTTTTTACATGTTAGTTTTAAATATCAATGAGATATCCATACAGATAGGCCACATACCATTTCAAGTTGGCCTTAAAATCAGGAATATTGAGGTTCAAATTCAGGCTTTGGGCATGTCACCCTTTAATTTGTAAACACCTTGATGATCTCCATTCATGATAAAGGTTTCCATGCTGGGATTTTCATATGTAGATGAAAGCATAGATCTTTAGCCACCTTCACCATGTCTCCCCTCCCCCAACTAAAAAAAGCAGTAGGACATTGATATAGAACTGATTTTTATTATTAGATTCTTTGGAAATTATTTGCATTGCTTTTTGGATAGCCTTTGAGAAACCTTTGAGGATTGGTCCCAGAATAGCTTGTAAGGTACAAAGGTATAAGGAACAAAGCCTTAGAATGTGTGCTTCAGGTAAAGACCGATCCCAGAAGACTGAGGCATGTTCATTTTATTCTTTGTGTATTCATTTTTGCTACAGAAAAATTTGTATTCATGAATTTTTTTTCTGGTATCATATATGTTTTAGAATAATATGTGTTGTGACTGATGAATCTAAAACAAGTGCAATCTGTGTACTATTATGTTTTATTATCTGTGGTAGGAAAAACAAGATTTTGTTTCTCTTTAAAGCCCATATTTAAATGTTATATACTGTCTTTAGACTGACTTATAGTTAGTAGGTATATTTTGATTTTATTTTCTAATAGTAGTGATAGATTTGAGATGATTTTCCTCATCCTTTCTCTTTTCCCCCACCCACATATTCTTCCCCTCCCTTTGTATGCATCTTCTTTTTTCTTTAATATATTTATTTTGTTAAATATTTCCCAATTACATTAAAATTTTTAAAAATATTTATTTTTAAAAATTTTGAGTTCCAAATTCTCTTCTTCCGTCACACCCATCCCCTACTTCCTGAGAAGGCAAGCACATATCAATTTGCATTAATCTTTTTTGAGAGCATCAGAACATAACAAAATTCTCTAATTATACTTCCTCAGTGACCCCTGATGATAGTTCAGAAGGGACACATGTATCAACTCCACATATTAAAATATAAATAATTTATTCTGTTTAGCCTCTTATGTTCACTCATGTTTGCTTTTTTTTTTTTTTTTTGGTCTTGACAATTGTATTTGAACTTCAGAGTTTGTATGTAGCTCTGGTCTTTTTATGAGGAATGATTGAAAATCTTCTGTTTCCATAAGGTTCATTTTGCCCTGTAAGATTAGTTAATAGTCACTGAACATTCTAGGGGCCTACTATGTGCCAGATATTGTACTAAATGCTGGGAATACAAAGAAGAAAAGAAAAACAGCCCCTGCCCTCAAAGTTCTTACAATTTAAGGGGAGGGGGGCAGTACACAAAAGGAAGCTGAAAGGGTGGCAAAACAGCAAAAAGGGTGGCAATAAAAGCAAAGCTGCTGGTGGGAAATCTGGAAAATCTGAGCCTTATAAAGGGGAGTTGAGGAGGAGTCTTTTACTCCACTCCCCAGCCCTCCAATCAGGGAGGAGACAACTGAGGGTAGTGAGGAAATTGTTTTGCCTTTGGTGTTTGAAAACCAATGAAGACCAATGACATTTCATTGTAATGCAGAGTAATTGACAGAGCTAAAGAAACCTCCATGATTATGAGATTTGAGATGATGAGCTTATTCTTGAGGAGGCACAATATTTGTAGAGTTGAAACCAAGTAGAACAGCTGATGGGGAATGAAGAGTTGGCTGGGAATTCAGAGCCCTCTGTAAAGGGAAGCCATGGGATTTTACTCATTTTTGCCAAAAAGTTATTCTTGGTTGTAAGCCTTTATCCTTTGCCTTCTTAAATGTCACATTCCAAGTTCTGTTTCTTTTTAGCAGTGGCTGCTAATTCATAACTGTGAGTTCTTAGTACTTGAATTCTTTCTTCCTTTCTGGCTAATTATAATTTTTCTTTGACCTGGAAGATCTGGATTTTGTTGTAATATTCCTGGGATTTTCATTTTAAGCATTACTTTAAGAATATGACCAATAGATTCTTTCTATTTCTGTTTTGCCCTCTGCCTCTAATAGATCTGGGCAGTTTTTGGGGAGGATTTCTTTCAATATGGCTAGGCCCTTTTTCGTCTTCTAACTTTTTTCTTCTGTTGTTCTTATTTCTTGTCCAGCTTTTTTTCTTTTATCTTCATTTTATTTTTAAAAATATTTTAAAAACTCTTCTCTTAACTGTTTCTTTATTTTTTCCAGGACTGTTTCTTCATTTTTTCCAGGAATTCATTTGATTTTTTTTTTTTTTGGGAGGCTTGCTTTTTGTGGTGGAATGGGGAGACTGGAAATGTTTTGGAGAATTGTATTCTTCCAGATTTGTATCTTGAACATCCCTGTCACCATATTTGATCTTTATGATGGAATTCTTTTTTCGTTTGCTCATTCTTCTATTCTACTTTCTGATTTTGGGTTTTATATTAGAGGCAGTCTCAGTTTACTTATAGAGAAAATGTCTAGATTAGTTTTGTTGCTGTTTTCTTGGTTAATAAATTTTGGGTTTACTTAATCATAAAATAATTTTAATATAGTTATATGTTAAAGGAGAGCATTGGTTTATGAAAACTAGATAGACTTAAGAGAAATTTTGTGTACTGATTAACAGCTTAAATAATTTTTTAAAAATGGATTGTTTTATCAGGCTCAAGGACTTCAGTTAAATACATTGTTTGAGAAATTCTGCCTCTGAAAGTTTCTTTGGCCACCCTAACACAATTATTTCTTTTTCTTCTGGTGTCCCTATAGCATTTGTTGTCTGGATTGCTTATTACACACATTTTTTACAGTTTGTAGTGTTTTAACTGTCTTGTATTTGTATTTATTTTCTTTATATTTATTCTGTATCCCGAATATAAGCTTCTTTGGAGTAGTTAGTCTTGTATTTCCAGTGCTTAACATAGCACCTGGTACATATACTATAGTAGAAACTATTGTTGAAGTGTGTATCCTTTTTTCTTCAGATAAGCACCTCATTCATTTTGCCAAGAAATACTAAGTTTAGGGACTTACTTGGCTTTTGCAACTGGAAAATTATTGTTCCTCTGAAATCCTTCCAAACTATTATACTTCAGACTGCTGTCAGAATAATGTACATTATGTATAAATCGGGCCATGCCTCTGACCAGCTCAGGAGTCACTGTTGCCTGCCAAATCAAAGTCAGACCGCTTTCTTTGCTTGGCATTCAAGACTTACAGTTTGGTGCCATTGTGCCTTTCCAGCATCATTTCATATTTTTCCCTCCCTCAAATGCTACATTCCATTAAAACCAAACCTTTCTCTTTCCCTCTGATCAAATGCTGCAGTCCTCTATTTAGCCAGTTTTCCTTGTACTGTTTGTTACATGTACCTGGAATGTTCTCCCTCTGTACCCCTTTGTTTTTGTGTCACCTATTCCCCCCTCTCCTTTAAAGCCCATCTTACCACTTCTGTGATCTACCACTAATCTCAAACAGCATTTTTTTTTTTTAACTCTGCAGCATATTTGTCAAATGTTGAGCACTATATAGCCTCAGACACTAGCTGTGTGACCTGGGCAAGTGACTTAATCTTATTTCCCTTAGTTTCCTCATCTATAAAATGAACTGGGGAAGGAAATGGGAAACTCCCACTCCAGTATCTTTGCCAAGAAAAAACCCAAATGGGGTCACAAAAAGTCAGACATAACTAAAAAATGACTGAACAGCAGTGGCAGAAAATGAGAGAGGTTTTGACAGGTTGATCCCCAAGGTCCTTTTCAGATTTGAATCTATGATTCTCTGATCCTTTTAACTGTAATATTTTGCATATAATATTAATAAATATTAGTTAAATGAAGTACAGGTTTTTATTTCATATAGTATTGCTTTGTATTTCTTTGGTACTTGACAAAATACTTTAACATATACTGTCTAATTTTATTCCTAGCAGTCCTGTGAGATCAGTAGAACAGATTATTACTGTAAAAGAGGCAGCATGGCATAGGAGATAGAGGGTTAGACTTGGAGGAAGGAAGACCTGGGTTTACCACCTCCAGTACTTGGCTGCTGTGTAACCATGTTAACAATGAAACTTTCTGAGCTTTGGTTTCACCATGTGTAAAACTGGAGATAATGCCTATAGTACCTATTTCACAATGTAGTGAAGCTCAAATGAGATGATGCAGGTAAAGTCTACTACAAATTTTTGTTTGTTTGTTTTGTGTGTGTGTGTGTGTGTGTGTGTGTGTGTGTGTGTGTGTGTGTGTGGCAGTTGGGATTAAGTGACTTGCCCAGGATCATACAGCTAGTAAGTATCAAGTGTCTCAGGTCAAACTTGAACTCAATTCCTCTTGACTCCATGGCCCAAGCTCTATCCACTGTGCCACCTAGCTGCCCCTACTACAAGTTTTAAAGCAATATGTAAGTTCCAGTTGTTGTTGTACTGTCCCTTCCTCTTGGGGGAGGTTCTTTTACAAGGAGGAATGTACACTCTACTCCAGAATAGAGAGCTCCAATTTTTAATTTATGGCTGTGTTGATACTGTAATAATTTAAGTCCAAGTTGTCATACTGCAAATTTTATTTTTAATGATGCTTGAGTACAGAGAGAACAGATAGAACACAGATAGATAGCAATTGAGTTGGTTGAAATGAGGGCTTTGCCCATAACTGTAGGTGGTTAAATGGTGATGAAATAGTATTGGAAAATGCTGAGAGAATATTATTGGAGCAATAAAACAACTAAAGTTTGGTGTAATAAGAGAGTCCTCCTGGCTCTGGGAGGCAGAGGAGATTTCTTTTCTAGTCCCTTCTTGATATTCATTCCTTGTCTGATCTTTTACAAGTCACTTAACATTTCTGGACCTCATTTTTTCTTCTGCAAATTGAATGCATTGGATTAGATGACCTTGAGTATCCTTTCTAGTGCTAATGTCCTATGATAACATGACATTTTTATTTATTCTTAGTTGTTGAGCTTTCTCTTATATAATATCAGCTTGGGAAATGCTACCCAATTTTTTTTTGAAGTCATACCAGACAACCATATGGAATTATCTATAGTTTTAAAAGTGTAGTTATTGCCAAACTTAGTATGCAAGCCTGCAGAAATAGCTACTCAGTTATTCAGCAAGCATTTCTTAAATGCCACTGTGTGCCAGGTACTGGGCCAGGCTCTGGAGATATAAATGTATAGTCCATTAAGGGAGAGAACACATACAAAATTAAGCGTCTTCAAAAATAAGTTTATGATAAATGTTGAGAACTGCTGCCAGGATCAAGAAGGGTAGACTCATTAAAGTAAAGAAGATATCTTTCTTTTTTTAAATTATTATATTTTTTATTAATTTATTTTGATTTCTCAACAATCACATAAACTTTTGAGTTTTAAATTTTTCTCCCGCTACCCCCTCACCTCCCTCCCCAAGATGGTGCACAATCTGATATAGGCTATACATATACAGTCCTATTAAACATTTTCACATAAGTGATGTTATAAGGAAGAATTAGAACCAATAGGAAGAACCACAAGAGAGAGAAAACAAAACAGAAGAAAAAAAAATAGCAAATAGTATGTTTTGATCTGCATTCAAACTCCATAGTTCTTTCTTTGGATGTGGATAGCATTTTTATCAGGAGACCTTTGGAGATGTCTTAGATCCTTGCTTTGCTGAGAAGGGCTAAGTCTATCAATGTTAGTCATTGCACAATGTGGCTGTTACTGTGTACAATGTTCTCCTGGTTCTGTTCACTTCACTCAGCATCAGACCACACAAGTCTTTCCAGGTTTTTCTGAAGTCAGCCTGCTCATCATTTCTTATAGCACAATAGTATTCTATTACATTCATATACCACGGCTTGTTCAGCCATTCCACAAGGGAAGATATCTTCCAAAAAAAAACTTCAGATGTTATTTTTGTATCACTTACATTTCTCACTTAATCCCTCTCCTGACTCCTCCCAGAGAGCCATCCCTTGTAATACAGAATTTTTAAAAGGAGAAGGAAGAAAAAAGTTCAGTGAAAATAACCAACACAAAACAAGTCTGATATTACAGTGTTCAGTCATAGTCTACATCCTGTATAAAGAAGTAAAGCGACATTGCTTTTCGCATATCTCCTTGGGACCAAGCTTGCTCATTATAATTTGATACCATTCAGGTTAAATTGTTTTGTTGTTGTTTCTATTTACATTACTCTCAGTATATATATTGTTTTCCTGGTTCTTCTTACTTCACTTTGAATCAGTTTATATAAATTTTCCATGTTTCTGGGTTTCCACATATCTCCAAATCACCATATTAATAGTTTCTTATAGCACTTGGGCATTTTAATCATATTCTTGACATAATTCCAGAATGTTTACTAGTTTCGATTCACAGCTCTACCAATGTGCTAGAGTTCAGCCTTGACTATGTCTACTTATGGCATCTTTGCCAGGTTGCTGGGTGTGAGGTAAAACCTCTGGGTTGTTTTGATTTGCATGTCTCTTGCTAATGATTTGGAGTCTTCTTTCTGTGGCTGTTTGCAGTTCTTTTGAGAAGTGTTTCTTCATATCCTTTGGCTACTAATCTGTTGAGGAACAACTTCTGATATTATATATTTATAAGTTCACTACAAATCTCAGATGCTCATTAGAAAGAGAATATAGAAATATTTATTAAAAATATTGAGAGTCTGTAAGGAGTAATTATCTTTTTATTATTCACCTATGGGCCTCTACTTCCCCTCTACTCATTCCTATATCTTCCCACCCTTTGTTTTGTCTCCAAAAACAAAATACTTTGATTTGCCTTTAGGAGGATTTAAAAAAAATAATATTTATTTTTACTTTTCAACATTAAGTTCTGTAAGCTTTTGAGTTTTAAATTTTCTTCCTCTCCCCTCCCACCTCCCCAAGATGGTGTACAATCTTATATAGGCTCTACATACACATTCATATTAAACATATTTTCACATTAGTCATATTGTAAAGAAGAATTAGAAGAAATGGGAGGAACCACGAGAAAGAAGAAACAAAACAACAACAACAACAACCACAAAGAGAGGAAATAGTATGCTTCAATCTGCATTCAGACTCCATAGTACTTTCTCTGGATGTGGACAGCATTTTTCATCAGGAGTTGTCTTAAATCCTTGCATTGCTGTGAAGAGCCAGGTCTATGAAAAGTTAGTCATCAAACAATGTGGCTGTTCCTGTGTACAGTGTTCTCCTGGTTCTGCTCACTTTACTAAGCATCAGTTCATATAAGTCTTTCCAGGTTTTTTTGAAGTCTGCCTGCTCATCATTTCTCATAGCACAACAATATTCTGTTACATTCATATACCGCAACTTGTTCAGCCATTCCTCAGTTGATGAGCAGCCCCTCAGTTTACAGTTCTTGGACACCACAAAAAGAGCTGCTGTAAATATTTTTGTGTATGTGGGTCCTTTTCCCATTTTTATGATCTCTTTGGGATAAGTGCTAGAAGTGCTGTTGCTGGGTCAAAGGGTACATTTTTGTAGCCCTTTGGGCATAGTTCCAAATTGCTCTCCAGAATGGTTGGATCAGTTGACAACTCCACCAACAGTGTATTAGTGTTCCAATTTTCTATGCCTTCTCCAGCATTTACAATGTTCCTGCTTTGTCCTGTTAGCCAATCTGATAGGTGTGATGTGGTACCTCAGAGTTGTTTTGATTTGCATTTGTCTAATCAATACTGATATAGAGCATTTTTTCATAGGCTACAGATAGCTTTAATTTCTTCATCTGAAAACTGCCTATTCATATCCTTTGACCATTTATCAATTGGAGAATGACTTGTATTCTTACAAATTTGACTCAATTCTCTATATATTTTAGGAATGAAGCCCTTATCAGAGACATTTCCTGCTTCAAATCTCTTTTCATTCCGTTGTGTCCTCCACAGTTTTCAAAATGATTTTTACTAAACTACTGATCTGACCATGTTACTCCCCTACACAATCAAGTCCGAGGGCTTCCTGTCATCTCTAGGATCGAAGATAAACTCCTTTCTTTGCTATTAAAAGCTTCTTGCATGCTAGCCTCAGCTTACCTTTCCCGCTTTATTCGATTACTTCCTTTTGGTCTAGCCTAATTGGCCTTCCTTACTGTTTCTCAGCACTGCTTATACCCTCCATCTGCCTTTGCATATGCCCCTTGTCTGGAATTCATCCCCTCCTAACTTCTGCCATTTAGTACCCCTGGTTTCCTTCTAGACACAGCTTCTTCTGCATGGTGTTGCCTGACCACATCATTCCCCTGTTTCATAAGCTTCATAAGTCTTCTAGGATTAGATAGAGCATTTATTAAGTGCTTACTGTATGCCAGGCATTGTACTAAACACTGAGGATACAGAAACTAACAAACAAAAACAAAATGACCAAAAAACCCCTGAAATGTTCCCTCTTTTTGAGGAGCTTGCATCTAACAGGAAAGACAAAGCATGTGATAAGATGGAAGCAGGGGAGAGTGAGAGCAAGCCAGCTCCCTGAAATCTCTAGGATCAAAGATAAACTCCTTTGTTTGCTATTAAAAGCTTCTCACATGCTAGCCTCAGCTTACCTTCCCGCTTTATTTGACTACTCCCTTTCGGTGTAGCCTAATTGACCTTCCTTACTGTGCATAAATATATAAGTACAAAATAAATACAAAGCAGAAACAAGGTAATTTGGGGGGAGGGAAGAGATCAAGAAACACTTCCTGTAAATAGGAGGAATCATTTGAGACCAGCTTTGAAGGAAAACAGTAGTGCATTCCAGGCATGGAGGAAAGTCTGTATGGAGATGGCTACTGGAATATTATAGCTGAGGAACAGCAAGAAGGTCACTTTGTCCAGTATATGAAGGGAAGTAATGTATAATGAGCCTGGAAAGATAGGCTGCAGTCAGGTGGTAAAGAAGTTTAGATGTTAAAAAGAGATGTTTATATTTGCCATGTTGCTCAATTTCCACTTCTTAACTGCTCCACAGTAACCACAGCAAATTGCTTGATACTTTGGGAGTAACCTCCTGAGGCTGACTCAATGATTAGTTAAAGTCCTGTCTGGAATCCCTGTACCATGAGTAGGCCCAGCCATACTGCTTAGTCTCCACTTTTGGCTCACTCTCCACTAAAGGCTCCCTTTCCACAAGCCTGCTCCATCTATACGTTGGCTGGTTAGTCATAGTTACCAGCCTTCTTAAACAATTTCTCTTGACAGACCTTCTTTAGATTGACAGTACAAATGAAGACCTAAATTCATCTTTACCCTGCCACTTTTTAATGGTCTAAAGTTTTTTATGCTTTTGTCCACATCTTTCCCCCTGGAAATAGGGAGAGTAGTTGGTCAGAGTAATTTTGTGGAAGGCAAGGTCAGGGTATACTTGTCTAGTTTCTTTCCCTTTGTGTTCCCCAAATACCTTTCTAACATGCCAAATTAGGATTTGAGAAATGTTTTCTCTTAAGGTTTGCCATTTGAAAATAACTTTCTTCTCTTCTGACTTTTCCTTTTCAGGAAACACATGAAATTGTGGCAATCAAGAAATTCAAGGACAGTGAAGGTATATTTTTCTGTATATTAAAGTTTTTGTATAACATATATAGAACATATATGCCTTATCAAGCAAAAACCTTATAACCAGCTGAGATTTTAAAATAAAAGCCTAAAGAGATGGAGTAATAGACATTTTCTAGGACTTTGATTTGGAATATTAAGTCCATTTTATGGGAATAAATGAAAATCACCATCATTAGATGTTAGAAAATCCATTTTTAGTTGAAGATGTGATCAGTGATCAGGGAAATGAACAAATTGTATAATTTGAATTAGATATTTCTATACTTTAATACACATTCTGTATGTTACTATATTAGAGCTTTTAGTTTCACTTACTGTGATTTTTATTTCATAGAGTTAGAAATTTAAGGGAGGGTGATCATGGTGTGTCATATAAAGGTGTCTACAACTTATAACAATTTATAATTCTTGGGGAAGGAACAGACTTTTCAAGGAATAAGTACTATGTTTAGAGATATGTATATTGTCATTTATATAGTTTTAGTTCCCAAGATGCACATTCCACTGAAATATTACAGAATATTTCAAGTGGAATGTTGAAACCAATCTATGTTGACCAAGAGCGATAAAGCATAATAGCTCACTTGAACTCCACCATATAAAATCAATGCATTAGTTAAGAATGAAGCAAAGAGTTGATCAGAAAAGCATGATTTTTGGAGTTTGATAGATGACCTGCATTCAAAGAAAACTATTTTAAGACTAAACTAGAGATCCATAAAATAGCAGTCATGTTCAACTTTTATCATCAACATACATTTATTTATTAATATTAAGTACCATTAGACTTGTGACTAAGTTAAGATGAACAACAATTTTATTAAACTAACCATAAAACCTAATTAACGTTAAGTGGCTCAGCAAGATCTAGCAACAAAGAGGTCCTAGACACAATGAAATTCTTTGTTTTCTTTCCTCTTCTGGCAAGCCTAATATATGCAGTGAATGAATTACAACGGGATGCCCAAACAGCTATTACATGGGCAGCCAAAGAAAGGGGGGCCAAAATAATTGCTCTCAAGATGCTCTGAAAATAGCTTCAAGTAAAGGAGAAAAAGAACAGTGAATTTTGATATTACACAATCTGTAATAATGGGAAAAGAAGGTGTTCTTCTCTCTTTCTCTAATATGAATGAGGTCACAAGTATATAAACCAGGAAGAGAGAAAATATTTTAAGAAAGTTCTAGATTAATATTCTTAATGTGCATTGAGGTAAAAATTTGAAATAAAATATTATTCAAAAGAATCAACAACAAAAGTTAGGAAAATTGTATACGGTGACAAGGTTGGATATATAACAGGAATGTAGGGTTGATTCAACATCAATATAATAAATCATGTTAATAACAAATAATAAAACATTATTATTATACCAATAGATGCTGAAAAGGATCTTAGCAAAATCCAATATCTATGTCTGGTAAAAAAAAAAAAACAACCAAAACCACTAGAAGGTATAAGAATAAATAAATCTTTCCTTAATATAGCAAACATTATATGTGATGGAAAAAAGTTAGAAGCTTTTCCAGTAAAATGAGTGGTAAAGCAAGGATGTCCGTTATTACCACCGCTATTTAACAAAGTCCTAGAAATGCTTACGATAGCTGTGAAAGAAAGAGAAATTGAGACTAAGCATAGCAAAGAGAAAACAAAAGTATTGCTTTTTCCAGTTATATGATTCGCATTGTAAACCTCAGCATCAATAAAAAATTAATTGAAACAAAACCTCAAAGTTGCAGAATATGAAATATTCACATAAGTCATTATCATTCCCTTATATTACCAAGAAAACCTGAAATATGAATATAAAAATATGAAGAGGCAGAGAAATTCTATTTAAAATGACTATTAGATGGTATAAAATATTTGAGAATGTTTCTACCAAGATAGAACCAGGAACTGTATAAGTATTACTATGAAACACTTTTTGCAAAAATAAAGACAAATCTAAATAATTGGAGAAATATTACTAGGTCACTGATAATAACAAATATGATATAAATAATATACTTTTATATAATAATATATGGTATAATATAATAAAAATGATAATGCTACCTACCAAACTACCAGCAGATTATTTTATAGAGCTAGAAAAAAATAATAACAACATTCATCTCTAGGAGCAAATTTAGTCAAGAATCTCAAGGGTAAAAATGAAAAAAGAAAGCAGCAATGATGAAGATCTTTTGGTACCAGAACTGTACTACAAAGTAATAATTATTAAAACAGGAAGGTCAGTCAGTGAAACAAATTAGGTACACAGTATACATAAGCAAGTAAACATAGCATGATGTTTGATGAACCTAAAGACTAGTGTAGACTCACTATTTGACAAAAACTCTTGGGAAAGCTATGAAACAATTCGATAGACACAACATCTCACACTGTATGCCAACATAAAGTCCAGATGTATACATGATTGAAATATAAAAAGTGATGTCTTAAATCAGTAAATCAAGGAAGAAATTACTTTTTAGATGTATAGATAGGGGAAAGTTCATGACCAAAGCAATAAAGAGGATCCCAGAAAATAAATGAATAATTTTGAGTATATAAAACTGAAAAATTTTTGCCTAAATGAATCTTAATGCCATTAAAATTAGATGGGAAACAGAAACTGGGGGAAAAAAAGTTTCTTTGATAAAGGTCTCATATCCAGGATATATAAGGAATTGAATAAAATTTGCAAGACTAAGAGTCATTCCCAAATAGATAAATAAATAAATTATTCAACATTTTAAAGTGCTTACTATGTTCCAGGCATGGGTCAAAACATATAAACAGGTAGTTTTCAAAGGATGAAATCCAAACTTTCAATACCATATGAAAAATGCTCCAAACCACTAATAATTAGAGAAATGCAAATTAAAACAGCTCTGAGTTCCATTTTACGCTAGTTTGAATTGGGTAAAGATGATGAGAGAAAAATCACAAAATACATTGTAGAGCTGTGAGTTAGTTGATCTAGGCCAGGGCTTCTTAAGCTTTTTGCACTCATGACCCTTTCAGCACTTCTCAAATGGTGGGTCATGACCCCTGACCCTATGGGGTCATGACCCATAGTTTAAGAAGTGCTGGGACATTCTAGAAAATACTGTGCTCTTAAGAAAGGTCCAAACCGTACATACCCTTTAACCCAGCTATACCACCACTAGGTCTATATACCAAAGAAATTTTAAAAAGAGGAAAAGGATTTCCTGCTTACAAATTTTTGTGGTAGCCCCAAATTGGAAACTAAGGATACAGCTTCCTCTTGGGGAATGGTTAAGCAAATTGTGGTATATCAGTGTAATGGAATGTTATTTGACCTTATGAAATGATGAAATCTAAAGTTTTAGAGGAAACTGGGAAGGCCTTTATGACCTGATTCAGAGTGAAGTGAACAGAATTGGGAGAACAGTTTACTTGTCAGCATTATTATAGAGAAAAACAACTTTGAAAGACTTTTTAACTCTGATGAATAGAGTTTACAGGATTTTACAGGATTAAACTAAAGATAAATCATGCCACCCATCTCCTGCCAGATAGGTGATGGGTTTAAAATCCAGAATGAGACTCACATTTTTGCATATGGCCAATATGGAAATTTGTTTTGCTGGACTTTGCATGTTTGGGTGTGTGTGTGTGTCTGTGTGTCTGTGTGTCTGTGTGTGTGTGTCTGGTTTATTGTTTATTTAGGGGGTGGGTGTTATGGGAGGGAAAATGATTTTTAAAAAATAGTTTCAAGCAAATAGATCAAGCAATGTAAAAATATCAGTGAACTCATAGGAAACAGTAGCAGGAGGAAGACCAGCCTGATATAATCAGTCTTGAAGAAGGTAGCTTTCTTTTTAAACAAAGATTTTGGACCTTTTAAGAGTCTATAACACAGAATAATAAATGGTTAGGGATTTTGAAAGTAATACCTGTAGCTACAAATTAAAGAATAGCTTCCCCAGGTGCAGGCTTATAAAAGACTTTTGTCTGTGCGGTGATGTTGTAAGCCATACCATTAAACACCACTAACATTCAGTGTTAACATGATCATCCTTTGAATACAAAGTTCAGCAATATAGCCTAGGCCATATATACGTGTTTGTGCGTGTACGACACACGATATGAAAACTGACATCAAAAGCAATTTAGGGGTTCAAGGAAGATTGTCTAACATGTTAATATCAAATACGATCTTTAGCCTTTTAGTATTACTAACTATAAATTATAGATTTGTTATATGATATCTTTTACTTTTGACTCTCCTTTAGAGCTACTCTCAGTAGTGTGTGTTAGCCTTCCTAATAGCTGAGGAAAACTATTTGACCTGTTCATATTTCATGGAGCCCACAAGAAATTCCACAAAAACTGCCTTCTCACTTCCCATACCTACCAGATATTGTACGCACAAACCCATGTCACAACATGGTAGACACACACATACACACATCTTTGTAGAAAAAAGCATTTATTAAATGCTTACTCTGTGCCAGGCACTATGATAAGTGCTAGGGATACAAAGAAAAGCAAAAACAGTCTCTGTCCTCAAAGAACCCACATTATAATGGGGGAGAAGATGTGCCTGCAAGATGTATCCAAAGTAAATTAAAAGTAATCTCAGAGATTCCCACCTCTGGAAGGCAGTTGCAGGGTGGGGCAAGCTCTTTTGTAGAAGATACAATTTGAGCTAGGTCTTATAGGAAGCCAGGGAAACTAAGAAGCAGAAGCAGAAGGAGAGCATTCTAGGCATGAGGGGCAGGCAGCCAGTGAAAAGACACAATGTATGAAACATACCTTTTTAGACATTCCCAAAGCACCACAATCTTGTCTAGGCTCTTTTTTTGATCATGGCTTTCAGATAGTCCAATAATTTTTAAATTCTCTCTCCTGGATCGAGGTCAGTTGTTTTCCGAATGAGATATTTCACATTGTTTTCTAATTTTTTATTCTTTTGGATTTGTTTTACAGTGTCTTGATTTCTCATAAAATCACTAGCTTCTAATTGCTCTATTCTAATTTTTAAGGCAGTATTTTCTTCAGTAAGCTTTTGGACTTCCTTTGCCATTTGTCCAATTTTGCTTTTTAGGGCATTCTTCTCCTCATTGGCTTTTTGGACCTCTTTTGCCATTTGGGTTAGGCTATTTTTTAAGTGTTGTTTTCTTCAGTATTTTTTTGGGTCTCCTTTAGCAAGCTGTTGACTTGTTTTTCATGATTTTCTTGCATCACTCTCATTTCTCTTCCCAGTTTTTCCCCTACTTCTCTTACTTGCTTCTCAAAATCCCTTTTGAGCTCTTCCAAGGCCTGGGACTGATTCATGTTTTTCTTGGAGGCTTTGGATGTAGGAGCTTCGGCTTTGTTGTCTTCTTCTGGCTGTATGTTTTGATCTTCTTTGTTACTAAAGTAAGATAATATAGTCCGACTCTTTTTGCGCTGCTTACTCATGATCCCAGCCAATTACTTGAGTTTTAAACTCTTTGTTAAGGTAAGAGTCTGCTTCCAATGTGAAGAATGTACTGTCCCAAGCTTTGGGGGTTCATACAGCTGTTTTCAGAGCTACTTCTAGGGACCTGAATATTTTCAGTTCTTCCAAGGTGGTATGGTAAGGGGTGAGGTGTTTTCTCTCCACCACCACAACAAGCTCTACCATGCCAGCGCTCCTCCTCACCCCAGGACTGCCCCTCAGAACTGTGATCCAGATCCAAGCATGGACAAAGCAAGAGATTCCTGCCTCAGCACTGGCAAAGAGATCCCTGCAATCCCCCTCTGATCAGCAGCTTGATTTCCCCTCAGTCTGTGGGCTGGAAGCTCAGGAGGCAGCCACTGCGCTGGGGGTGGCTGAGACCTAGCTTCTCTCTCTCACTGCAGTCACAGACTTTTCCCACTGACCTTCCAAGTTGTCTTTGGCATTTGTGGGTTGAGAAGTCTGGAAACCGCCACAGCTGCCTGGGATTTAGTTCTCTGAGGTCTGCTCCAGGGTTGCTGTGCCCATGCTGAACTGCACTCCTCTCCCCGTCCAGAGCAATATACCTTTCTGATCAACTATCCAGGCTGTCTTGGGCTGGAAATTTGTTTCATTCTGTCTTTTTATGTGTTCTGCTGCTTTAGAATTTGTTTAGATCCATTTTTTTTACAGGTATTTGGAGGGATTTGGGGGAGAGCTCATGCAAGTCACTGCTTTCACTCTGCCATCTTGGCTCTGCCCCCCTCAGCACCACAATCTTGAAGATGTGTCTAAGCATATTGTAGTTTTTATTCCAGCCCCATATCAGTTCATAAACTTATCAGACTTATGAATCCACTACTGTTGTCTTTTCAAGTAGGAGATTTTACCCTTTTCCCCCAATTAATAATACTAATAATTTCATTTATATGAAGCACTTTAACATTTAAAAAACTCATTCCTGATTATAAGCCTGTGAGGTAAGTAGTAAAAAGTGTTTTATTTACTTCTTGGAGGTGAAGAAAATCAACTCTGTGAGGTTATGTTTGATTCCTTTCTAGTTACATTTGGGATTTGAACACAGGTGGCCTAATTTCAAGCCCCGTGCTCTTGTCACAGCTCTGTGATAAGATTGTATGATGCTGAGCTTTTGTTCCATCCTAAAGTGATGTGTTACCCAGTTAAGGAAAAGGAAGGTGTTTTATTCAACATCTGTTGTGTGCCTCCTATGTTTAGAACAGTCTTCCAGGTGCAAGGAGAAGACAGATAAATTAGAAACTGTTTCTGTCCCTGTGAAACTTATTAGGTCATTTACAATTTTTTCAAAAAAAAAAAAACTTTTTGACTATGTTTATTTTCAGATTGCGTCCAGTCAGTTAATAAACATTTATTAAGTACCACCTGTGTGGCAGGCACTGTGCTAAAGGGGTGGAGTGGGATGGGGGGGATGCAAAAAGGCAGAAGACAATTACTGCCCTCCAGGACCTTATGTCATGAGGGAGACAAAAAGTATGTACAAACAAGCTATATACAGGATAAATAGGAAGTAATTAATAGAGGGAAGGCACTAGAATTAAGAGATGTTGGGAAAGGCTTATTGCAGAAGATGAGATTTTAGTTTACTACATTTTTAAACTAAATTTTTGGTTTACCAAAAAAGTACTTGGAGAGGGGAAGAGTGTAAGGTGTAAGACTGGAAGGGTAGGGAGGGGCTAGGTTATGAAGGGCTTTGAAAGCCCTTTTATTTTTTATTCTGAAGGGAGCCACTGGAGTTTATTGAGTATGGGGGGGGGGTGACACAATTGGCCCTGCACTTTAGGAAAATCACTTTGACAGATGAATAGAAGATGAACTGGAGTGGGGAGAGATTTGTGGCAAGCCAGCTTACTAGTAGGTTATTGAAGTAGTCTACTGCACCTGGTTGGAGGCAGTATTATAGGAGAAAAGAAGGTATATTTGGGGGACATTCCAAAGTTAAAATCAGCAGGCCTTTGTAGCTGCTTGGATGTGGGGGGTGAAAGATAGTGAGGAATCCAAGATGACTCCTAGGTTGTGAGCCTGAGGGACTAAGAGGATGGTTTAGTCCTCTACAGTAATGGGGAAGTTTGGAAGGAGGAGAGACATTCAGGAGAGAAAGATAATGAAAACATTTTTTGACATATTGAGTTTGGTCTACTTGACATCCAGTTTGAGATATCTGAAAGGCAGCCAGAGATGTGACTGGAGGTCAGAAGAGAGAGTAAGGCAAGATAGGAAGGTTTGAGAATCACCAAAATAGACATGATAATTAAATCCATGGGTACTAATGAGATCACCAAATGCAATAGTACATCAAGAGGAGAGAAGAGGGCCTATGACAGAGCATGGCTTAGATGAGGATCCAATTGTGGAAACTGAGCAGTTGCAGTCAGATAGCTAGGAGAACCAGGAGAGAGTGGTGTCCCAAAAACCCAGAGAAAGAGAGTATCAAGGAGAAAAATGTGATTGACAGTGTCAGAGGCAGCAGAGAGGTCAAGGGAGAATGAGAATTGAGAAAAAGACCATCGAATTTGGCATCTAAGAGATCAGTAATAACTTTGGAAAGAGCAGTTTCAATGGAGTAATGAGGTCAGGAGCTGGATTATGGAAGGTTAAGAAAAAAGTGAGAGGAGAGAAGATAGAATCACCTATTATAGAAGGTCTTTCTAAGGAGTTTATCTTCAAATGGCAGATAGGATGATTATTAGCAAAGATGAAAGGATGAAATGAGAATTTTTTGAGGATGGGGGAGACATGGGCATATAGGCAGTAGGGAAGGAGCCAGTAAATAGGGAGAGGATGAAGATTAAGAGAGTTGAGGATGACAGAGGGGGCAGTCTTTTGGAGGAGACCAGATAGAATGGGGTCACTTGTGAAAGTAGAACGGTTTCCCATGATAAGGAGTAGGCCAGCCCTTTTTCAGTGACACATAGTGAAGGAGGAGATGATTGGGGTGGGGAAAGGAAGCTGTCATCATGTAACCTTGATTTTTTCAGTAAAACATGAGGCAGGCTTCTAATGGCAGCCTTTTAGCCCTCATCAGTGCAGTAGTAAATCCTTTATTAGCTATGATCCTGCTAATCATCAGAACTCTACATTACCTGATAGCTTTGCTTAGCGTCTCACTTTTAAGAGAAAGAGGCAAATGATGATATATCAACTAGATGTCTGGAGTTACTAAAAAAATAAAAAAGGCATTGCTTGGATATGTCTAGAATCAATACAGATGCAGCTTAATACCTTCACTATATTGTATTTACTAAGGGAGGAAGTTTTGGATAGGAAGGTTGGGGGAAGAGGAGGGCTTCCTTTTAAAACTTTTCTTAGCAAAGTAATTTGGAAATTACTTGGGGACCATTTGGAATTCTTAATAAGAATTCCAAGAAATCGAATAGCCTGGAGTTGGGGGCACATGTATTTTAAAGAGAGAGAGAGAGAGTGTGTGTGTGTGTGTGTGTGTGTGTGTGTGTGTGTGTGTGTGTGTGTGT